>NW_026870318.1:47500-383750 GCF_963584025.1 Labrus mixtus
AGTTCAGTCAGCTCAAACCTCTGTGTGTTAGTCGTGTTTGTATGTTCACACCTCGAGCCGTCGCCCTCAGAGCTCATCCCGCTCAGCATCTGACTCACCGACTGAATCCTGAATCCTGTGACCAGAATCTGGGTGCCGAGCGTTCGGGCTTTCAGGGTCACAGAAAGACAACGTTCCTCTTCTTCTTCTTCTTTGTCCTGATTTTAGATTTGAATCCTTCAACAGCTGAGCACAGACACACGGGCCGGCACATGTAGTAAGAGGAGCCCCCCCCCAGAGAGGTGACACCTTGCAGCTGCAGCGCCGAGCGAGGGCAGGCCGGGCAGCAGAGGACGAGATGCACACATATCTCCCCTCGACTCTCTCTGTGTGTCTTATCTGATGTTTGATTCAGTCTCAGACACAACAAAGAACCAGGATGTAAACATCTTTTTAAATGAAATGAAAGAGTTTGTGTGTAAAGAGGAATCCCGTGTTTGCACATTAAAGACTCCAAAAGAGTTTGGATTCAGAAAGCTTTGGACACTCTCCAGTAGATTTCTTTATTCTGCAGACTCTTCTCCTAACTCATCAAAGTGCGTCCACTTAAAGTCGTCGTTTTTGGCTCAAACTGTTTTTCTAAATGTCTGACATTACAGATTCCTACAGAGAAAGCCAAAGCCATTACACTCCATCAGCAGTGATTTCACACAGAGCTGCTCTCTCTCTCTCTCTCTCTCTCTCTCTCTCTCTCTCTATGTCTCTCTCTCTCTGAAGAGGACATGTTCCTCCCTCAGCTGAGGCTGCATGAGGAAGATGGAGGACATAGTTGATATGTTTGTGGTGAAATCTGATCGAGTGTTGAGCGTGTTGCAGAGGAGCCGAGGGAGGGGAGGGGGGACAGGTTGGAAATGGTTGAGACTAAGATGTGTCTTCTTGTGTTTGTTATGAGGGAATATTTTGTCTGGTTAAAGGTGTCAAATTAGAATTATGTTTATGTGTATGTTGTGTTTTATTTTGAAATTCACCAGACGCTCTGTGTTTCTCTGTCTCACTTCCTGTCCGGGTCGATCTATCTCGCGCACGGATCCTGTAGTTTTTGTTTGTCCGCTTGTAGTTGTCGTCCACCAACAGAGTCGTCACCTGAATGATGCCTGACAGACAAACTCAGGGCACAGAACGCTCTCACTGTTAATTAAATGACCTGAGCAGAATATGCGTCTCGTTTATTTGACGGTTTTACAAGGAACCAAACGCCATCTTTATTTGGTTTTGTTCTGAGTTGATCTAATGCCCCAGGAGAACAAATCAAACAGGAGAATCCAGACGGGGAACATGTTGGATTATGTTTTCAAAACTGTGCAACAATATAATCTCAGCCTCTGTGGAATTCATACGGCTGGATTAAAGTGTTCATATCCATGATACGGGATTACCAGCTTCATTTAGAGAATGGCAGCTTCTCATGATGACTCAGCAAATCCCTGCAGAGCGCTTTAATACCCAGAGAGCTGCTGCTCAGCACACGGCGCCGCACACAGAGAAATATTTAACATGAAGCTGTTTGTACTGTACCCATCAGGAGACAGGCGAGGATATTACACAGACTTTATTATTTCAGGAACTCAAAGCTTAAAGAGTGTTAAACCACGGAGCTTTATAAAGGTCTAAAGGACAAACACGCAGAGTAGTTCATACTGCAGAGAACTACAAGATCACAAGAAAACCACAAGATCACATGAGAACTACAAGATCACAAGAGAACTACAAGATCACAAGAGAACTACAAGATCACATGAGAACTACAAGATCACAGGAGAACTACAAGATCACAGGAGAACTACAAGATCACAAGAAAACTACAAGATCACATGAGAACTACAAGATCACAAGAAAACTACAAGATCACATGAGAACTACAAGATCATAAGACAACTACAAGATCACATGAGAACTACAAGATCACAAGCGAACTACAAGATCACATGAGAACTACAAGATCACAGGAGAACTACAAGATCACAAGAGAACTACAAGATCACAGGAGAACTACAAGATCACAGGAGAACTACAAGATCACAAGAAAACTACAAGATACCATGAGAACTACAAGATCACAAGAAAACTACAAAATCACATGAGAACTACAAGATCATAAGACAACTACAAGATCACATGAGAACGACAAGATCACAAGCGAACTACAAGATCACATGAGAACTACAAGATCACAGGAGAACTACAAGATCACAAGAGAACTACAAGATCACAGGAAAACTACAAGATCATAGGAGAACTACAAGATCACATGAGAACTAGAAGATCACAAGAGAACTACAAGATCACAAGAAGATCACAAGAGAACTACAAGATCACATGAGAACTACAAGATCACAAGAGAACTACAAGATCACAAGAAGATCACAAGAGAACTACAAGATCACATGAGAACTACAAGATCACAGGAGAACTACAAGATCACAAGAAAACTACAAGATCACATGAGAACTACAAGATCACAAGAAAACTACAAAATCACATGAGAACTACAAGATCATAAGACAACTACAAGATCACATGAGAACTACAAGATCACAAGCGAACTACAAGATCACATGAGAACTACAAGATCACAGGAGAACTACAAGATCACAAGAGAACTACAAGATCACAAGAAGATCACAAGAGAACTACAAGATCACATGAGAACTACAAGATCACAGAGAACTAAAAGATCACAGGAGAACTACAAGATCACAAGAGAAATACAATAAGGAGAACTACAAGATCACAGAGAACTACAAGATCACAGGAGAACTACAAGATCACAGGAGAACTACAAGATCACAAGAGAACTACAAGATCACATGAGAACTACAAGATCACATGAGAACTACAAGATCACAGAGAACTACAAGATCACAGGAGAACTACAAGATCACAAGAGAACTACAAGATCAAAGGAGAACTACAAGATAACAGGAGAACTACAAGATCACAAGAGAACTACAATAAGGAGAACTACAAGATCACAGAGAACTACAAGATCACAAGAGAACTACAAGATCACAAGAGAACTACAATAAGGAGAACTACAAGATCACATGAGAACTACAAGATCACAGGAGAACTACAAGATCACAAGAGAACTACAAGATCACATGAGAACTACAAGATCACAGGAGAACTACAAGATAACAGGAGAACTACAAGATCACAGGAGAACTACAAGATAACAGGAGAACTACAAGATCACAGGAGAACTAGAAGATCACAAGAGAACTACAATAAGGAGAACTACAAGATCACAAGAGAACTACAATAAGGAGAACTACAAGATCACAGAGAACTACAAGATCACAAGAGAACTACAAGATCACAAGAGAACTACAATAAGGAGAACTACAAGATCACATGAGAACTACAAGAACACAGGAGAACTACAAGATCACATGAGAACTACAAGATCACAAGAGAACTACAAGATCACAAGAAGATCACAAGAGAACTACAAGATCACATGAGAACTACAAGATCACAAGAGAACTACAAAAACACAGAGAACTACAAGATCACAGGAGAACTACAAGATCACAGGAGAACTACAAGATAACAGGAGAACTACAAGATCACAGGAGAACTACAAGATCTCAAGAGAACTACAATAGGGAGAACTACAAGATCACAAGAGAACTACAAGATTCCAGGAGAACTACAAGATCACATGAGAACTACAAGATCACAGGAGAACTACAAGATAACAGGAGAACTACAAGATCACAGAGAACTACAAGATAACAAGAGAACTACAATTAGGAGAACTGCAAGATCACAAGAGAACTACAATAAGGAGAACTACAAGATGACAGAGAACTACAAGATCACAAGAGAACTACAAGATCACAAGAGAACTACAATAAGGAGAACTACAAGATCACATGAGAACTACAAGATCACAGGAGAACTACAAGATCACATGAGAACTACAAGATCACAAGAGAACTACAAGATCACAAGAGAACTACAAGATCACAAGAAGATCACAAGAGAACTACAAGATCACATGAGAACTACAAGATCACAAGAGAACTACAAGATCACAAGAAGATCACAAGAGAACTACAAGATCACATGAGAACTACAAGATCACATGAGAACTACAAGATCACAGGAGAACTACAAGATCACAAGAGAACTACAAGATCAAAGGAGAACTACAAGATAACAGGAGAACTACAAGATCAGAAGAGAACTACAATAAGGAGAACTACAAGATCACAAGAGAACTACAAGATCACAAGAGAACTACAATAAGGAGAACTACAAGATCACATGAGAACTACAAGATCACAGGAGAACTACAAGATCACATGAGAACTACAAGATCACATGAGAACTACAAGATCACAGGAGAACTACAAGATCACATGAGAACTACAAGATCACAAGAGAACTACAAGATCACAAGAGAACTACAAGATCACAAGAAGATCACAAGAGAACTACAAGATCACATGAGAACTACAAGATCACAAGAGAACTACAAGATCAAAAGAAGATCACAAGAGAACTACAAGATCACATGAGAACTACAAGATCACAGGAGAACTACAAGATCACAGGAGAACTACGAGATCACAAGAAAACTACAAGATCACATGAGAACTACAAGATCACAAGAAAACTACAAAATCACATGAGAACTACAAGATCATAAGACAACTACAAGATCACATGAGAACTACAAGATCACAAGCGAACTACAAGATCACATGAGAACTACAAGATCACAAGAAGATCACAAGAGAACTACAAGATCACAGGAGAACTACAAGATAACAGGAGAACTACAAGATCACAGGAGAACTAGAAGATCACAAGAGAACTACAATAAGGAGAACTACAAGATCACAAGAGAACTACAATAAGGAGAACTACAAGATCACAGAGAACTACAAGATCACAAGAGAACTACAAGATCACAAGAGAACTACAATAAGGAGAACTACAAGATCACATGAGAACTACAAGAACACAGGAGAACTACAAGATCACATGAGAACTACAAGATCACAAGAGAACTACAAGATCACAAGAAGATCACAAGAGAACTACAAGATCAAATGAGAACTACAAGATCACAAGAGAACTACAAAATCACAGAGAACTACAAGATCACAGGAGAACTACAAGATCACATGAGAACTACAAGATCACAAGAGAACTACAAGATCACAAGAAGATCACAAGAGAACTACAAGATCACAAGAAGATCACAAGAGAACTACAAGTTCACATGAGAACTACAAGATCACATGAGAACTACAAGATCACATGAGAACTACAAGATCACAGAGAACTACAAGATCACAGGAGAACTACAAGATCACAAGAGAACTACAAGATCACAGGAGAACTACAAGATCACAAGAGAACTACAATAAGGAGAACTACAAGATCACAAAAGAACTACAATAAGGAGAACTACAAGATCACAGAGAACTACAAGATCACAGGAGAACTACAAGATTACAGGAGAACTACAAGATCACAAGAGAACTACAAGATCACATGAGAACTACAAGATCACAAGAGAACTACAAGATCACAAGAGAACTACAAGATCAAAGGAGAACTACAAGATAACAGGAGAACTACAAGATCACAAGAGAACTACAATAAGGAGAACTACAAGATCACAAGAGAACTACAATAAGGAGAACTACAAGATCAAAGAGAACTACAAGATCACAAGAGAACTACAAGATCACAAGAGAACTACAAGATCACAAGAGAACTACAATAAGGAGAACTACAAGATCACAGGAGAACTACAAGATCACAAGAGAACTACAATAAGGAGAACTACAAGATCACAAGAGAACTACAAGATCACAAGAGAACTACAATAAGGAGAACTACAAGATCACATGAGAACTACAAGATCACAGGAGAACAACAAGATCACAAGAGAACTACAAGATCACAAGAGAACTACAAGATCACAAGAGAACTACAAGATCACAAGAGAACTACAAGATCAAAGGAGAACTACAAGATAACAGGAGAACTACAAGATCACAAGAGA
This sequence comes from Labrus mixtus, assembly GCF_963584025.1. Lineage (NCBI taxonomy): Eukaryota > Metazoa > Chordata > Actinopteri > Labriformes > Labridae > Labrus > Labrus mixtus. Next base: position 53,568 of record NW_026870318.1, read on the forward strand.
ACTACAATAAGGAGAACTACAAGATCACAAGAGAACTACAAGATCACAAGAGAACTACAATAAGGAGAACTACAAGATCACATGAGAACTACAAGATCACAGGAGAACAACAAGATCACAAGAGAACTACAAGATCAAATGAGAACTACAAGATCACAGGAGAACTACAAGATAACAGGAGAACTACAAGATAACAGGAGAACTACAAGATAACAGGAGAACTACAAGATCACAGAGAACTACAAGATAGCAAGAGAACTACAATAAGGAGAACTACAAGATCACAAGAGAACTACAATAAGGAGAACTACAAGATGACAGAGAACTACAAGATCACAAGAGAACTACAAGATCACAAGAGAACTACAATAAGGAGAACTACAAGATCACATGAGAACTACAAGATCACAGGAGAACTACAAGATCACATGAGAACTACAAGATCACAAGAGAACTACAAGATCACAAGAGAACTACAAGATCACAAGAAGATCACAAGAGAACTACAAGATCACATGAGAACTACAAGATCACAAGAGAACTACAAGATCACAAGAAGATCACAAGAGAACTACAAGATCACATGAGAACTACAAGATCACAGGAGAACTACAAGATCACAAGAGAACTACAAGATCAAAGGAGAACTACAAGATAACAGGAGAACTACAAGATCACAAGAGAACTACAATAAGGAGAACTACAAGATCACAAGAGAACTACAATAAGGAGAACTACAAGATCACAAGAGAACTACAAGATCACATGAGAACTACAAGATCACATGAGAACTACAAGATCACAGGAGAACTACAAGATCACATGAGAACTACAAGATCACAGGAGAACTACAAGATAACAGGAGAACTACAAGATCAAAGGAGAACTAAAAGATAACAGGAGAACTACAAGATCACAAGAGAACTACAATAAGGAGAACTACAAGATCACAAGAGAACTACAAGATCACAAGAGAACTACAATAAGGAGAACTACAAGATCATATGAGAACTACAAGATCACAAGAGAACTACAATAAGGAGAACTACAAGATCACAAGAGAAATACAATAAGGAGAACTACAAGATCACAGAGAACTAGAAGATCACAGGAGAACTACAAGATCACAGGAGAACTACAAGATCACAAGAGAACTACAATAAGGAGAACTACAAGATCACAAGAGAACTACAATAAGGAGAACTACAAGATCACAGAGAACTACAAGATCACAGGAGAACTACAAGATTACAGGAGAACTACAAGATCACAAGAGAACTACAAGATCACATGAGACCTACAAGATCACAAGAGAACTACAAGATCACAAGAGAACTACAAGATCAAAGGAGAACTACAAGATAACAGGAGAACTACAAGATCACAAGAGAACTACAATAAGGAGAACTACAAGATCACAAGAGAACTACAATAAGGAGAACTACAAGATCACAGAGAACTACAAGATCACAAGAGAACTACAAGATCACAAGAGAACTACAAGATCACAAGAGAACTACAATAAGGAGAACTACAAGATCACAGGAGAACTACAAGATCACAAGAGAACTACAAGATCAAAGGAGAACTACAAGATAACAGGCGAACTACAAGATCACAAGAGAACTACAATAAGGAGAACTACAAGATCACAAGAGAACTACAAGATCACAAGAGAACTACAATAAGGAGAACTACAAGATCACATGAGAACTACAAGATCACAGGAGAACTACAAGATCACAAGAGAACTACAATATCAAATGAGAACTACAAGATCACAGGAGAACTACAAGATAACAGGAGAACTACAAGATCACAGGCGAACTACAAGATAACAGGAGAACTACAAGATCACAGAGAACTACAAGATAACAAGAGAACTATAATAAGGAGAACTACAAGATCACAAGAGAACTACAATAAGGAGAACTACAAGATGACAGAGAACTACAAGATCACATGAGAACTACAAGATCACAAGAGAACTACAATAAGGAGAACTACAAGATCACATGAGAACTACAAGATCACAGGAGAACTACAAGATCACATGAGAACTACAAGATCACAAGAGAACTACAAGATCACAAGAGAACTACAAGATCACAAGAAGATCACAAGAGAACTACAAGATCACATGAGAACTACAAGATCACAAGAGAACTACAAGATCACAAGAGAACTACAAGATCACATGAGAACTACAAGATCACATGAGAACTACAAGATCACAGGAGAACTACAAGATCACAAGAGAACTACAAGATCAAAGGAGAACTACAAGATAACAGGAGAACTACAAGATCACAAGAGAACTACAATAAGGAGAACTACAAGATCACAAGAGAACTACAAGATCACAAGAGAACTACAATAAGGAGAACTACAAGATCACATGAGAACTACAAGATCACAGGAGAACTACAAGATCACATGAGAACTACAAGATCACAGGAGAACTACAAGATCACAGGAGAACTACAAGATCACATGAGAACTACAAGATCACAGGAGAACTACAAGATAACAGGAGAACTACAAGATCAAAGGAGAACTAAAAGATAACAGGAGAACTACAAGATCACAAGAGAACTACAATAAGGAGAACTACAAGATCACAAGAGAACTACAAGATCACAAGAGAACTACAATAAGGAGAACTACAAGATCACATGAGAACTACAAGATCACAAGAGAACTACAATAAGGAGAACTACAAGATCACAAGAGAAATACAATAAGGAGAACTACAAGATCACAGAGAACTAGAAGATCACAGGAGAACTACAAGATCACAGGAGAACTACAAGATCACAAGAGAACTACAAGATCACATGAGAACTACAAGATCACATGAGAACTACAAGATCACAGAGAACTACAAGATCACAGGAGAACTACAAGATCACAAGAGAACTACAAGATCAAAGGAGAACTACAAGATAACAGGAGAACTACAAGATCACAAGAGAACTACAATAAGGAGAACTACAAGATCACAAGAGAACTACAATAAGGAGAACTACAAGATCACAGAGAACTACGAGATCACAAGAGAACTACAAGATCACAAGAGAACTACAATAAGGAGAACTACAAGATCACATGAGAACTACAAGATCACAGGAGAACTACAAGATCACAAGAGAACTACAAGATCACATGAGAACTACAAGATCACAGGAGAACTACAAGATCACAGGAGAACTACAAGATCACAGGAGAACTACAAGATCACAGGAGAACTAGAAGATCACAAGAGAACTACAATAAGGAGAACTACAAGATCACAAGAGAACTACAATAAGGAGAACTACAAGATCACAGAGAACTACAAGATCACAAGAGAACTACAAGATCACAAGAGAACTACAATAAGGAGAACTACAAGACCACATGAGAACTACAAGATCACAGGAGAACTACAAGATCACAAGAGAACTACAAGATCAAATGAGAACTACAAGATCACAGGAGAACTACAAGATAACAGGAGAACTACAAGATCACAGAGAACTACAAGATCACAAGAGAACTACAAGATCACAGGAGAACTACAAGATAACAGGAGAACTACAAGATCACAGGAGAACTACAAGATCACAAGAGAACTACAATAAGGAGAACTACAAGATCACAAGAGAACTACAAGATTCCAGGAGAACTACAAGATCACATGAGAACTACAAGATCACAAGAGAACTACAAGATCACATGAGAACTACAAGATCACAAGAGAACTACAAGATCACAAGAAGATCACAAGAGAACTACAAGATCACAAGAAGATCACAAGAGAACTACAAGTTCACATGAGAACTACAAGATCACATGAGAACTACAAGATCACATGAGAACTACAAGATCACAGAGAACTACAAGATCACAGGAGAACTACAAGATCACAAGAGAACTACAAGATCACAGGAGAACTACAAGATCACAAGAGAACTACAATAAGGAGAACTACAAGATCACAAGAGAACTACAATAAGGAGAACTACAAGATCACAGAGAACTACAAGATATCAGGAGAACTACAAGATTACAGGAGAACTACAAGATCACAAGAGAACTACAAGATCACATGAGAACTACAAGATCACAAGAGAACTACAAGATCACAAGAGAACTACAAGATCAAAGGAGAACTACAAGATAACAGGAGAACTACAAGATCACAAGAGAACTACAATAAGGAGAACTACAAGATCACAAGAGAAAAACAATAAGGAGAACTACAAGATCACAGAGAACTACAAGATCACAAGAGAACTACAAGATCACAAGAGAACTACAATAAGGAGAAATACAAGATCACATGAGAACTACAAGATCACAGGAGAACTACAAGATCACAAGAGAACTACAAGATCAAATGAGAACTACAAGATCACAGGAGAACTACAAGATAACAGGAGAACTACAAGATCACAGGAGAACTACAAGATAACAGGAGAACTACAAGATCACAGGAGAACTAGAAGATCACAAGAGAACTACAATAAGGAGAACTACAAGATCACAAGAGAACTACAATAAGGAGAACTACAAGATCACAGAGAACTACAAGATCACAAGAGAACTACAAGATCACAAGAGAACTACAATAAGGAGAACTACAAGATCACATGAGAACTACAAGAACACAGGAGAACTACAAGATCACATGAGAACTACAAGATCACAAGAGAACTACAAGATCACAAGAGAACTACAATAAGGAGAACTACAAGATCACATGAGAACTACAAGATCACAGGAGAACTACAAGATCACATGAGAACTACAAGATCACATGAGAACTACAAGATCACAGGAGAACTACAAGATAACAGGAGAACTACAAGATCACAGGAGAACTACAAGATCACAAGAGAACTACAATAAGGAGAACTACAAGATCACAAGAGAACTACAAGATTCCAGGAGAACTACAAGATCACATGAGAACTACAAGATCACATGAGAACTACAAGATCACAAGAGAACTACAAGATCACAAGAAGAGAAAAAGAGAACTACAAGAGCACAAGAAGATCACAAGAGAACTACAAGTTCACATGAGAACTACAAGATCACATGAGAACTACAAGATCACAGAGAACTACAAGATCACAGGAGAACTACAAGATCACAAGAGAACTACAAGATCACAGGAGAACTACAAGATCACAAGAGAACTACAATAAGGAGAACTACAAGATCACAAGAGAACTACAATAAGGAGAACTACAAGATCACAGAGAACTACAAGATATCAGGAGAACTACAAGATTACAGGAGAACTACAAGATCACAAGAGAACTACAAGATCACATGAGAACTACAAGATCACAAGAGAACTACAAGATCACAAGAGAACTACAAGATCAAAGGAGAACTACAAGATAACAGGAGAACTACAAGATCACAAGAGAACTACAATAAGGAGAACTACAAGATCACAAGAGAACTACAATAAGGAGAACTACAAGATCACAGAGAACTACAAGATCACAAGAGAACTACAAGATCACAAGAGAACTACAATAAGGAGAAATACAAGATCACATGAGAACTACAAGATCACAGGAGAACTACAAGATCACAAGAGAACTACAAGATCAAATGAGAACTACAAGATCACAGGAGAACTACAAGATAACAGGAGAACTACAAGATCACAGGAGAACTACAAGATAACAGGAGAACTACAAGATCACAGAGAACTACAAGATAACAAGAGAACTACAATAAGGAGAACTACAAGATCACAAGAGAACTACAATAAGGAGAACTACAAGATGACAGAGAACTACAAGATCACAAGAGAACTACAAGATCACAAGAGAACTACAATAAGGAGAACTACAAGATCACATGAGAACTACAAGATCACAGGAGAACTACAAGATCACATGAGAACTACAAGATCACAAGAGAACTACAAGATCACAAGAGAACTACAAGATCACAAGAAGATCACAAGAGAACTACAAGATCACATGAGAACTACAAGATCACAAGAGAACTACAAGATCACAAGAAGATCACAAGAGAACTACAAGATCACATGAGAACTACAAGATCACATGAGAACTACAAGATCACAGGAGAACTACAAGATCACAAGAGAACTACAAGATCAAAGGAGAACTACAAGATAACAGGAGAACTACAAGATCAGAAGAGAACTACAATAAGGAGAACTACAAGATCACAAGAGAACTACAAGATCACAAGAGAACTACAATAAGGAGAACTACAAGATCACATGAGAACTACAAGATCACAGGAGAACTACAAGATCACATGAGAACTACAAGATCACATGAGAACTACAAGATCACAGGAGATCTACAAAATCACAGAGAACTACAAGATCACAGGAGAACTACAAGATCACATGAGAACTACAAGATCACAAGAGAACTACAAGATCACAAGAAGATCACAAGAGAACTACAAGATCACAAGAAGATCACAAGAGAACTACAAGTTCACATGAGAACTACAAGATCACATGAGAACTACAAGATCACATGAGAACTACAAGATCACAGAGAACTACAAGATCACAGGAGAACTACAAGATCACAAGAGAACTACAAGATCACAGGAGAACTACAAGATCACAAGAGAACTACAATAAGGAGAACTACAAGATCAAAAGAGAACTACAATAAGGAGAACTACAAGATCACAGAGAACTACAAGATCACAGGAGAACTACAAGATTACAGGAGAACTACAAGATCACAAGAGAACTACAAGATCACATGAGAACTACAAGATCACAAGAGAACTACAAGATCACAAGAGAACTACAAGATCAAAGGAGAACTACAAGATAACAGGAGAACTACAAGATCACAAGAGAACTACAATAAGGAGAACTACAAGATCACAAGAGAACTACAATAAGGAGAACTACAAGATCACAAGAGAACTACAAGATCACAAGAGAACTACAATAAGGAGAACTACAATAAGGAGAACTACAAGATCACATGAGAACTACAAGATCACAGGAGAACTACAAGATCACATGAGAACTACAAGATCACATGAGAACTACAAGATCACAGGAGAACTACAAGATCACATGAGAACTACAAGATCACAAGAGAACTACAAGATCACAAGAGAACTACAAGATCACAAGAAGATCACAAGAGAACTACAAGATCACATGAGAACTACAAGATCACAAGAGAACTACAAAATCACAGAGAACTACAAGATCACAGGAGAACTACAAGATCACAGGAGAACTACAAGATAACAGGAGAACTACAAGATCACAGGAGAACTACAAGATCACAAGAGAACTACAATAAGGAGAACTACAAGATCACAAGAGAACTACAAGATTCCAGGAGAACTACAAGATCACATGAGAACTACAAGATCACATGAGAACTACAAGATCACAAGAGAACTACAAGATCACAAGAAGATCAAAAGAGAACTACAAGAGCACAAGAAGATCACAAGAGAACTACAAGTTCACATGAGAACTACAAGATCACATGAGAACTACAAGATCACATGAGAACTACAAGATCACAGAGAACTACAAGATCACAGGAGAACTACAAGATCACAAGAGAACTACAAGATCACAGGAGAACTACAAGATCACAAGAGAACTACAATAAGGAGAACTACAAGATCACAAGAGAACTACAATAAGGAGAACTACAAGATCACAGAGAACTACAAGATATCAGGAGAACTACAAGATTACAGGAGAACTACAAGATCACAAGAGAACTACAAGATCACATGAGAACTACAAGATCACAAGAGAACTACAAGATCACAAGAGAACTACAAGATCAAAGGAGAACTACAAGATAACAGGAGAACTACAAGATCACAAGAGAACTACAATAAGGAGAACTACAAGATCACAAGAGAACTACAATAAGGAGAACTACAAGATCACAGAGAACTACAAGATCACAAGAGAACTACAAGATCACAAGAGAACTACAATAAGGAGAAATACAAGATCACATGAGAACTACAAGATCACAGGAGAACTACAAGATCACAAGAGAAGTACAAGATCAAATGAGAACTACAAGATCACAGGAGAACTACAAGATAACAGGAGAACTACAAGATCACAGGAGAACTACAAGATAACAGGAGAACTACAAGATCACAGGAGAACTAGAAGATCACAAGAGAACTACAATAAGGAGAACTACAAGATCACAAGAGAACTACAATAAGGAGAACTACAAGATCACAGAGAACAACAAGATCACAAGAGAACTACAAGATCACAAGAGAACTACAAGATCACAAGAGAACTACAATAAGGAGAACTACAAGATCACAGGAGAACTACAAGATCACAAGAGAACTACAAGATCAAAGGAGAACTACAAGATAACAGGAGAACTACAAGATCACAAGAGAACTACAATAAGGAGAACTACAAGATCACATGAGAACTACAAGATCACAAGAGAACTACAAGATCACAAGAGAACTACAAGATCACAAGAGAACTACAAGATCACAAGAAGATCACAAGAGAACTACAAGATCACATGAGAACTACAAGATCACAAGAGAACTACAAGATCACAAGAAGATCACAAGAGAACTACAAGATCACATGAGAACTACAAGATCACATGAGAACTACAAGATCACAGGAGAACTACAAGATCACAAGAGAACTACAAGATCAAAGGAGAACTACAAGATAACAGGAGAACTACAAGATCACAAGAGAACTACAATAAGGAGAACTACAAGATCACAAGAGAACTACAAGATCACAAGAGAACTACAATAAGGAGAACTACAAGATCACATGAGAACTACAAGATCACAGGAGAACTACAAGATCACATGAGAACTACAAGATCACATGAGAACTACAAGATCACAGGAGAACTACAAGATCACATGAGAACTACAAGATCACAGGAGAACTACAAGATAACAGGAGAACTACAAGATCAAAGGAGAACTAAAAGATAACAGGAGAACTACAAGATCACAAGAGAACTACAATAAGGAGAACTACAAGATCACAAGAGAACTACAAGATCACAAGAGAACTACAATAAGGAGAACTACAAGATCACATGAGAACTACAAGATCACAAGAGAACTACAATAAGGAGAACTACAAGATCACAAGAGAAATACAATTAGGAGAACTACAAGATCACAGAGAACTAGAAGATCACAGGAGAACTACAAGATCACAGGAGAACTACAAGATCACAAGAGAACTACAAGATCACATGAGAACTACAAGATCACATGAGAACAACAAGATCACAGAGAACTACAAGATCACAGGAGAACTACAAGATCACAAGAGAACTACAAGATCACAGGAGAACTACAAGATCACAAGAGAACTACAATAAGGAGAACTACAAGATCACAAGAGAACTACAATAAGGAGAACTACAAGATCACAGAGAACTACAAGATCACAGGAGAACTACAAGATTACAGGAGAACTACAAGATCACAAGAGAACTACAAGATCACATGAGAACTACAAGATCACAAGAGAACTACAAGATCAAAGGAGAACTACAAGATAACAGGAGAACTACAAGATCACAAGAGAACTACAATAAGGAGAACTACAAGATCACAAGAGAACTACAATAAGGAGAACTACAAGATCACAGAGAACTACAAGATCACAAGAGAACTACAAGATCACAAGAGAACTACAAGATCACAAGAGAACTACAATAAGGAGAACTACAAGATCACAGGAGAACTACAAGATCACAAGAGAACTACAAGATCAAAGGAGAACTACAAGATAACAGGAGAACTACAAGATCACAAGAGAACTACAATAAGGAGAACTACAAGATCACAAGAGAACTACAAGATCACAAGAGAACTACAATAAGGAGAACTACAAGATCACATGAGAACTACAAGATCACAGGAGAACTACAAGATCACAAGAGAACTACAATATCAAATGAGAACTACAAGATCACAGGAGAACTACAAGATAACAGGAGAATTTCAAGATCACAGGAGAACTACAAGATAACAGGAGAACTACAAGATCACAGAGAACTACAAGATAACAAGAGAACTACAATAAGGAGAACTACAAGATCACAAGAGAACTACAATAAGGAGAACTACAAGATGACAGAGAACTACAAGATCACAAGAGAACTACAAGATCACAAGAGAACTACAATAAGGAGAACTACAAGATCACATGAGAACTACAAGATCACAGGAGAACTACAAGATCACATGAGAACTACAAGATCACAAGAGAACTACAAGATCACAAGAGAACTACAAGATCACAAGAAGATCACAAGAGAACTACAAGATCACATGAGAACTACAAGATCACAAGAGAACTACAAGATCACAAGAAGATCACAAGAGAACTACAAGATCACATGAGAACTACAAGATCACATGAGAACTACAAGATCACAGGAGAACTACAAGATCACAAGAGAACTACAAGATCAAAGGAGAACTACAAGATAACAGGAGAACTACAAGATCACAAGAGAACTACAATAAGGAGAACTACAAGATCACAAGAGAACTACAAGATCACAAGAGAACTACAATAAGGAGAACTACAAGATCACATGAGAACTACAAGATCACAGGAGAACTACAAGATCACATGAGAACTACAAGATCACATGAGAACTACAAGATCACAGGAGAACTACAAGATCACATGAGAACTACAAGATCACAGGAGAACTACAAGATAACAGGAGAACTACAAGATCAAAGGAGAACTAAAAGATAACAGGAGAACTACAAGATCACAAGAGAACTACAATAAGGAGAACTACAAGATCATAAGAGAACTACAAGATCACAAGAGAACTACAATAAGGAGAACTACAAGATCACATGAGAACTACAAGATCACAAGAGAACTACAATAAGGAGAACTACAAGATCACAAGAGAAATACAATAAGGAGAACTACAAGATCACAGAGAACTAGAAGATCACAGGAGAACTACAAGATCACAGGAGAACTACAAGATCACAAGAGAACTACAAGATCACATGAGAACTACAAGATCACATGAGAACTACAAGATCACAGAGAACTACAAGATCACAGGAGAACTACAAGATCACAAGAGAACTACAAGATCAAAGGAGAACTACAAGATAACAGGAGAACTACAAGATCACAAGAGAACTACAATAAGGAGAACTACAAGATCACAAGAGAACTACAATAAGGAGAACTACAAGATCACAGAGAACTACAAGATCACAAGAGAACTACAAGATCACAAGAGAACTACAATAAGGAGAACTACAAGATCACATGAGAACTACAAGATCACAGGAGAACTACAAGATCACAAGAGAACTACAAGATCACATGAGAACTACAAGATCACAGGAGAACTACAAGATCACAGGAGAACTACAAGATCACAGGAGAACTACAAGATAACAGGAGAACTACAAGATCACAGGAGAACTAGAAGATCACAAGAGAACGACAATAAGGAGAACTACAAGATCACAAGAGAACTACAATAAGGAGAACTACAAGATCACAGAGAACTACAAGATCACAAGAGAACTACAAGATCACAAGAGAACTACAATAAGGAGAACTACAAGATCACATGAGAACTACAAGATCACAGGAGAACTACAAGATCACAAGAGAACTACAAGATCAAATGAGAACTACAAGATCACAAGAGAACTACAAGATCAAATGAGAACTACAAGATCACAGGAGAACTACAAGATAACAGGAGAACTACAAGATCACAGAGAACTACAAGATCACAGGAGAACTACAAGATCACAGGAGAACTACAAGATAACAGGAGAACTACAAGATCACAGGAGAACTACAAGATCACAAGAGAACTACAATAAGGAGAACTACAAGATCACAAGAGAACTACAAGATTCCAGGAGAACTACAAGATCACATGAGAACTACAAGATCACAAGAGAACTACAAGATCACATGAGAACTACAAGATCACAAGAGAACTACAAGATCACAAGAAGATCACAAGAGAACTACAAGATCACAAGAAGATCACAAGAGAACTACAAGTTCACATGAGAACTACAAGATCACATGAGAACTACAAGATCACATGAGAACTACAAGATCACAGAGAACTACAAGATCACAGGAGAACTACAAGATCACAAGAGAACTACAAGATCACAGGAGAACTACAAGATCACAAGAGAACTACAATAAGGAGAACTACAAGATCACAAGAGAACTACAATAAGGAGAACTACAAGATCACAGAGAACTACAAGATCACAGGAGAACTACAAGATTACAGGAGAACTACAAGATCACAAGAGAACTACAAGATCACATGAGAACTACAAGATCACAAGAGAACTACAAGATCACAAGAGAACTACAAGATCAAAGGAGAACTACAAGATAACAGGAAAACTACAAGATCACAAGAGAACTACAATAAGGAGAACTACAAGATCACAAGAGAACTACAATAAGGAGAACTACAAGATCACAGAGATCTACAAGATCACAAGAGAACTACAAGATCACAAGAGAACTACAATAAGGAGAACTACAAGATCACATGAGAACTACAAGATCACAGGAGAACTACAAGATCACAAGAGAACTACAAGATCAAATGAGAACTACAAGATCACAGGAGAACTACAAGATAACAGGAGAACTACAAGATCACAGGAGAACTACAAGATAACAGGAGAACTACAAGATCACAGAGAACTACAAGATCACAAGAGAACTACAAGATCACAAGAGAACTACAATAAGGAGAACTACAAGATCACAGAGAACTACAAGATCACAAGAGAACTACAAGATCACAAGAGAACTACAATAAGGAGAACTACAAGATCACATGAGAACTACAAGATCACAGGAGAACTACAAGATCACAAGAGAACTACAAGATCACATGAGAACTACAAGATCACAGGAGAACTACAAGATAACAGGAGAACTACAAGATCACAGGAGAACTACAAGATAACAGGAGAACTACAAGATCACAGGAGAACTAGAAGATCACAAGAGAACTACAATAAGGAGAACTACAAGATCACAAGAGAACTACAATAAGGAGAACTACAAGATCACAGAGAACTACAAGATCACAAGAGAACTACAAGATCACAAGAGAACTACAATAAGGAGAACTACAAGATCACATGAGAACTACAAGAACACAGGAGAACTACAAGATCACATGAGAACTACAAGATCACAAGAGAACTACAAGATCACAAGAAGATCACAAGAGAACTACAAGATCACATGAGAACTACAAGATCACAAGAGAACTACAAAATCACAGAGAACTACAAGATCACAGGAGAACTACAAGATCACAGGAGAACTACAAGAAGATCACAAGAGAACTACAAGATCACATGAGAACTACAAGATCACAAGAGAACTACAAAATCACAGAGAACTACAAGATCACAGGAGAACTACAAGATCACAGGAGAACTACAAGATAACAGGAGAACTACAAGATCACAGGAGAACTACAAGATCACAAGAGAACTACAATAAGGAGAACTACAAGATCACAAGAGAACTACAAGATTCCAGGAGAACTACAAGATCACATGAGAACTACAAGATCACATGAGAACTACAAGATCACAAGAGAACTACAAGATCACAAGAAGATCAAAAGAGAACTACAAGAGCACAAGAAGATCACAAGAGAACTACAAGTTCACATGAGAACTACAAGATCACATGAGAACTACAAGATCACATGAGAACTACAAGATCACAGAGAACTACAAGATCACAGGAGAACTACAAGATCACAAGAGAACTACAAGATCACAGGAGAACTACAAGATCACAAGAGAACTACAATAAGGAGAACTACAAGATCACAAGAAAACTACAATAAGGAGAACTACAAGATCACAGAGAATTACAAGATATCAGGAGAACTACAAGATTACAGGAGAACTACAAGATCACAAGAGAACTACAATATCAAATGAGAACTACAAGATCACAGGAGAACTACAAGATAACAGGAGAACTACAAGATCACAGGAGAACTACAAGATAACAGGAGAACTACAAGATCACAGAGAACTACAAGATAACAAGAGAACTACAATAAGGAGAACTACAAGATCACAAGAGAACTACAATAAGGAGAACTACAAGATGACAGAGAACTACAAGATCACAAGAGAACTACAAGATCACAAGAGAACTACAATAAGGAGAACTACAAGATCACATGAGAACTACAAGATCACAGGAGAACTACAAGATCACATGAGAACTACAAGATCACAAGAGAACTACAAGATCACAAGAGAACTACAAGATCACAAGAAGATCACAAGAGAACTACAAGATCACATGAGAACTACAAGATCACAAGAGAACTACAAGATCACAAGAAGATCACAAGAGAACTACAAGATCACATGAGAACTACAAGATCACATGAGAACTACAAGATCACAGGAGAACTACAAGATCACAAGAGAACTACAAGATCAAAGGAGAACTACAAGATAACAGGAGAACTACAAGATCACAAGAGAACTACAATAAGGAGAACTACAAGATCACAAGAGAACTACAAGATCACAAGAGAACTACAATAAGGAGAACTACAAGATCACATGAGAACTACAAGATCACAGGAGAACTACAAGATCACATGAGAACTACAAGATCACATGAGAACTACAAGATCACAGGAGAACTACAAGATCACATGAGAACTACAAGATCACAGGAGAACTACAAGATAACAGGAGAACTACAAGATCAAAGGAGAACTAAAAGATAACAGGAGAACTACAAGATCACAAGAGAACTACAATAAGGAGAACTACAAGATCATAAGAGAACTACAAGATCACAAGAGAACTACAATAAGGAGAACTACAAGATCACATGAGAACTACAAGATCACAAGAGAACTACAATAAGGAGAACTACAAGATCACAAGAGAAATACAATAAGGAGAACTACAAGATCACAGAGAACTAGAAGATCACAGGAGAACTACAAGATCACAGGAGAACTACAAGATCACAAGAGAACTACAAGATCACATGAGAACTACAAGATCACATGAGAACTACAAGATCACAGAGAACTACAAGATCACATGAGAACTACAAGATCACAAGAGAACTACAAGATCAAAGGAGAACTACAAGATAACAGGAGAACTACAAGATCACAAGAGAACTACAATAAGGAGAACTACAAGATCACAAGAGAACTACAATAAGGAGAACTACAAGATCACAAGAGAACTACAAGATTCCAGGAGAACTACAAGATCACATGAGAACTACAAGATCACATGAGAACTACAAGATCACAAGAGAACTACAAGATCACAAGAAGATCAAAAGAGAACTACAAGAGCACAAGAAGATCACAAGAGAACTACAAGTTCACATGAGAACTACAAGATCACATGAGAACTACAAGATCACATGAGAACTACAAGATCACAGAGAACTACAAGATCACAGGAGAACTACAAGATCACAAGAGAACTACAAGATCACAGGAGAACTACAAGATCACAAGAGAACTACAATAAGGAGAACTACAAGATCACAAGAGAACTACAATAAGGAGAACTACAAGATCACAGAGAACTACAAGATATCAGGAGAACTACAAGATTACAGGAGAACTAAAAGATCACAAGAGAACTACAATATCAAATGAGAACTACAAGATCACAGGAGAACTACAAGATAACAGGAGAACTACAAGATCACAGGAGAACTACAAGATAACAGGAGAACTACAAGATCACAGAGAACTACAAGATAACAAGAGAACTACAATAAGGAGAACTACAAGATCACAAGAGAACTACAATAAGGAGAACTACAAGATGACAGAGAACTACAAGATCACAAGAGAACTACAAGATCACAAGAGAACTACAATAAGGAGAACTACAAGATCACATGAGAACTACAAGATCACAGGAGAACTACAAGATCACATGAGAACTACAAGATCACAAGAGAACTACAAGATCACAAGAGAACTACAAGATCACAAGAAGATCACAAGAGAACTACAAGATCACATGAGAACTACAAGATCACAAGAGAACTACAAGATCACAAGAAGATCACAAGAGAACTACAAGATCACATGAGAACTACAAGATCACATGAGAACTACAAGATCACAGGAGAACTACAAGATCACAAGAGAACTACAAGATCAAAGGAGAACTACAAGATAACAGGAGAACTACAAGATCACAAGAGAACTACAATAAGGAGAACTACAAGATCACAAGAGAACTACAAGATCACAAGAGAACTACAATAAGGAGAACTACAAGATCACATGAGAACTACAAGATCACAGGAGAACTACAAGATCACATGAGAACTACAAGATCACATGAGAACTACAAGATCACAGGAGAACTACAAGATCACATGAGAACTACAAGATCACAGGAGAACTACAAGATAACAGGAGAACTACAAGATCAAAGGAGAACTACAAGATAACAGGAGAACTACAAGATCACAAGAGAACTACAATAAGGAGAACTACAAGATCACAAGAGAACTACAATAAGGAGAACTACAAGATCACAGAGAACTACAAGATCACAAGAGAACTACAAGATCACAAGAGAACTACAATAAGGAGAACTACAAGATCACATGAGAACTACAAGATCACAGGAGAACTACAAGATCACAAGAGAACTACAAGATCACATGAGAACTACAAGATCACAGGAGAACTACAAGATCACAGGAGAACTACAAGATCACAGGAGAACTACAAGATAACAGGAGAACTACAAGATCACAGGAGAACTAGAAGATCACAAGAGAACTACAATAAGGAGAACTACAAGATCACAAGAGAACTACAATAAGGAGAACTACAAGATCACAGAGAACTACAAGATCACAAGAGAACTACAAGATCACAAGAGAACTACAATAAGGAGAACTACAAGATCACATGAGAACTACAAGATCACAGGAGAACTACAAGATCACAAGAGAACTACAAGATCAAATGAGAACTACAAGATCACAGGAGAACTACAAGATAACAGGAGAACTACAAGATCACAGAGAACTACAAGATCACAGGAGAACTACAAGATCACAGGAGAACTACAAGATAACAGGAGAACTACAAGATCACAGGAGAACTACAAGATCACAAGAGAACTACAATAAGGAGAACTACAAGATCACAAGAGAACTACAAGATTCCAGGAGAACTACAAGATCACATGAGAACTACAAGATCAAAAGAGAACTACAAGATCACATGAGAACTACAAGATCACAAGAGAACTACAAGATCACAAGAAGATCACAAGAGAACTACAAGATCACAAGAAGATCACAAGAGAACTACAAGTTCACATGAGAACTACAAGATCACATGAGAACTACAAGATCACATGAGAACTACAAGATCACAGAGAACTACAAGATCACAGGAGAAATACAAGATCACAAGAGAACTACAAGATCACAGGAGAACAAGATCACAAGAGAACTACAATAAGGAGAACTACAAGATCACAAGAGAACTACAATAAGGAGAACTACAAGATCACAGAGAACTACAAGATCACAGGAGAACTACAAGATTACAGGAGAACTACAAGATCACAAGAGAACTACAAGATCACATGAGAACTACAAGATCACAAGAGAACTACAAGATCACAAGAGAACTACAAGATCAAAGGAGAACTACAAGATAACAGGAAAACTACAAGATCACAAGAGAACTACAATAAGGAGAACTACAAGATCACAAGAGAACTACAATAAGGAGAACTACAAGATCACAGAGAACTACAAGATCACAAGAGAACTACAAGATCACAAGAGAACTACAATAAGGAGAACTACAAGATCACATGAGAACTACAAGATCACAGGAGAACTACAAGATCACAAGAGAACTACAAGATCAAATGAGAACTACAAGATCACAGGAGAACTACAAGATAACAGGAGAACTACAAGATCACAGGAGAACTACAAGATAACAGGAGAACTACAAGATCACAGAGAACTACAAGATCACAAGAGAACTACAAGATCACAAGAGAACTACAATATGGAGAACTACAAGATCACAGAGAACTACAAGATCACAAGAGAACTACAAGATCACAAGAGAACTACAATAAGGAGAACTAAAAGATCACATGAGAACTACAAGATCACAGGAGAACTACAAGATCACAAGAGAACTACAAGATCACATGAGAACTACAAGATCACAGGAGAACTACAAGATAACAGGAGAACTACAAGATCACAGGAGAACTACAAGATAACAGGAGAACTACAAGATCACAGGAGAACTAGAAGATCACAAGAGAACTACAATAAGGAGAACTACAAGATCACAAGAGAACTACAATAAGGAGAACTACAAGATCACAGAGAACTACAAGATCACAAGAGAACTACAAGATCACAAGAGAACTACAATAAGGAGAACTACAAGATCACATGAGAACTACAAGAACACAGGAGAACTACAAGATCACATGAGAACTACAAGATCACAAGAGAACTACAAGATCACAAGAAGATCACAAGAGAACTACAAGATCACATGAGAACTACAAGATCACAAGAGAACTACAAAATCACAGAGAACTACAAGATCACAGGAGAACTACAAGATCACAGGAGAACTACAAGATAACAGGAGAACTACAAGATCACAGGAGAACTACAAGATCACAAGAGAACTACAATAAGGAGAACTACAAGATCACAATAGAACTACAAGATTCCAGGAGAACTACAAGATCACATGAGAACTACAAGATCACATGAGAACTACAAGATCACAAGAGAACTACAAGATCACAAGAAGATCAAAAGAGAACTACAAGAGCACAAGAAGACCACAAGAGAACTACAAGTTCACATGAGAACTACAAGATCACATGAGAACTACAAGATCACATGAGAACTACAAGATCACAGAGAACTACAAGATCACAGGAGAACTACAAGATCACAAGAGAACTACAAGATCACAGGAGAACTACAAGATCACAAGAGAACTACAATAAGGAGAACTACAAGATCACAAGAGAACTACAATAAGGAGAACTACAAGATCACAGAGAACTACAAGATATCAGGAGAACTACAAGATTACAGGAGAACTACAAGATCACAAGAGAACTACAAGATCACATGAGAACTACAAGATCACAAGAGAACTACAAGATCACAAGAGAACTACAAGATCAAAGGAGAACTACAAGATAACAGGAGAACTACAAGATCACAAGAGAACTACAATAAGGAGAACTACAAGATCACAAGAGAACTACAATAAGGAGAACTACAAGATCACAGAGAACTACAAGATCACAAGAGAACTACAAGATCACAAGAGAACTACAATAAGGAGAAATACAAGATCACATGAGAACTACAAGATCACAGGAGAACTACAAGATCACAAGAGAACTACAAGATCAAATGAGAACTACAAGATCACAGGAGAACTACAAGATAACAGGAGAACTACAAGATCACAGGAGAACTACAAGATAACAGGAGAACTACAAGATCACAGGAGAACTAGAAGATCACAAGAGAACTACAATAAGGAGGACTACATGATCACAAGAGAACTACAATAAGGAGAACTACAAGATCACAGAGAACTACAAGATCACAAGAGAACTACAAGATCACAAGAGAACTACAATAAGGAGAACTACAAGATCACATGAGAACTACAAGAACACAGGAGAACTACAAGATCACATGAGAACTACAAGATCACAGAGAACTACAAGATCACAGGAGAACTACAAGATTACAGGAGAACTACAAGATCACAAGAGAACTACAAGATCACATGAGAACTACAAGATCACAAGAGAACTACAAGATCAAAGGAGAACTACAAGATAACAGGAGAACTACAAGATCACAAGAGAACTACAATAAGGAGAACTACAAGATCACAAGAGAACTACAATAAGGAGAACTACAAGATCACAGAGAACTACAAGATCACAAGAGAACTACAAGATCACAAGAGAACTACAAGATCACAAGAGAACTACAATAAGGAGAACTACAAGATCACAGGAGAACTACAAGATCACAAGAGAACTACAAGATCAAAGGAGAACTACAAGATAACAGGAGAACTACAAGATCACAAGAGAACTACAATAAGGAGAACTACAAGATCACAAGAGAACTACAAGATCACAAGAGAACTACAATAAGGAGAACTACAAGATCACATGAGAACTACAAGATCACAGGAGAACTACAAGATCACAAGAGAACTACAATATCAAATGAGAACTACAAGATCACAGGAGAACTACAAGATAACAGGAGAATTACAAGATCACAGGAGAACTACAAGATAACAGGAGAACTACAAGATCACAGAGAACTACAAGATAACAAGAGAACTACAATAAGGAGAACTACAAGATCACAAGAGAACTACAATAAGGAGAACTACAAGATGACAGAGAACTACAAGATCACAAGAGAACTACAAGATCACAAGAGAACTACAATAAGGAGAACTACAAGATCACATGAGAACTACAAGATCACAGGAGAACTACAAGATCACATGAGAACTACAAGATCACAAGAGAACTACAAGATCACAAGAGAACTACAAGATCACAAGAAGATCACAAGAGAACTACAAGATCACATGAGAACTACAAGATCACAAGAGAACTACAAGATCACAAGAAGATCACAAGAGAACTACAAGATCACATGAGAACTACAAGATCACATGAGAACTACAAGATCACAGGAGAACTACAAGATCACAAGAGAACTACAAGATCAAAGGAGAACTACAAGATAACAGGAGAACTACAAGATCACAAGAGAACTACAAGATCACAAGAGAACTACAATAAGGAGAACTACAAGATCACAAGAGAACTACAAGATCACAAGAGAACTACAATAAGGAGAACTACAAGATCACATGAGAACTACAAGATCACAGGAGAACTACAAGATCACATGAGAACTACAAGATCACATGAGAACTACAAGATCACAGGAGAACTACAAGATCACATGAGAACTACAAGATCACAAGAGAACTACAAGATCACAAGAGAACTACAAGATCACAAGAAGATCACAAGAGAACTACAAGATCACATGAGAACTACAAGATCACAAGAGAACTACAAGATCAAAAGAAGATCACAAGAGAACTACAAGATCACATGAGAACTACAAGATCACAGGAGAACTACAAGATCACAGGAGAACTACGAGATCACAAGAAAACTACAAGATCACATGAGAACTACAAGATCACAAGAAAACTACAAAATCACATGAGAACTACAAGATCATAAGACAACTACAAGATCACATGAGAACTACAAGATCACAAGCGAACTACAAGATCACATGAGAACTACAAGATCACAAGAAGATCACAAGAGAACTACAAGATCACAGGAGAACTACAAGATAACAGGAGAACTACAAGATCACAGGAGAACTAGAAGATCACAAGAGAACTACAATAAGGAGAACTACAAGATCACAAGAGAACTACAATAAGGAGAACTACAAGATCACAGAGAACTACAAGATCACAAGAGAACTACAAGATCACAAGAGAACTACAATAAGGAGAACTACAAGATCACATGAGAACTACAAGAACACAGGAGAACTACAAGATCACATGAGAACTACAAGATCACAAGAGAACTACAAGATCACAAGAAGATCACAAGAGAACTACAAGATCAAATGAGAACTACAAGATCACAAGAGAACTACAAAATCACAGAGAACTACAAGATCACAGGAGAACTACAAGATCACATGAGAACTACAAGATCACAAGAGAACTACAAGATCACAAGAAGATCACAAGAGAACTACAAGATCACAAGAAGATCACAAGAGAACTACAAGTTCACATGAGAACTACAAGATCACATGAGAACTACAAGATCACATGAGAACTACAAGATCACAGAGAACTACAAGATCACAGGAGAACTACAAGATCACAAGAGAACTACAAGATCACAGGAGAACTACAAGATCACAAGAGAACTACAATAAGGAGAACTACAAGATCACAAAAGAACTACAATAAGGAGAACTACAAGATCACAGAGAACTACAAGATCACAGGAGAACTACAAGATTACAGGAGAACTACAAGATCACAAGAGAACTACAAGATCACATGAGAACTACAAGATCACAAGAGAACTACAAGATCACAAGAGAACTACAAGATCAAAGGAGAACTACAAGATAACAGGAGAACTACAAGATCACAAGAGAACTACAATAAGGAGAACTACAAGATCACAAGAGAACTACAATAAGGAGAACTACAAGATCAAAGAGAACTACAAGATCACAAGAGAACTACAAGATCACAAGAGAACTACAAGATCACAAGAGAACTACAATAAGGAGAACTACAAGATCACAGGAGAACTACAAGATCACAAGAGAACTACAAGATCAAAGGAGAACTACAAGATAACAGGAGAACTACAAGATCACAAGAGAACTACAATAAGGAGAACTACAAGATCACAAGAGAACTACAAGATCACAAGAGAACTACAATAAGGAGAACTACAAGATCACATGAGAACTACAAGATCACAGGAGAACAACAAGATCACAAGAGAACTACAAGATCAAATGAGAACTACAAGATCACAGGAGAACTACAAGATAACAGGAGAACTACAAGATAACAGGAGAACTACAAGATAACAGGAGAACTACAAGATCACAGAGAACTACAAGATAACAAGAGAACTACAATAAGGAGAACTACAAGATCACAAGAGAACTACAATAAGGAGAACTACAAGATGACAGAGAACTACAAGATCACAAGAGAACTACAAGATCACAAGAGAACTACAATAAGGAGAACTACAAGATCACATGAGAACTACAAGATCACAGGAGAACTACAAGATCACATGAGAACTACAAGATCACAAGAGAACTACAAGATCACAAGAGAACTACAAGATCACAAGAAGATCACAAGAGAACTACAAGATCACATGAGAACTACAAGATCACAAGAGAACTACAAGATCACAAGAAGATCACAAGAGAACTACAAGATCACATGAGAACTACAAGATCACAGGAGAACTACAAGATCACAAGAGAACTACAAGATCAAAGGAGAACTACAAGATAACAGGAGAACTACAAGATCACAAGAGAACTACAATAAGGAGAACTACAAGATCACAAGAGAACTACAATAAGGAGAACTACAAGATCACAAGAGAACTACAAGATCACATGAGAACTACAAGATCACATGAGAACTACAAGATCACAGGAGAACTACAAGATCACATGAGAACTACAAGATCACAGGAGAACTACAAGATAACAGGAGAACTACAAGATCAAAGGAGAACTAAAAGATAACAGGAGAACTACAAGATCACAAGAGAACTACAATAAGGAGAACTACAAGATCACAAGAGAACTACAAGATCACAAGAGAACTACAATAAGGAGAACTACAAGATCATATGAGAACTACAAGATCACAAGAGAACTACAATAAGGAGAACTACAAGATCACAAGAGAAATACAATAAGGAGAACTACAAGATCACAGAGAACTAGAAGATCACAGGAGAACTACAAGATCACAGGAGAACTACAAGATCACAAGAGAACTACAATAAGGAGAACTACAAGATCACAAGAGAACTACAATAAGGAGAACTACAAGATCACAGAGAACTACAAGATCACAGGAGAACTACAAGATTACAGGAGAACTACAAGATCACAAGAGAACTACAAGATCACATGAGACCTACAAGATCACAAGAGAACTACAAGATCACAAGAGAACTACAAGATCAAAGGAGAACTACAAGATAACAGGAGAACTACAAGATCACAAGAGAACTACAATAAGGAGAACTACAAGATCACAAGAGAACTACAATAAGGAGAACTACAAGATCACAGAGAACTACAAGATCACAAGAGAACTACAAGATCACAAGAGAACTACAAGATCACAAGAGAACTACAATAAGGAGAACTACAAGATCACAGGAGAACTACAAGATCACAAGAGAACTACAAGATCAAAGGAGAACTACAAGATAACAGGCGAACTACAAGATCACAAGAGAACTACAATAAGGAGAACTACAAGATCACAAGAGAACTACAAGATCACAAGAGAACTACAATAAGGAGAACTACAAGATCACATGAGAACTACAAGATCACAGGAGAACTACAAGATCACAAGAGAACTACAATATCAAATGAGAACTACAAGATCACAGGAGAACTACAAGATAACAGGAGAACTACAAGATCACAGGCGAACTACAAGATAACAGGAGAACTACAAGATCACAGAGAACTACAAGATAACAAGAGAACTATAATAAGGAGAACTACAAGATCACAAGAGAACTACAATAAGGAGAACTACAAGATGACAGAGAACTACAAGATCACATGAGAACTACAAGATCACAAGAGAACTACAATAAGGAGAACTACAAGATCACATGAGAACTACAAGATCACAGGAGAACTACAAGATCACATGAGAACTACAAGATCACAAGAGAACTACAAGATCACAAGAGAACTACAAGATCACAAGAAGATCACAAGAGAACTACAAGATCACATGAGAACTACAAGATCACAAGAGAACTACAAGATCACAAGAGAACTACAAGATCACATGAGAACTACAAGATCACATGAGAACTACAAGATCACAGGAGAACTACAAGATCACAAGAGAACTACAAGATCAAAGGAGAACTACAAGATAACAGGAGAACTACAAGATCACAAGAGAACTACAATAAGGAGAACTACAAGATCACAAGAGAACTACAAGATCACAAGAGAACTACAATAAGGAGAACTACAAGATCACATGAGAACTACAAGATCACAGGAGAACTACAAGATCACATGAGAACTACAAGATCACATGAGAACTACAAGATCACAGGAGAACTACAAGATCACATGAGAACTACAAGATCACAGGAGAACTACAAGATAACAGGAGAACTACAAGATCAAAGGAGAACTAAAAGATAACAGGAGAACTACAAGATCACAAGAGAACTACAATAAGGAGAACGACAAGATCACAAGAGAACTACAAGATCACAAGAGAACTACAATAAGGAGAACTACAAGATCACATGAGAACTACAAGATCACAAGAGAACTACAATAAGGAGAACTACAAGATCACAAGAGAAATACAATAAGGAGAACTACAAGATCACAGAGAACTAGAAGATCACAGGAGAACTACAAGATCACAGGAGAACTACAAGATCACAAGAGAACTACAAGATCACATGAGAACTACAAGATCACATGAGAACTACAAGATCACAGAGAACTACAAGATCACAGGAGAACTACAAGATCACAAGAGAACTACAAGATCAAAGGAGAACTACAAGATAACAGGAGAACTACAAGATCACAAGAGAACTACAATAAGGAGAACTACAAGATCACAAGAGAACTACAATAAGGAGAACTACAAGATCACAGAGAACTACGAGATCACAAGAGAACTACAAGATCACAAGAGAACTACAATAAGGAGAACTACAAGATCACATGAGAACTACAAGATCACAGGAGAACTACAAGATCACAAGAGAACTACAAGATCACATGAGAACTACAAGATCACAGGAGAACTACAAGATCACAGGAGAACTACAAGATCACAGGAGAACTACAAGATCACAGGAGAACTAGAAGATCACAAGAGAACTACAATAAGGAGAACTACAAGATCACAAGAGAACTACAATAAGGAGAACTACAAGATCACAGAGAACTACAAGATCACAAGAGAACTACAAGATCACAAGAGAACTACAATAAGGAGAACTACAAGACCACATGAGAACTACAAGATCACAGGAGAACTACAAGATCACAAGAGAACTACAAGATCAAATGAGAACTACAAGATCACAGGAGAACTACAAGATAACAGGAGAACTACAAGATCACAGAGAACTACAAGATCACAAGAGAACTACAAGATCACAGGAGAACTACAAGATAACAGGAGAACTACAAGATCACAGGAGAACTACAAGATCACAAGAGAACTACAATAAGGAGAACTACAAGATCACAAGAGAACTACAAGATTCCAGGAGAACTACAAGATCACATGAGAACTACAAGATCACAAGAGAACTACAAGATCACATGAGAACTACAAGATCACAAGAGAACTACAAGATCACAAGAAGATCACAAGAGAACTACAAGATCACAAGAAGATCACAAGAGAACTACAAGTTCACATGAGAACTACAAGATCACATGAGAACTACAAGATCACATGAGAACTACAAGATCACAGAGAACTACAAGATCACAGGAGAACTACAAGATCACAAGAGAACTACAAGATCACAGGAGAACTACAAGATCACAAGAGAACTACAATAAGGAGAACTACAAGATCACAAGAGAACTACAATAAGGAGAACTACAAGATCACAGAGAACTACAAGATATCAGGAGAACTACAAGATTACAGGAGAACTACAAGATCACAAGAGAACTACAAGATCACATGAGAACTACAAGATCACAAGAGAACTACAAGATCACAAGAGAACTACAAGATCAAAGGAGAACTACAAGATAACAGGAGAACTACAAGATCACAAGAGAACTACAATAAGGAGAACTACAAGATCACAAGAGAAAAACAATAAGGAGAACTACAAGATCACAGAGAACTACAAGATCACAAGAGAACTACAAGATCACAAGAGAACTACAATAAGGAGAAATACAAGATCACATGAGAACTACAAGATCACAGGAGAACTACAAGATCACAAGAGAACTACAAGATCAAATGAGAACTACAAGATCACAGGAGAACTACAAGATAACAGGAGAACTACAAGATCACAGGAGAACTACAAGATAACAGGAGAACTACAAGATCACAGGAGAACTAGAAGATCACAAGAGAACTACAATAAGGAGAACTACAAGATCACAAGAGAACTACAATAAGGAGAACTACAAGATCACAGAGAACTACAAGATCACAAGAGAACTACAAGATCACAAGAGAACTACAATAAGGAGAACTACAAGATCACATGAGAACTACAAGAACACAGGAGAACTACAAGATCACATGAGAACTACAAGATCACAAGAGAACTACAAGATCACAAGAGAACTACAATAAGGAGAACTACAAGATCACATGAGAACTACAAGATCACAGGAGAACTACAAGATCACATGAGAACTACAAGATCACATGAGAACTACAAGATCACAGGAGAACTACAAGATAACAGGAGAACTACAAGATCACAGGAGAACTACAAGATCACAAGAGAACTACAATAAGGAGAACTACAAGATCACAAGAGAACTACAAGATTCCAGGAGAACTACAAGATCACATGAGAACTACAAGATCACATGAGAACTACAAGATCACAAGAGAACTACAAGATCACAAGAAGAGAAAAAGAGAACTACAAGAGCACAAGAAGATCACAAGAGAACTACAAGTTCACATGAGAACTACAAGATCACATGAGAACTACAAGATCACATGAGAACTACAAGATCACAGAGAACTACAAGATCACAGGAGAACTACAAGATCACAAGAGAACTACAAGATCACAGGAGAACTACAAGATCACAAGAGAACTACAATAAGGAGAACTACAAGATCACAAGAGAACTACAATAAGGAGAACTACAAGATCACAGAGAACTACAAGATATCAGGAGAACTACAAGATTACAGGAGAACTACAAGATCACAAGAGAACTACAAGATCACATGAGAACTACAAGATCACAAGAGAACTACAAGATCACAAGAGAACTACAAGATCAAAGGAGAACTACAAGATAACAGGAGAACTACAAGATCACAAGAGAACTACAATAAGGAGAACTACAAGATCACAAGAGAACTACAATAAGGAGAACTACAAGATCACAGAGAACTACAAGATCACAAGAGAACTACAAGATCACAAGAGAACTACAATAAGGAGAAATACAAGATCACATGAGAACTACAAGATCACAGGAGAACTACAAGATCACAAGAGAACTACAAGATCAAATGAGAACTACAAGATCACAGGAGAACTACAAGATAACAGGAGAACTACAAGATCACAGGAGAACTACAAGATAACAGGAGAACTACAAGATCACAGAGAACTACAAGATAACAAGAGAACTACAATAAGGAGAACTACAAGATCACAAGAGAACTACAATAAGGAGAACTACAAGATGACAGAGAACTACAAGATCACAAGAGAACTACAAGATCACAAGAGAACTACAATAAGGAGAACTACAAGATCACATGAGAACTACAAGATCACAGGAGAACTACAAGATCACATGAGAACTACAAGATCACAAGAGAACTACAAGATCACAAGAGAACTACAAGATCACAAGAAGATCACAAGAGAACTACAAGATCACATGAGAACTACAAGATCACAAGAGAACTACAAGATCACAAGAAGATCACAAGAGAACTACAAGATCACATGAGAACTACAAGATCACATGAGAACTACAAGATCACAGGAGAACTACAAGATCACAAGAGAACTACAAGATCAAAGGAGAACTACAAGATAACAGGAGAACTACAAGATCAGAAGAGAACTACAATAAGGAGAACTACAAGATCACAAGAGAACTACAAGATCACAAGAGAACTACAATAAGGAGAACTACAAGATCACATGAGAACTACAAGATCACAGGAGAACTACAAGATCACATGAGAACTACAAGATCACATGAGAACTACAAGATCACAGGAGATCTACAAAATCACAGAGAACTACAAGATCACAGGAGAACTACAAGATCACATGAGAACTACAAGATCACAAGAGAACTACAAGATCACAAGAAGATCACAAGAGAACTACAAGATCACAAGAAGATCACAAGAGAACTACAAGTTCACATGAGAACTACAAGATCACATGAGAACTACAAGATCACATGAGAACTACAAGATCACAGAGAACTACAAGATCACAGGAGAACTACAAGATCACAAGAGAACTACAAGATCACAGGAGAACTACAAGATCACAAGAGAACTACAATAAGGAGAACTACAAGATCAAAAGAGAACTACAATAAGGAGAACTACAAGATCACAGAGAACTACAAGATCACAGGAGAACTACAAGATTACAGGAGAACTACAAGATCACAAGAGAACTACAAGATCACATGAGAACTACAAGATCACAAGAGAACTACAAGATCACAAGAGAACTACAAGATCAAAGGAGAACTACAAGATAACAGGAGAACTACAAGATCACAAGAGAACTACAATAAGGAGAACTACAAGATCACAAGAGAACTACAATAAGGAGAACTACAAGATCACAAGAGAACTACAAGATCACAAGAGAACTACAATAAGGAGAACTACAATAAGGAGAACTACAAGATCACATGAGAACTACAAGATCACAGGAGAACTACAAGATCACATGAGAACTACAAGATCACATGAGAACTACAAGATCACAGGAGAACTACAAGATCACATGAGAACTACAAGATCACAAGAGAACTACAAGATCACAAGAGAACTACAAGATCACAAGAAGATCACAAGAGAACTACAAGATCACATGAGAACTACAAGATCACAAGAGAACTACAAAATCACAGAGAACTACAAGATCACAGGAGAACTACAAGATCACAGGAGAACTACAAGATAACAGGAGAACTACAAGATCACAGGAGAACTACAAGATCACAAGAGAACTACAATAAGGAGAACTACAAGATCACAAGAGAACTACAAGATTCCAGGAGAACTACAAGATCACATGAGAACTACAAGATCACATGAGAACTACAAGATCACAAGAGAACTACAAGATCACAAGAAGATCAAAAGAGAACTACAAGAGCACAAGAAGATCACAAGAGAACTACAAGTTCACATGAGAACTACAAGATCACATGAGAACTACAAGATCACATGAGAACTACAAGATCACAGAGAACTACAAGATCACAGGAGAACTACAAGATCACAAGAGAACTACAAGATCACAGGAGAACTACAAGATCACAAGAGAACTACAATAAGGAGAACTACAAGATCACAAGAGAACTACAATAAGGAGAACTACAAGATCACAGAGAACTACAAGATATCAGGAGAACTACAAGATTACAGGAGAACTACAAGATCACAAGAGAACTACAAGATCACATGAGAACTACAAGATCACAAGAGAACTACAAGATCACAAGAGAACTACAAGATCAAAGGAGAACTACAAGATAACAGGAGAACTACAAGATCACAAGAGAACTACAATAAGGAGAACTACAAGATCACAAGAGAACTACAATAAGGAGAACTACAAGATCACAGAGAACTACAAGATCACAAGAGAACTACAAGATCACAAGAGAACTACAATAAGGAGAAATACAAGATCACATGAGAACTACAAGATCACAGGAGAACTACAAGATCACAAGAGAAGTACAAGATCAAATGAGAACTACAAGATCACAGGAGAACTACAAGATAACAGGAGAACTACAAGATCACAGGAGAACTACAAGATAACAGGAGAACTACAAGATCACAGGAGAACTAGAAGATCACAAGAGAACTACAATAAGGAGAACTACAAGATCACAAGAGAACTACAATAAGGAGAACTACAAGATCACAGAGAACAACAAGATCACAAGAGAACTACAAGATCACAAGAGAACTACAAGATCACAAGAGAACTACAATAAGGAGAACTACAAGATCACAGGAGAACTACAAGATCACAAGAGAACTACAAGATCAAAGGAGAACTACAAGATAACAGGAGAACTACAAGATCACAAGAGAACTACAATAAGGAGAACTACAAGATCACATGAGAACTACAAGATCACAAGAGAACTACAAGATCACAAGAGAACTACAAGATCACAAGAGAACTACAAGATCACAAGAAGATCACAAGAGAACTACAAGATCACATGAGAACTACAAGATCACAAGAGAACTACAAGATCACAAGAAGATCACAAGAGAACTACAAGATCACATGAGAACTACAAGATCACATGAGAACTACAAGATCACAGGAGAACTACAAGATCACAAGAGAACTACAAGATCAAAGGAGAACTACAAGATAACAGGAGAACTACAAGATCACAAGAGAACTACAATAAGGAGAACTACAAGATCACAAGAGAACTACAAGATCACAAGAGAACTACAATAAGGAGAACTACAAGATCACATGAGAACTACAAGATCACAGGAGAACTACAAGATCACATGAGAACTACAAGATCACATGAGAACTACAAGATCACAGGAGAACTACAAGATCACATGAGAACTACAAGATCACAGGAGAACTACAAGATAACAGGAGAACTACAAGATCAAAGGAGAACTAAAAGATAACAGGAGAACTACAAGATCACAAGAGAACTACAATAAGGAGAACTACAAGATCACAAGAGAACTACAAGATCACAAGAGAACTACAATAAGGAGAACTACAAGATCACATGAGAACTACAAGATCACAAGAGAACTACAATAAGGAGAACTACAAGATCACAAGAGAAATACAATAAGGAGAACTACAAGATCACAGAGAACTAGAAGATCACAGGAGAACTACAAGATCACAGGAGAACTACAAGATCACAAGAGAACTACAAGATCACATGAGAACTACAAGATCACATGAGAACAACAAGATCACAGAGAACTACAAGATCACAGGAGAACTACAAGATCACAAGAGAACTACAAGATCACAGGAGAACTACAAGATCACAAGAGAACTACAATAAGGAGAACTACAAGATCACAAGAGAACTACAATAAGGAGAACTACAAGATCACAGAGAACTACAAGATCACAGGAGAACTACAAGATTACAGGAGAACTACAAGATCACAAGAGAACTACAAGATCACATGAGAACTACAAGATCACAAGAGAACTACAAGATCAAAGGAGAACTACAAGATAACAGGAGAACTACAAGATCACAAGAGAACTACAATAAGGAGAACTACAAGATCACAAGAGAACTACAATAAGGAGAACTACAAGATCACAGAGAACTACAAGATCACAAGAGAACTACAAGATCACAAGAGAACTACAAGATCACAAGAGAACTACAATAAGGAGAACTACAAGATCACAGGAGAACTACAAGATCACAAGAGAACTACAAGATCAAAGGAGAACTACAAGATAACAGGAGAACTACAAGATCACAAGAGAACTACAATAAGGAGAACTACAAGATCACAAGAGAACTACAAGATCACAAGAGAACTACAATAAGGAGAACTACAAGATCACATGAGAACTACAAGATCACAGGAGAACTACAAGATCACAAGAGAACTACAATATCAAATGAGAACTACAAGATCACAGGAGAACTACAAGATAACAGGAGAATTACAAGATCACAGGAGAACTACAAGATAACAGGAGAACTACAAGATCACAGAGAACTACAAGATAACAAGAGAACTACAATAAGGAGAACTACAAGATCACAAGAGAACTACAATAAGGAGAACTACAAGATGACAGAGAACTACAAGATCACAAGAGAACTACAAGATCACAAGAGAACTACAATAAGGAGAACTACAAGATCACATGAGAACTACAAGATCACAGGAGAACTACAAGATCACATGAGAACTACAAGATCACAAGAGAACTACAAGATCACAAGAGAACTACAAGATCACAAGAAGATCACAAGAGAACTACAAGATCACATGAGAACTACAAGATCACAAGAGAACTACAAGATCACAAGAAGATCACAAGAGAACTACAAGATCACATGAGAACTACAAGATCACATGAGAACTACAAGATCACAGGAGAACTACAAGATCACAAGAGAACTACAAGATCAAAGGAGAACTACAAGATAACAGGAGAACTACAAGATCACAAGAGAACTACAATAAGGAGAACTACAAGATCACAAGAGAACTACAAGATCACAAGAGAACTACAATAAGGAGAACTACAAGATCACATGAGAACTACAAGATCACAGGAGAACTACAAGATCACATGAGAACTACAAGATCACATGAGAACTACAAGATCACAGGAGAACTACAAGATCACATGAGAACTACAAGATCACAGGAGAACTACAAGATAACAGGAGAACTACAAGATCAAAGGAGAACTAAAAGATAACAGGAGAACTACAAGATCACAAGAGAACTACAATAAGGAGAACTACAAGATCATAAGAGAACTACAAGATCACAAGAGAACTACAATAAGGAGAACTACAAGATCACATGAGAACTACAAGATCACAAGAGAACTACAATAAGGAGAACTACAAGATCACAAGAGAAATACAATAAGGAGAACTACAAGATCACAGAGAACTAGAAGATCACAGGAGAACTACAAGATCACAGGAGAACTACAAGATCACAAGAGAACTACAAGATCACATGAGAACTACAAGATCACATGAGAACTACAAGATCACAGAGAACTACAAGATCACAGGAGAACTACAAGATCACAAGAGAACTACAAGATCAAAGGAGAACTACAAGATAACAGGAGAACTACAAGATCACAAGAGAACTACAATAAGGAGAACTACAAGATCACAAGAGAACTACAATAAGGAGAACTACAAGATCACAGAGAACTACAAGATCACAAGAGAACTACAAGATCACAAGAGAACTACAATAAGGAGAACTACAAGATCACATGAGAACTACAAGATCACAGGAGAACTACAAGATCACAAGAGAACTACAAGATCACATGAGAACTACAAGATCACAGGAGAACTACAAGATCACAGGAGAACTACAAGATCACAGGAGAACTACAAGATAACAGGAGAACTACAAGATCACAGGAGAACTAGAAGATCACAAGAGAACGACAATAAGGAGAACTACAAGATCACAAGAGAACTACAATAAGGAGAACTACAAGATCACAGAGAACTACAAGATCACAAGAGAACTACAAGATCACAAGAGAACTACAATAAGGAGAACTACAAGATCACATGAGAACTACAAGATCACAGGAGAACTACAAGATCACAAGAGAACTACAAGATCAAATGAGAACTACAAGATCACAAGAGAACTACAAGATCAAATGAGAACTACAAGATCACAGGAGAACTACAAGATAACAGGAGAACTACAAGATCACAGAGAACTACAAGATCACAGGAGAACTACAAGATCACAGGAGAACTACAAGATAACAGGAGAACTACAAGATCACAGGAGAACTACAAGATCACAAGAGAACTACAATAAGGAGAACTACAAGATCACAAGAGAACTACAAGATTCCAGGAGAACTACAAGATCACATGAGAACTACAAGATCACAAGAGAACTACAAGATCACATGAGAACTACAAGATCACAAGAGAACTACAAGATCACAAGAAGATCACAAGAGAACTACAAGATCACAAGAAGATCACAAGAGAACTACAAGTTCACATGAGAACTACAAGATCACATGAGAACTACAAGATCACATGAGAACTACAAGATCACAGAGAACTACAAGATCACAGGAGAACTACAAGATTACAAGAGAACTACAAGATCACAGGAGAACTACAAGATCACAAGAGAACTACAATAAGGAGAACTACAAGATCACAAGAGAACTACAATAAGGAGAACTACAAGATCACAGAGAACTACAAGATCACAGGAGAACTACAAGATTACAGGAGAACTACAAGATCACAAGAGAACTACAAGATCACATGAGAACTACAAGATCACAAGAGAACTACAAGATCACAAGAGAACTACAAGATCAAAGGAGAACTACAAGATAACAGGAAAACTACAAGATCACAAGAGAACTACAATAAGGAGAACTACAAGATCACAAGAGAACTACAATAAGGAGAACTACAAGATCACAGAGAACTACAAGATCACAAGAGAACTACAAGATCACAAGAGAACTACAATAAGGAGAACTACAAGATCACATGAGAACTACAAGATCACAGGAGAACTACAAGATCACAAGAGAACTACAAGATCAAATGAGAACTACAAGATCAAAGGAGAACTACAAGATAACAGGAGAACTACAAGATCACAGGAGAACTACAAGATAACAGGAGAACTACAAGATCACAGAGAACTACAAGATCACAAGAGAACTACAAGATCACAAGAGAACTACAATAAGGAGAACTACAAGATCACAGAGAACTACAAGATCACAAGAGAACTACAAGATCACAAGAGAACTACAATAAGGAGAACTACAAGATCACATGAGAACTACAAGATCACAGGAGAACTACAAGATCACAAGAGAACTACAAGATCACATGAGAACTACAAGATCACAGGAGAACTACAAGATAACAGGAGAACTACAAGATCACAGGAGAACTACAAGATAACAGGAGAACTACAAGATCACAGGAGAACTAGAAGATCACAAGAGAACTACAATAAGGAGAACTACAAGATCACAAGAGAACTACAATAAGGAGAACTACAAGATCACAGAGAACTACAAGATCACAAGAGAACTACAAGATCACAAGAGAACTACAATAAGGAGAACTACAAGATCACATGAGAACTACAAGAACACAGGAGAACTACAAGATCACATGAGAACTACAAGATCACAAGAGAACTACAAGATCACAAGAAGATCACAAGAGAACTACAAGATCACATGAGAACTACAAGATCACAAGAGAACTACAAAATCACAGAGAACTACAAGATCACAGGAGAACTACAAGATCACAGGAGAACTACAAGAAGATCACAAGAGAACTACAAGATCACATGAGAACTACAAGATCACAAGAGAACTACAAAATCACAGAGAACTACAAGATCACAGGAGAACTACAAGATCACAGGAGAACTACAAGATAACAGGAGAACTACAAGATCACAGGAGAACTACAAGATCACAAGAGAACTACAATAAGGAGAACTACAAGATCACAAGAGAACTACAAGATTCCAGGAGAACTACAAGATCACATGAGAACTACAAGATCACATGAGAACTACAAGATCACAAGAGAACTACAAGATCACAAGAAGATCAAAAGAGAACTACAAGAGCACAAGAAGATCACAAGAGAACTACAAGTTCACATGAGAACTACAAGATCACATGAGAACTACAAGATCACATGAGAACTACAAGATCACAGAGAACTACAAGATCACAGGAGAACTACAAGATCACAAGAGAACTACAAGATCACAGGAGAACTACAAGATCACAAGAGAACTACAATAAGGAGAACTACAAGATCACAAGAAAACTACAATAAGGAGAACTACAAGATCACAGAGAACTACAAAATATCAGGAGAACTACAAGATTACAGGAGAACTACAAGATCACAAGAGAACTACAATATCAAATGAGAACTACAAGATCACAGGAGAACTACAAGATAACAGGAGAACTACAAGATCACAGGAGAACTACAAGATAACAGGAGAACTACAAGATCACAGAGAACTACAAGATAACAAGAGAACTACAATAAGGAGAACTACAAGATCACAAGAGAACTACAATAAGGAGAACTACAAGATGACAGAGAACTACAAGATCACAAGAGAACTACAAGATCACAAGAGAACTACAATAAGGAGAACTACAAGATCACATGAGAACTACAAGATCACAGGAGAACTACAAGATCACATGAGAACTACAAGATCACAAGAGAACTACAAGATCACAAGAGAACTACAAGATCACAAGAAGATCACAAGAGAACTACAAGATCACATGAGAACTACAAGATCACAAGAGAACTACAAGATCACAAGAAGATCACAAGAGAACTACAAGATCACATGAGAACTACAAGATCACATGAGAACTACAAGATCACAGGAGAACTACAAGATCACAAGAGAACTACAAGATCAAAGGAGAACTACAAGATAACAGGAGAACTACAAGATCACAAGAGAACTACAATAAGGAGAACTACAAGATCACAAGAGAACTACAAGATCACAAGAGAACTACAATAAGGAGAACTACAAGATCACATGAGAACTACAAGATCACAGGAGAACTACAAGATCACATGAGAACTACAAGATCACATGAGAACTACAAGATCACAGGAGAACTACAAGATCACATGAGAACTACAAGATCACAGGAGAACTACAAGATAACAGGAGAACTACAAGATCAAAGGAGAACTAAAAGATAACAGGAGAACTACAAGATCACAAGAGAACTACAATAAGGAGAACTACAAGATCATAAGAGAACTACAAGATCACAAGAGAACTACAATAAGGAGAACTACAAGATCACATGAGAACTACAAGATCACAAGAGAACTACAATAAGGAGAACTACAAGATCACAAGAGAAATACAATAAGGAGAACTACAAGATCACAGAGAACTAGAAGATCACAGGAGAACTACAAGATCACAGGAGAACTACAAGATCACAAGAGAACTACAAGATCACATGAGAACTACAAGATCACATGAGAACTACAAGATCACAGAGAACTACAAGATCACAGGAGAACTACAAGATCACAAGAGAACTACAAGATCAAAGGAGAACTACAAGATAACAGGAGAACTACAAGATCACAAGAGAACTACAATAAGGAGAACTACAAGATCACAAGAGAACTACAATAAGGAGAACTACAAGATCACAAGAGAACTACAAGATTCCAGGAGAACTACAAGATCACATGAGAACTACAAGATCACATGAGAACTACAAGATCACAAGAGAACTACAAGATCACAAGAAGATCAAAAGAGAACTACAAGAGCACAAGAAGATCACAAGAGAACTACAAGTTCACATGAGAACTACAAGATCACATGAGAACTACAAGATCACATGAGAACTACAAGATCACAGAGAACTACAAGATCACAGGAGAACTACAAGATCACAAGAGAACTACAAGATCACAGGAGAACTACAAGATCACAAGAGAACTACAATAAGGAGAACTACAAGATCACAAGAGAACTACAATAAGGAGAACTACAAGATCACAGAGAACTACAAGATATCAGGAGAACTACAAGATTACAGGAGAACTAAAAGATCACAAGAGAACTACAATATCAAATGAGAACTACAAGATCACAGGAGAACTACAAGATAACAGGAGAACTACAAGATCACAGGAGAACTACAAGATAACAGGAGAACTACAAGATCACAGAGAACTACAAGATAACAAGAGAACTACAATAAGGAGAACTACAAGATCACAAGAGAACTACAATAAGGAGAACTACAAGATGACAGAGAACTACAAGATCACAAGAGAACTACAAGATCACAAGAGAACTACAATAAGGAGAACTACAAGATCACATGAGAACTACAAGATCACAGGAGAACTACAAGATCACATGAGAACTACAAGATCACAAGAGAACTACAAGATCACAAGAGAACTACAAGATCACAAGAAGATCACAAGAGAACTACAAGATCACATGAGAACTACAAGATCACAAGAGAACTACAAGATCACAAGAAGATCACAAGAGAACTACAAGATCACATGAGAACTACAAGATCACATGAGAACTACAAGATCACAGGAGAACTACAAGATCACAAGAGAACTACAAGATCAAAGGAGAACTACAAGATAACAGGAGAACTACAAGATCACAAGAGAACTACAATAAGGAGAACTACAAGATCACAAGAGAACTACAAGATCACAAGAGAACTACAATAAGGAGAACTACAAGATCACATGAGAACTACAAGATCACAGGAGAACTACAAGATCACATGAGAACTACAAGATCACATGAGAACTACAAGATCACAGGAGAACTACAAGATCACATGAGAACTACAAGATCACAGGAGAACTACAAGATAACAGGAGAACTACAAGATCAAAGGAGAACTACAAGATAACAGGAGAACTACAAGATCACAAGAGAACTACAATAAGGAGAACTACAAGATCACAAGAGAACTACAATAAGGAGAACTACAAGATCACAGAGAACTACAAGATCACAAGAGAACTACAAGATCACAAGAGAACTACAATAAGGAGAACTACAAGATCACATGAGAACTACAAGATCACAGGAGAACTACAATAAGGAGAACTACAAGATCACAGGAGAACTACAAGATCACAAGAGAACTACAAGATCACATGAGAACTACAAGATCACAGGAGAACTACAAGATCACAGGAGAACTACAAGATCACAGGAGAACTACAAGATAACAGGAGAACTACAAGATCACAGGAGAACTAGAAGATCACAAGAGAACTACAATAAGGAGAACTACAAGATCACAAGAGAACTACAATAAGGAGAACTACAAGATCACAGAGAACTACAAGATCACAAGAGAACTACAAGATCACAAGAGAACTACAATAAGGAGAACTACAAGATCACATGAGAACTACAAGATCACAGGAGAACTACAAGATCACAAGAGAACTACAAGATCAAATGAGAACTACAAGATCACAGGAGAACTACAAGATAACAGGAGAACTACAAGATCACAGAGAACTACAAGATCACAGGAGAACTACAAGATCACAGGAGAACTACAAGATAACAGGAGAACTACAAGATCACAGGAGAACTACAAGATCACAAGAGAACTACAATAAGGAGAACTACAAGATCACAAGAGAACTACAAGATTCCAGGAGAACTACAAGATCACATGAGAACTACAAGATCAAAAGAGAACTACAAGATCACATGAGAACTACAAGATCACAAGAGAACTACAAGATCACAAGAAGATCACAAGAGAACTACAAGATCACAAGAAGATCACAAGAGAACTACAAGTTCACATGAGAACTACAAGATCACATGAGAACTACAAGATCACATGAGAACTACAAGATCACAGAGAACTACAAGATCACAGGAGAAATACAAGATCACAAGAGAACTACAAGATCACAGGAGAACAAGATCACAAGAGAACTACAATAAGGAGAACTACAAGATCACAAGAGAACTACAACAAGGAGAACTACAAGATCACAGAGAACTACAAGATCACAGGAGAACTACAAGATTACAGGAGAACTACAAGATCACAAGAGAACTACAAGATCACATGAGAACTACAAGATCACAAGAGAACTACAAGATCACAAGAGAACTACAAGATCAAAGGAGAACTACAAGATAACAGGAAAACTACAAGATCACAAGAGAACTACAATAAGGAGAACTACAAGATCACAAGAGAACTACAATAAGGAGAACTACAAGATCACAGAGAACTACAAGATCACAAGAGAACTACAAGATCACAAGAGAACTACAATAAGGAGAACTACAAGATCACATGAGAACTACAAGATCACAGGAGAACTACAAGATCACAAGAGAACTACAAGATCAAATGAGAACTACAAGATCACAGGAGAACTACAAGATAACAGGAGAACTACAAGATCACAGGAGAACTACAAGATAACAGGAGAACTACAAGATCACAGAGAACTACAAGATCACAAGAGAACTACAAGATCACAAGAGAACTACAATAAGGAGAACTACAAGATCACAGAGAACTACAAGATCACAAGAGAACTACAAGATCACAAGAGAACTACAATAAGGAGAACTAAAAGATCACATGAGAACTACAAGATCACAGGAGAACTACAAGATCACAAGAGAACTACAAGATCACATGAGAACTACAAGATCACAGGAGAACTACAAGATAACAGGAGAACTACAAGATCACAGGAGAACTACAAGATAACAGGAGAACTACAAGATCACAGGAGAACTAGAAGATCACAAGAGAACTACAATAAGGAGAACTACAAGATCACAAGAGAACTACAATAAGGAGAACTACAAGATCACAGAGAACTACAAGATCACAAGAGAACTACAAGATCACAAGAGAACTACAATAAGGAGAACTACAAGATCACATGAGAACTACAAGAACACAGGAGAACTACAAGATCACATGAGAACTACAAGATCACAAGAGAACTACAAGATCACAAGAAGATCACAAGAGAACTACAAGATCACATGAGAACTACAAGATCACAAGAGAACTACAAAATCACAGAGAACTACAAGATCACAGGAGAACTACAAGATCACAGGAGAACTACAAGATAACAGGAGAACTACAAGATCACAGGAGAACTACAAGATCACAAGAGAACTACAATAAGGAGAACTACAAGATCACAATAGAACTACAAGATTCCAGGAGAACTACAAGATCACATGAGAACTACAAGATCACATGAGAACTACAAGATCACAAGAGAACTACAAGATCACAAGAAGATCAAAAGAGAACTACAAGAGCACAAGAAGACCACAAGAGAACTACAAGTTCACATGAGAACTACAAGATCACATGAGAACTACAAGATCACATGAGAACTACAAGATCACAGAGAACTACAAGATCACAGGAGAACTACAAGATCACAAGAGAACTACAAGATCACAGGAGAACTACAAGATCACAAGAGAACTACAATAAGGAGAACTACAAGATCACAAGAGAACTACAATAAGGAGAACTACAAGATCACAGAGAACTACAAGATATCAGGAGAACTACAAGATTACAGGAGAACTACAAGATCACAAGAGAACTACAAGATCACATGAGAACTACAAGATCACAAGAGAACTACAAGATCACAAGAGAACTACAAGATCAAAGGAGAACTACAAGATAACAGGAGAACTACAAGATCACAAGAGAACTACAATAAGGAGAACTACAAGATCACAAGAGAACTACAATAAGGAGAACTACAAGATCACAGAGAACTACAAGATCACAAGAGAACTACAAGATCACAAGAGAACTACAATAAGGAGAAATACAAGATCACATGAGAACTACAAGATCACAGGAGAACTACAAGATCACAAGAGAACTACAAGATCAAATGAGAACTACAAGATCACAGGAGAACTACAAGATAACAGGAGAACTACAAGATCACAGGAGAACTACAAGATAACAGGAGAACTACAAGATCACAGGAGAACTAGAAGATCACAAGAGAACTACAATAAGGAGGACTACATGATCACAAGAGAACTACAATAAGGAGAACTACAAGATCACAGAGAACTACAAGATCACAAGAGAACTACAAGATCACAAGAGAACTACAATAAGGAGAACTACAAGATCACATGAGAACTACAAGAACACAGGAGAACTACAAGATCACATGAGAACTACAAGATCACAGAGAACTACAAGATCACAGGAGAACTACAAGATTACAGGAGAACTACAAGATCACAAGAGAACTACAAGATCACATGAGAACTACAAGATCACAAGAGAACTACAAGATCAAAGGAGAACTACAAGATAACAGGAGAACTACAAGATCACAAGAGAACTACAATAAGGAGAACTACAAGATCACAAGAGAACTACAATAAGGAGAACTACAAGATCACAGAGAACTACAAGATCACAAGAGAACTACAAGATCACAAGAGAACTACAAGATCACAAGAGAACTACAATAAGGAGAACTACAAGATCACAGGAGAACTACAAGATCACAAGAGAACTACAAGATCAAAGGAGAACTACAAGATAACAGGAGAACTACAAGATCACAAGAGAACTACAATAAGGAGAACTACAAGATCACAAGAGAACTACAAGATCACAAGAGAACTACAATAAGGAGAACTACAAGATCACATGAGAACTACAAGATCACAGGAGAACTACAAGATCACAAGAGAACTACAATATCAAATGAGAACTACAAGATCACAGGAGAACTACAAGATAACAGGAGAATTACAAGATCACAGGAGAACTACAAGATAACAGGAGAACTACAAGATCACAGAGAACTACAAGATAACAAGAGAACTACAATAAGGAGAACTACAAGATCACAAGAGAACTACAATAAGGAGAACTACAAGATGACAGAGAACTACAAGATCACAAGAGAACTACAAGATCACAAGAGAACTACAATAAGGAGAACTACAAGATCACATGAGAACTACAAGATCACAGGAGAACTACAAGATCACATGAGAACTACAAGATCACAAGAGAACTACAAGATCACAAGAGAACTACAAGATCACAAGAAGATCACAAGAGAACTACAAGATCACATGAGAACTACAAGATCACAAGAGAACTACAAGATCACAAGAAGATCACAAGAGAACTACAAGATCACATGAGAACTACAAGATCACATGAGAACTACAAGATCACAGGAGAACTACAAGATCACAAGAGAACTACAAGATCAAAGGAGAACTACAAGATAACAGGAGAACTACAAGATCACAAGAGAACTACAATAAGGAGAACTACAAGATCACAAGAGAACTACAAGATCACAAGAGAACTACAATAAGGAGAACTACAAGATCACATGAGAACTACAAGATCACAGGAGAACTACAAGATCACATGAGAACTACAAGATCACATGAGAACTACAAGATCACAGGAGAACTACAAGATCACATGAGAACTACAAGATCACAGGAGAACTACAAGATAACAGGAGAACTACAAGATCAAAGGAGAACTAAAAGATAACAGGAGAACTACAAGATCACAAGAGAACTACAATAAGGAGAACTACAAGATCATAAGAGAACTACAAGATCACAAGAGAACTACAATAAGGAGAACTACAAGATCACATGAGAACTACAAGATCACAAGAGAACTACAATAAGGAGAACTACAAGATCACAAGAGAAATACAATAAGGAGAACTACAAGATCACAGAGAACTAGAAG
Source organism: Labrus mixtus (assembly GCF_963584025.1). NCBI lineage: Eukaryota > Metazoa > Chordata > Actinopteri > Labriformes > Labridae > Labrus > Labrus mixtus. The sequence continues at coordinate 97,641 of NW_026870318.1, forward strand.
ATCACAGGAGAACTACAAGATCACAGGAGAACTACAAGATCACAAGAGAACTACAAGATCACATGAGAACTACAAGATCACATGAGAACTACAAGATCACAGAGAACTACAAGATCACAGGAGAACTACAAGATCACAAGAGAACTACAAGATCAAAGGAGAACTACAAGATAACAGGAGAACTACAAGATCACAAGAGAACTACAATAAGGAGAACTACAAGATCACAAGAGAACTACAATAAGGAGAACTACAAGATCACAGAGAACTACAAGATCACAAGAGAACTACAAGATCACAAGAGAACTACAATAAGGAGAACTACAAGATCACATGAGAACTACAAGATCACAGGAGAACTACAAGATCACAAGAGAACTACAAGATCACATGAGAACTACAAGATCACAGGAGAACTACAAGATCACAGGAGAACTACAAGATCACAGGAGAACTACAAGATAACAGGAGAACTACAAGATCACAGGAGAACTAGAAGATCACAAGAGAACGACAATAAGGAGAACTACAAGATCACAAGAGAACTACAATAAGGAGAACTACAAGATCACAGAGAACTACAAGATCACAAGAGAACTACAAGATCACAAGAGAACTACAATAAGGAGAACTACAAGATCACATGAGAACTACAAGATCACAGGAGAACTACAAGATCACAAGAGAACTACAAGATCAAATGAGAACTACAAGATCACAAGAGAACTACAAGATCAAATGAGAACTACAAGATCACAGGAGAACTACAAGATAACAGGAGAACTACAAGATCACAGAGAACTACAAGATCACAGGAGAACTACAAGATCACAGGAGAACTACAAGATAACAGGAGAACTACAAGATCACAGGAGAACTACAAGATCACAAGAGAACTACAATAAGGAGAACTACAAGATCACAAGAGAACTACAAGATTCCAGGAGAACTACAAGATCACATGAGAACTACAAGATCACAAGAGAACTACAAGATCACATGAGAACTACAAGATCACAAGAGAACTACAAGATCACAAGAAGATCACAAGAGAACTACAAGATCACAAGAAGATCAAAAGAGAACTACAAGTTCACATGAGAACTACAAGATCACATGAGAACTACAAGATCACATGAGAACTACAAGATCACAGAGAACTACAAGATCACAGGAGAACTACAAGATCACAAGAGAACTACAAGATCACAGGAGAACTACAAGATCACAAGAGAACTACAATAAGGAGAACTACAAGATCACAAGAGAACTACAATAAGGAGAACTACAAGATCACAGAGAACTACAAGATCACAGGAGAACTACAAGATTACAGGAGAACTACAAGATCACAAGAGAACTACAAGATCACATGAGAACTACAAGATCACAAGAGAACTACAAGATCACAAGAGAACTACAAGATCAAAGGAGAACTACAAGATAACAGGAAAACTACAAGATCACAAGAGAACTACAATAAGGAGAACTACAAGATCACAAGAGAACTACAATAAGGAGAACTACAAGATCACAGAGAACTACAAGATCACAAGAGAACTACAAGATCACAAGAGAACTACAATAAGGAGAACTACAAGATCACATGAGAACTACAAGATCACAGGAGAACTACAAGATCACAAGAGAACTACAAGATCAAATGAGAACTACAAGATCACAGGAGAACTACAAGATAACAGGAGAACTACAAGATCACAGGAGAACTACAAGATAACAGGAGAACTACAAGATCACAGAGAACTACAAGATCACAAGAGAACTACAAGATCACAAGAGAACTACAATAAGGAGAACTACAAGATCACAGAGAACTACAAGATCACAAGAGAACTACAAGATCACAAGAGAACTACAATAAGGAGAACTACAAGATCACATGAGAACTACAAGATCACAGGAGAACTACAAGATCACAAGAGAACTACAAGATCACATGAGAACTACAAGATCACAGGAGAACTACAAGATAACAGGAGAACTACAAGATCACAGGAGAACTACAAGATAACAGGAGAACTACAAGATCACAGGAGAACTAGAAGATCACAAGAGAACTACAATAAGGAGAACTACAAGATCACAAGAGAACTACAATAAGGAGAACTACAAGATCACAGAGAACTACAAGATCACAAGAGAACTACAAGATCACAAGAGAACTACAATAAGGAGAACTACAAGATCACATGAGAACTACAAGAACACAGGAGAACTACAAGATCACATGAGAACTACAAGATCACAAGAGAACTACAAGATCACAAGAAGATCACAAGAGAACTACAAGATCACATGAGAACTACAAGATCACAAGAGAACTACAAAATCACAGAGAACTACAAGATCACAGGAGAACTACAAGATCACAGGAGAACTACAAGAAGATCACAAGAGAACTACAAGATCACATGAGAACTACAAGATCACAAGAGAACTACAAAATCACAGAGAACTACAAGATCACAGGAGAACTACAAGATCACAGGAGAACTACAAGATAACAGGAGAACTACAAGATCACAGGAGAACTACAAGATCACAAGAGAACTACAATAAGGAGAACTACAAGATCACAAGAGAACTACAAGATTCCAGGAGAACTACAAGATCACATGAGAACTACAAGATCACATGAGAACTACAAGATCACAAGAGAACTACAAGATCACAAGAAGATCAAAAGAGAACTACAAGAGCACAAGAAGATCACAAGAGAACTACAAGTTCACATGAGAACTACAAGATCACATGAGAACTACAAGATCACATGAGAACTACAAGATCACAGAGAACTACAAGATCACAGGAGAACTACAAGATCACAAGAGAACTACAAGATCACAGGAGAACTACAAGATCACATGAGAACTACAAGATCACAAGAGAACTACAAGATCACAAGAGAACTACAAGATCACAAGAAGATCACAAGAGAACTACAAGATCACATGAGAACTACAAGATCACAAGAGAACTACAAGATCACAAGAGAACTACAAGATCACATGAGAACTACAAGATCACAAGAGAACTACAAGATCAAAGGAGAACTACAAGATAACAGGAGAACTACAAGATCACAAGAGAACTACAATAAGGAGAACTACAAGATCACAAGAGAACTACAAGATCACAAGAGAACTACAATAAGGAGAACTACAAGATCACATGAGAACTACAAGATCACAGGAGAACTACAAGATCACATGAGAACTACAAGATCACAGGAGAACTACAAGATCACAGGAGAACTACAAGATCACATGAGAACTACAAGATCACAGGAGAACTACAAGATAACAGGAGAACTACAAGATCAAAGGAGAACTAAAAGATAACAGGAGAACTACAAGATCACAAGAGAACTACAATAAGGAGAACTACAAGATCACAAGAGAACTACAAGATCACAAGAGAACTACAATAAGGAGAACTACAAGATCACATGAGAACTACAAGATCACAAGAGAACTACAATAAGGAGAACTACAAGATCACAAGAGAAATACAATAAGGAGAACTACAAGATCACAGAGAACTAGAAGATCACAGGAGAACTACAAGATCACAGGAGAACTACAAGATCACAAGAGAACTACAAGATCACATGAGAACTACAAGATCACATGAGAACTACAAGATCACAGAGAACTACAAGATCACAGGAGAACTACAAGATCACAAGAGAACTACAAGATCAAAGGAGAACTACAAGATAACAGGAGAACTACAAGATCACAAGAGAACTACAATAAGGAGAACTACAAGATCACAAGAGAACTACAATAAGGAGAACTACAAGATCACAGAGAACTACGAGATCACAAGAGAACTACAAGATCACAAGAGAACTACAATAAGGAGAACTACAAGATCACATGAGAACTACAAGATCACAGGAGAACTACAAGATCACAAGAGAACTACAAGATCACATGAGAACTACAAGATCACAGGAGAACTACAAGATCACAGGAGAACTACAAGATCACAGGAGAACTACAAGATCACAGGAGAACTAGAAGATCACAAGAGAACTACAATAAGGAGAACTACAAGATCACAAGAGAACTACAATAAGGAGAACTACAAGATCACAGAGAACTACAAGATCACAAGAGAACTACAAGATCACAAGAGAACTACAATAAGGAGAACTACAAGACCACATGAGAACTACAAGATCACAGGAGAACTACAAGATCACAAGAGAACTACAAGATCAAATGAGAACTACAAGATCACAGGAGAACTACAAGATAACAGGAGAACTACAAGATCACAGAGAACTACAAGATCACAAGAGAACTACAAGATCACAGGAGAACTACAAGATAACAGGAGAACTACAAGATCACAGGAGAACTACAAGATCACAAGAGAACTACAATAAGGAGAACTACAAGATCACAAGAGAACTACAAGATTCCAGGAGAACTACAAGATCACATGAGAACTACAAGATCACAAGAGAACTACAAGATCACATGAGAACTACAAGATCACAAGAGAACTACAAGATCACAAGAAGATCACAAGAGAACTACAAGATCACAAGAAGATCACAAGAGAACTACAAGTTCACATGAGAACTACAAGATCACATGAGAACTACAAGATCACATGAGAACTACAAGATCACAGAGAACTACAAGATCACAGGAGAACTACAAGATCACAAGAGAACTACAAGATCACAGGAGAACTACAAGATCACAAGAGAACTACAATAAGGAGAACTACAAGATCACAAGAGAACTACAATAAGGAGAACTACAAGATCACAGAGAACTACAAGATATCAGGAGAACTACAAGATTACAGGAGAACTACAAGATCACAAGAGAACTACAAGATCACATGAGAACTACAAGATCACAAGAGAACTACAAGATCACAAGAGAACTACAAGATCAAAGGAGAACTACAAGATAACAGGAGAACTACAAGATCACAAGAGAACTACAATAAGGAGAACTACAAGATCACAAGAGAAAAACAATAAGGAGAACTACAAGATCACAGAGAACTACAAGATCACAAGAGAACTACAAGATCACAAGAGAACTACAATAAGGAGAAATACAAGATCACATGAGAACTACAAGATCACAGGAGAACTACAAGATCACAAGAGAACTACAAGATCAAATGAGAACTACAAGATCACAGGAGAACTACAAGATAACAGGAGAACTACAAGATCACAGGAGAACTACAAGATAACAGGAGAACTACAAGATCACAGGAGAACTAGAAGATCACAAGAGAACTACAATAAGGAGAACTACAAGATCACAAGAGAACTACAATAAGGAGAACTACAAGATCACAGAGAACTACAAGATCACAAGAGAACTACAAGATCACAAGAGAACTACAATAAGGAGAACTACAAGATCACATGAGAACTACAAGAACACAGGAGAACTACAAGATCACATGAGAACTACAAGATCACAAGAGAACTACAAGATCACAAGAGAACTACAATAAGGAGAACTACAAGATCACATGAGAACTACAAGATCACAGGAGAACTACAAGATCACATGAGAACTACAAGATCACATGAGAACTACAAGATCACAGGAGAACTACAAGATAACAGGAGAACTACAAGATCACAGGAGAACTACAAGATCACAAGAGAACTACAATAAGGAGAACTACAAGATCACAAGAGAACTACAAGATTCCAGGAGAACTACAAGATCACATGAGAACTACAAGATCACATGAGAACTACAAGATCACAAGAGAACTACAAGATCACAAGAAGAGAAAAAGAGAACTACAAGAGCACAAGAAGATCACAAGAGAACTACAAGTTCACATGAGAACTACAAGATCACATGAGAACTACAAGATCACAGAGAACTACAAGATCACAGGAGAACTACAAGATCACAAGAGAACTACAAGATCACAGGAGAACTACAAGATCACAAGAGAACTACAATAAGGAGAACTACAAGATCACAAGAGAACTACAATAAGGAGAACTACAAGATCACAGAGAACTACAAGATATCAGGAGAACTACAAGATTACAGGAGAACTACAAGATCACAAGAGAACTACAAGATCACATGAGAACTACAAGATCACAAGAGAACTACAAGATCACAAGAGAACTACAAGATCAAAGGAGAACTACAAGATAACAGGAGAACTACAAGATCACAAGAGAACTACAATAAGGAGAACTACAAGATCACAAGAGAACTACAATAAGGAGAACTACAAGATCACAGAGAACTACAAGATCACAAGAGAACTACAAGATCACAAGAGAACTACAATAAGGAGAAATACAAGATCACATGAGAACTACAAGATCACAGGAGAACTACAAGATCACAAGAGAACTACAAGATCAAATGAGAACTACAAGATCACAGGAGAACTACAAGATAACAGGAGAACTACAAGATCACAGGAGAACTACAAGATAACAGGAGAACTACAAGATCACAGAGAACTACAAGATAACAAGAGAACTACAATAAGGAGAACTACAAGATCACAAGAGAACTACAATAAGGAGAACTACAAGATGACAGAGAACTACAAGATCACAAGAGAACTACAAGATCACAAGAGAACTACAATAAGGAGAACTACAAGATCACATGAGAACTACAAGATCACAGGAGAACTACAAGATCACATGAGAACTACAAGATCACAAGAGAACTACAAGATCACAAGAGAACTACAAGATCACAAGAAGATCACAAGAGAACTACAAGATCACATGAGAACTACAAGATCACAAGAGAACTACAAGATCACAAGAAGATCACAAGAGAACTACAAGATCACATGAGAACTACAAGATCACATGAGAACTACAAGATCACAGGAGAACTACAAGATCACAAGAGAACTACAAGATCAAAGGAGAACTACAAGATAACAGGAGAACTACAAGATCAGAAGAGAACTACAATAAGGAGAACTACAAGATCACAAGAGAACTACAAGATCACAAGAGAACTACAATAAGGAGAACTACAAGATCACATGAGAACTACAAGATCACAGGAGAACTACAAGATCACATGAGAACTACAAGATCACATGAGAACTACAAGATCACAGGAGATCTACAAAATCACAGAGAACTACAAGATCACAGGAGAACTACAAGATCACATGAGAACTACAAGATCACAAGAGAACTACAAGATCACAAGAAGATCACAAGAGAACTACAAGATCACAAGAAGATCACAAGAGAACTACAAGTTCACATGAGAACTACAAGATCACATGAGAACTACAAGATCACATGAGAACTACAAGATCACAGAGAACTACAAGATCACAGGAGAACTACAAGATCACAAGAGAACTACAAGATCACAGGAGAACTACAAGATCACAAGAGAACTACAATAAGGAGAACTACAAGATCAAAAGAGAACTACAATAAGGAGAACTACAAGATCACAGAGAACTACAAGATCACAGGAGAACTACAAGATTACAGGAGAACTACAAGATCACAAGAGAACTACAAGATCACATGAGAACTACAAGATCACAAGAGAACTACAAGATCACAAGAGAACTACAAGATCAAAGGAGAACTACAAGATAACAGGAGAACTACAAGATCACAAGAGAACTACAATAAGGAGAACTACAAGATCACAAGAGAACTACAATAAGGAGAACTACAAGATCACAAGAGAACTACAAGATCACAAGAGAACTACAATAAGGAGAACTACAATAAGGAGAACTACAAGATCACATGAGAACTACAAGATCACAGGAGAACTACAAGATCACATGAGAACTACAAGATCACATGAGAACTACAAGATCACAGGAGAACTACAAGATCACATGAGAACTACAAGATCACAAGAGAACTACAAGATCACAAGAGAACTACAAGATCACAAGAAGATCACAAGAGAACTACAAGATCACATGAGAACTACAAGATCACAAGAGAACTACAAAATCACAGAGAACTACAAGATCACAGGAGAACTACAAGATCACAGGAGAACTACAAGATAACAGGAGAACTACAAGATCACAGGAGAACTACAAGATCACAAGAGAACTACAATAAGGAGAACTACAAGATCACAAGAGAACTACAAGATTCCAGGAGAACTACAAGATCACATGAGAACTACAAGATCACATGAGAACTACAAGATCACAAGAGAACTACAAGATCACAAGAAGATCAAAAGAGAACTACAAGAGCACAAGAAGATCACAAGAGAACTACAAGTTCACATGAGAACTACAAGATCACATGAGAACTACAAGATCACATGAGAACTACAAGATCACAGAGAACTACAAGATCACAGGAGAACTACAAGATCACAAGAGAACTACAAGATCACAGGAGAACTACAAGATCACAAGAGAACTACAATAAGGAGAACTACAAGATCACAAGAGAACTACAATAAGGAGAACTACAAGATCACAGAGAACTACAAGATATCAGGAGAACTACAAGATTACAGGAGAACTACAAGATCACAAGAGAACTACAAGATCACATGAGAACTACAAGATCACAAGAGAACTACAAGATCACAAGAGAACTACAAGATCAAAGGAGAACTACAAGATAACAGGAGAACTACAAGATCACAAGAGAACTACAATAAGGAGAACTACAAGATCACAAGAGAACTACAATAAGGAGAACTACAAGATCACAGAGAACTACAAGATCACAAGAGAACTACAAGATCACAAGAGAACTACAATAAGGAGAAATACAAGATCACATGAGAACTACAAGATCACAGGAGAACTACAAGATCACAAGAGAAGTACAAGATCAAATGAGAACTACAAGATCACAGGAGAACTACAAGATAACAGGAGAACTACAAGATCACAGGAGAACTACAAGATAACAGGAGAACTACAAGATCACAGGAGAACTAGAAGATCACAAGAGAACTACAATAAGGAGAACTACAAGATCACAAGAGAACTACAATAAGGAGAACTACAAGATCACAGAGAACAACAAGATCACAAGAGAACTACAAGATCACAAGAGAACTACAAGATCACAAGAGAACTACAATAAGGAGAACTACAAGATCACAGGAGAACTACAAGATCACAAGAGAACTACAAGATCAAAGGAGAACTACAAGATAACAGGAGAACTACAAGATCACAAGAGAACTACAATAAGGAGAACTACAAGATCACATGAGAACTACAAGATCACAAGAGAACTACAAGATCACAAGAGAACTACAAGATCACAAGAGAACTACAAGATCACAAGAAGATCACAAGAGAACTACAAGATCACATGAGAACTACAAGATCACAAGAGAACTACAAGATCACAAGAAGATCACAAGAGAACTACAAGATCACATGAGAACTACAAGATCACATGAGAACTACAAGATCACAGGAGAACTACAAGATCACAAGAGAACTACAAGATCAAAGGAGAACTACAAGATAACAGGAGAACTACAAGATCACAAGAGAACTACAATAAGGAGAACTACAAGATCACAAGAGAACTACAAGATCACAAGAGAACTACAAAAAGGAGAACTACAAGATCACATGAGAACTACAAGATCACAGGAGAACTACAAGATCACATGAGAACTACAAGATCACATGAGAACTACAAGATCACAGGAGAACTACAAGATCACATGAGAACTACAAGATCACAGGAGAACTACAAGATAACAGGAGAACTACAAGATCAAAGGAGAACTAAAAGATAACAGGAGAACTACAAGATCACAAGAGAACTACAATAAGGAGAACTACAAGATCACAAGAGAACTACAAGATCACAAGAGAACTACAATAAGGAGAACTACAAGATCACATGAGAACTACAAGATCACAAGAGAACTACAATAAGGAGAACTACAAGATCACAAGAGAAATACAATAAGGAGAACTACAAGATCACAGAGAACTAGAAGATCACAGGAGAACTACAAGATCACAGGAGAACTACAAGATCACAAGAGAACTACAAGATCACATGAGAACTACAAGATCACATGAGAACAACAAGATCACAGAGAACTACAAGATCACAGGAGAACTACAAGATCACAAGAGAACTACAAGATCACAGGAGAACTACAAGATCACAAGAGAACTACAATAAGGAGAACTACAAGATCACAAGAGAACTACAATAAGGAGAACTACAAGATCACAGAGAACTACAAGATCACAGGAGAACTACAAGATTACAGGAGAACTACAAGATCACAAGAGAACTACAAGATCACATGAGAACTACAAGATCACAAGAGAACTACAAGATCAAAGGAGAACTACAAGATAACAGGAGAACTACAAGATCACAAGAGAACTACAATAAGGAGAACTACAAGATCACAAGAGAACTACAATAAGGAGAACTACAAGATCACAGAGAACTACAAGATCACAAGAGAACTACAAGATCACAAGAGAACTACAAGATCACAAGAGAACTACAATAAGGAGAACTACAAGATCACAGGAGAACTACAAGATCACAAGAGAACTACAAGATCAAAGGAGAACTACAAGATAACAGGAGAACTACAAGATCACAAGAGAACTACAATAAGGAGAACTACAAGATCACAAGAGAACTACAAGATCACAAGAGAACTACAATAAGGAGAACTACAAGATCACATGAGAACTACAAGATCACAGGAGAACTACAAGATCACAAGAGAACTACAATATCAAATGAGAACTACAAGATCACAGGAGAACTACAAGATAACAGGAGAATTACAAGATCACAGGAGAACTACAAGATAACAGGAGAACTACAAGATCACAGAGAACTACAAGATAACAAGAGAACTACAATAAGGAGAACTACAAGATCACAAGAGAACTACAATAAGGAGAACTACAAGATGACAGAGAACTACAAGATCACAAGAGAACTACAAGATCACAAGAGAACTACAATAAGGAGAACTACAAGATCACATGAGAACTACAAGATCACAGGAGAACTACAAGATCACATGAGAACTACAAGATCACAAGAGAACTACAAGATCACAAGAGAACTACAAGATCACAAGAAGATCACAAGAGAACTACAAGATCACATGAGAACTACAAGATCACAAGAGAACTACAAGATCACAAGAAGATCACAAGAGAACTACAAGATCACATGAGAACTACAAGATCACATGAGAACTACAAGATCACAGGAGAACTACAAGATCACAAGAGAACTACAAGATCAAAGGAGAACTACAAGATAACAGGAGAACTACAAGATCACAAGAGAACTACAATAAGGAGAACTACAAGATCACAAGAGAACTACAAGATCACAAGAGAACTACAATAAGGAGAACTACAAGATCACATGAGAACTACAAGATCACAGGAGAACTACAAGATCACATGAGAACTACAAGATCACATGAGAACTACAAGATCACAGGAGAACTACAAGATCACATGAGAACTACAAGATCACAGGAGAACTACAAGATAACAGGAGAACTACAAGATCAAAGGAGAACTAAAAGATAACAGGAGAACTACAAGATCACAAGAGAACTACAATAAGGAGAACTACAAGATCATAAGAGAACTACAAGATCACAAGAGAACTACAATAAGGAGAACTACAAGATCACATGAGAACTACAAGATCACAAGAGAACTACAATAAGGAGAACTACAAGATCACAAGAGAAATACAATAAGGAGAACTACAAGATCACAGAGAACTAGAAGATCACAGGAGAACTACAAGATCACAGGAGAACTACAAGATCACAAGAGAACTACAAGATCACATGAGAACTACAAGATCACATGAGAACTACAAGATCACAGAGAACTACAAGATCACAGGAGAACTACAAGATCACAAGAGAACTACAAGATCAAAGGAGAACTACAAGATAACAGGAGAACTACAAGATCACAAGAGAACTACAATAAGGAGAACTACAAGATCACAAGAGAACTACAATAAGGAGAACTACAAGATCACAGAGAACTACAAGATCACAAGAGAACTACAAGATCACAAGAGAACTACAATAAGGAGAACTACAAGATCACATGAGAACTACAAGATCACAGGAGAACTACAAGATCACAAGAGAACTACAAGATCACATGAGAACTACAAGATCACAGGAGAACTACAAGATCACAGGAGAACTACAAGATCACAGGAGAACTACAAGATAACAGGAGAACTACAAGATCACAGGAGAACTAGAAGATCACAAGAGAACGACAATAAGGAGAACTACAAGATCACAAGAGAACTACAATAAGGAGAACTACAAGATCACAGAGAACTACAAGATCACAAGAGAACTACAAGATCACAAGAGAACTACAATAAGGAGAACTACAAGATCACATGAGAACTACAAGATCACAGGAGAACTACAAGATCACAAGAGAACTACAAGATCAAATGAGAACTACAAGATCACAAGAGAACTACAAGATCAAATGAGAACTACAAGATCACAGGAGAACTACAAGATAACAGGAGAACTACAAGATCACAGAGAACTACAAGATCACAGGAGAACTACAAGATCACAGGAGAACTACAAGATAACAGGAGAACTACAAGATCACAGGAGAACTACAAGATCACAAGAGAACTACAATAAGGAGAACTACAAGATCACAAGAGAACTACAAGATTCCAGGAGAACTACAAGATCACATGAGAACTACAAGATCACAAGAGAACTACAAGATCACATGAGAACTACAAGATCACAAGAGAACTACAAGATCACAAGAAGATCACAAGAGAACTACAAGATCACAAGAAGATCACAAGAGAACTACAAGTTCACATGAGAACTACAAGATCACATGAGAACTACAAGATCACATGAGAACTACAAGATCACAGAGAACTACAAGATCACAGGAGAACTACAAGATCACAAGAGAACTACAAGATCACAGGAGAACTACAAGATCACAAGAGAACTACAATAAGGAGAACTACAAGATCACAAGAGAACTACAATAAGGAGAACTACAAGATCACAGAGAACTACAAGATCACAGGAGAACTACAAGATTACAGGAGAACTACAAGATCACAAGAGAACTACAAGATCACATGAGAACTACAAGATCACAAGAGAACTACAAGATCACAAGAGAACTACAAGATCAAAGGAGAACTACAAGATAACAGGAAAACTACAAGATCACAAGAGAACTACAATAAGGAGAACTACAAGATCACAAGAGAACTACAATAAGGAGAACTACAAGATCACAGAGAACTACAAGATCACAAGAGAACTACAAGATCACAAGAGAACTACAATAAGGAGAACTACAAGATCACATGAGAACTACAAGATCACAGGAGAACTACAAGATCACAAGAGAACTACAAGATCAAATGAGAACTACAAGATCACAGGAGAACTACAAGATAACAGGAGAACTACAAGATCACAGGAGAACTACAAGATAACAGGAGAACTACAAGATCACAGAGAACTACAAGATCACAAGAGAACTACAAGATCACAAGAGAACTACAATAAGGAGAACTACAAGATCACAGAGAACTACAAGATCACAAGAGAACTACAAGATCACAAGAGAACTACAATAAGGAGAACTACAAGATCACATGAGAACTACAAGATCACAGGAGAACTACAAGATCACAAGAGAACTACAAGATCACATGAGAACTACAAGATCACAGGAGAACTACAAGATAACAGGAGAACTACAAGATCACAGGAGAACTACAAGATAACAGGAGAACTACAAGATCACAGGAGAACTAGAAGATCACAAGAGAACTACAATAAGGAGAACTACAAGATCACAAGAGAACTACAATAAGGAGAACTACAAGATCACAGAGAACTACAAGATCACAAGAGAACTACAAGATCACAAGAGAACTACAATAAGGAGAACTACAAGATCACATGAGAACTACAAGAACACAGGAGAACTACAAGATCACATGAGAACTACAAGATCACAAGAGAACTACAAGATCACAAGAAGATCACAAGAGAACTACAAGATCACATGAGAACTACAAGATCACAAGAGAACTACAAAATCACAGAGAACTACAAGATCACAGGAGAACTACAAGATCACAGGAGAACTACAAGAAGATCACAAGAGAACTACAAGATCACATGAGAACTACAAGATCACAAGAGAACTACAAAATCACAGAGAACTACAAGATCACAGGAGAACTACAAGATCACAGGAGAACTACAAGATAACAGGAGAACTACAAGATCACAGGAGAACTACAAGATCACAAGAGAACTACAATAAGGAGAACTACAAGATCACAAGAGAACTACAAGATTCCAGGAGAACTACAAGATCACATGAGAACTACAAGATCACATGAGAACTACAAGATCACAAGAGAACTACAAGATCACAAGAAGATCAAAAGAGAACTACAAGAGCACAAGAAGATCACAAGAGAACTACAAGTTCACATGAGAACTACAAGATCACATGAGAACTACAAGATCACATGAGAACTACAAGATCACAGAGAACTACAAGATCACAGGAGAACTACAAGATCACAAGAGAACTACAAGATCACAGGAGAACTACAAGATCACAAGAGAACTACAATAAGGAGAACTACAAGATCACAAGAAAACTACAATAAGGAGAACTACAAGATCACAGAGAACTACAAGATATCAGGAGAACTACAAGATTACAGGAGAACTACAAGATCACAAGAGAACTACAATATCAAATGAGAACTACAAGATCACAGGAGAACTACAAGATAACAGGAGAACTACAAGATCACAGGAGAACTACAAGATAACAGGAGAACTACAAGATCACAGAGAACTACAAGATAACAAGAGAACTACAATAAGGAGAACTACAAGATCACAAGAGAACTACAATAAGGAGAACTACAAGATGACAGAGAACTACAAGATCACAAGAGAACTACAAGATCACAAGAGAACTACAATAAGGAGAACTACAAGATCACATGAGAACTACAAGATCACAGGAGAACTACAAGATCACATGAGAACTACAAGATCACAAGAGAACTACAAGATCACAAGAGAACTACAAGATCACAAGAAGATCACAAGAGAACTACAAGATCACATGAGAACTACAAGATCACAAGAGAACTACAAGATCACAAGAAGATCACAAGAGAACTACAAGATCACATGAGAACTACAAGATCACATGAGAACTACAAGATCACAGGAGAACTACAAGATCACAAGAGAACTACAAGATCAAAGGAGAACTACAAGATAACAGGAGAACTACAAGATCACAAGAGAACTACAATAAGGAGAACTACAAGATCACAAGAGAACTACAAGATCACAAGAGAACTACAATAAGGAGAACTACAAGATCACATGAGAACTACAAGATCACAGGAGAACTACAAGATCACATGAGAACTACAAGATCACATGAGAACTACAAGATCACAGGAGAACTACAAGATCACATGAGAACTACAAGATCACAGGAGAACTACAAGATAACAGGAGAACTACAAGATCAAAGGAGAACTAAAAGATAACAGGAGAACTACAAGATCACAAGAGAACTACAATAAGGAGAACTACAAGATCATAAGAGAACTACAAGATCACAAGAGAACTACAATAAGGAGAACTACAAGATCACATGAGAACTACAAGATCACAAGAGAACTACAATAAGGAGAACTACAAGATCACAAGAGAAATACAATAAGGAGAACTACAAGATCACAGAGAACTAGAAGATCACAGGAGAACTACAAGATCACAGGAGAACTACAAGATCACAAGAGAACTACAAGATCACATGAGAACTACAAGATCACATGAGAACTACAAGATCACAGAGAACTACAAGATCACATGAGAACTACAAGATCACAAGAGAACTACAAGATCAAAGGAGAACTACAAGATAACAGGAGAACTACAAGATCACAAGAGAACTACAATAAGGAGAACTACAAGATCACAAGAGAACTACAATAAGGAGAACTACAAGATCACAAGAGAACTACAAGATTCCAGGAGAACTACAAGATCACATGAGAACTACAAGATCACATGAGAACTACAAGATCACAAGAGAACTACAAGATCACAAGAAGATCAAAAGAGAACTACAAGAGCACAAGAAGATCACAAGAGAACTACAAGTTCACATGAGAACTACAAGATCACATGAGAACTACAAGATCACATGAGAACTACAAGATCACAGAGAACTACAAGATCACAGGAGAACTACAAGATCACAAGAGAACTACAAGATCACAGGAGAACTACAAGATCACAAGAGAACTACAATAAGGAGAACTACAAGATCACAAGAGAACTACAATAAGGAGAACTACAAGATCACAGAGAACTACAAGATATCAGGAGAACTACAAGATTACAGGAGAACTAAAAGATCACAAGAGAACTACAATATCAAATGAGAACTACAAGATCACAGGAGAACTACAAGATAACAGGAGAACTACAAGATCACAGGAGAACTACAAGATAACAGGAGAACTACAAGATCACAGAGAACTACAAGATAACAAGAGAACTACAATAAGGAGAACTACAAGATCACAAGAGAACTACAATAAGGAGAACTACAAGATGACAGAGAACTACAAGATCACAAGAGAACTACAAGATCACAAGAGAACTACAATAAGGAGAACTACAAGATCACATGAGAACTACAAGATCACAGGAGAACTACAAGATCACATGAGAACTACAAGATCACAAGAGAACTACAAGATCACAAGAGAACTACAAGATCACAAGAAGATCACAAGAGAACTACAAGATCACATGAGAACTACAAGATCACAAGAGAACTACAAGATCACAAGAAGATCACAAGAGAACTACAAGATCACATGAGAACTACAAGATCACATGAGAACTACAAGATCACAGGAGAACTACAAGATCACAAGAGAACTACAAGATCAAAGGAGAACTACAAGATAACAGGAGAACTACAAGATCACAAGAGAACTACAATAAGGAGAACTACAAGATCACAAGAGAACTACAAGATCACAAGAGAACTACAATAAGGAGAACTACAAGATCACATGAGAACTACAAGATCACAGGAGAACTACAAGATCACATGAGAACTACAAGATCACATGAGAACTACAAGATCACAGGAGAACTACAAGATCACATGAGAACTACAAGATCACAGGAGAACTACAAGATAACAGGAGAACTACAAGATCAAAGGAGAACTACAAGATAACAGGAGAACTACAAGATCACAAGAGAACTACAATAAGGAGAACTACAAGATCACAAGAGAACTACAATAAGGAGAACTACAAGATCACAGAGAACTACAAGATCACAAGAGAACTACAAGATCACAAGAGAACTACAATAAGGAGAACTACAAGATCACATGAGAACTACAAGATCACAGGAGAACTACAAGATCACAAGAGAACTACAAGATCACATGAGAACTACAAGATCACAGGAGAACTACAAGATCACAGGAGAACTACAAGATCACAGGAGAACTACAAGATAACAGGAGAACTACAAGATCACAGGAGAACTAGAAGATCACAAGAGAACTACAATAAGGAGAACTACAAGATCACAAGAGAACTACAATAAGGAGAACTACAAGATCACAGAGAACTACAAGATCACAAGAGAACTACAAGATCACAAGAGAACTACAATAAGGAGAACTACAAGATCACATGAGAACTACAAGATCACAGGAGAACTACAAGATCACAAGAGAACTACAAGATCAAATGAGAACTACAAGATCACAGGAGAACTACAAGATAACAGGAGAACTACAAGATCACAGAGAACTACAAGATCACAGGAGAACTACAAGATCACAGGAGAACTACAAGATAACAGGAGAACTACAAGATCACAGGAGAACTACAAGATCACAAGAGAACTACAATAAGGAGAACTACAAGATCACAAGAGAACTACAAGATTCCAGGAGAACTACAAGATCACATGAGAACTACAAGATCAAAAGAGAACTACAAGATCACATGAGAACTACAAGATCACAAGAGAACTACAAGATCACAAGAAGATCACAAGAGAACTACAAGATCACAAGAAGATCACAAGAGAACTACAAGTTCACATGAGAACTACAAGATCACATGAGAACTACAAGATCACATGAGAACTACAAGATCACAGAGAACTACAAGATCACAGGAGAAATACAAGATCACAAGAGAACTACAAGATCACAGGAGAACAAGATCACAAGAGAACTACAATAAGGAGAACTACAAGATCACAAGAGAACTACAATAAGGAGAACTACAAGATCACAGAGAACTACAAGATCACAGGAGAACTACAAGATTACAGGAGAACTACAAGATCACAAGAGAACTACAAGATCACATGAGAACTACAAGATCACAAGAGAACTACAAGATCACAAGAGAACTACAAGATCAAAGGAGAACTACAAGATAACAGGAAAACTACAAGATCACAAGAGAACTACAATAAGGAGAACTACAAGATCACAAGAGAACTACAATAAGGAGAACTACAAGATCACAGAGAACTACAAGATCACAAGAGAACTACAAGATCACAAGAGAACTACAATAAGGAGAACTACAAGATCACATGAGAACTACAAGATCACAGGAGAACTACAAGATCACAAGAGAACTACAAGATCAAATGAGAACTACAAGATCACAGGAGAACTACAAGATAACAGGAGAACTACAAGATCACAGGAGAACTACAAGATAACAGGAGAACTACAAGATCACAGAGAACTACAAGATCACAAGAGAACTACAAGATCACAAGAGAACTACAATATGGAGAACTACAAGATCACAGAGAACTACAAGATCACAAGAGAACTACAAGATCACAAGAGAACTACAATAAGGAGAACTAAAAGATCACATGAGAACTACAAGATCACAGGAGAACTACAAGATCACAAGAGAACTACAAGATCACATGAGAACTACAAGATCACAGGAGAACTACAAGATAACAGGAGAACTACAAGATCACAGGAGAACTACAAGATAACAGGAGAACTACAAGATCACAGGAGAACTAGAAGATCACAAGAGAACTACAATAAGGAGAACTACAAGATCACAAGAGAACTACAATAAGGAGAACTACAAGATCACAGAGAACTACAAGATCACAAGAGAACTACAAGATCACAAGAGAACTACAATAAGGAGAACTACAAGATCACATGAGAACTACAAGAACACAGGAGAACTACAAGATCACATGAGAACTACAAGATCACAAGAGAACTACAAGATCACAAGAAGATCACAAGAGAACTACAAGATCACATGAGAACTACAAGATCACAAGAGAACTACAAAATCACAGAGAACTACAAGATCACAGGAGAACTACAAGATCACAGGAGAACTACAAGATAACAGGAGAACTACAAGATCACAGGAGAACTACAAGATCACAAGAGAACTACAATAAGGAGAACTACAAGATCACAATAGAACTACAAGATTCCAGGAGAACTACAAGATCACATGAGAACTACAAGATCACATGAGAACTACAAGATCACAAGAGAACTACAAGATCACAAGAAGATCAAAAGAGAACTACAAGAGCACAAGAAGACCACAAGAGAACTACAAGTTCACATGAGAACTACAAGATCACATGAGAACTACAAGATCACATGAGAACTACAAGATCACAGAGAACTACAAGATCACAGGAGAACTACAAGATCACAAGAGAACTACAAGATCACAGGAGAACTACAAGATCACAAGAGAACTACAATAAGGAGAACTACAAGATCACAAGAGAACTACGATAAGGAGAACTACAAGATCACAGAGAACTACAAGATATCAGGAGAACTACAAGATTACAGGAGAACTACAAGATCACAAGAGAACTACAAGATCACATGAGAACTACAAGATCACAAGAGAACTACAAGATCACAAGAGAACTACAAGATCAAAGGAGAACTACAAGATAACAGGAGAACTACAAGATCACAAGAGAACTACAATAAGGAGAACTACAAGATCACAAGAGAACTACAATAAGGAGAACTACAAGATCACAGAGAACTACAAGATCACAAGAGAACTACAAGATCACAAGAGAACTACAATAAGGAGAAATACAAGATCACATGAGAACTACAAGATCACAGGAGAACTACAAGATCACAAGAGAACTACAAGATCAAATGAGAACTACAAGATCACAGGAGAACTACAAGATAACAGGAGAACTACAAGATCACAGGAGAACTACAAGATAACAGGAGAACTACAAGATCACAGGAGAACTAGAAGATCACAAGAGAACTACAATAAGGAGGACTACATGATCACAAGAGAACTACAATAAGGAGAACTACAAGATCACAGAGAACTACAAGATCACAAGAGAACTACAAGATCACAAGAGAACTACAATAAGGAGAACTACAAGATCACATGAGAACTACAAGAACACAGGAGAACTACAAGATCACATGAGAACTACAAGATCACAGAGAACTACAAGATCACAGGAGAACTACAAGATTACAGGAGAACTACAAGATCACAAGAGAACTACAAGATCACATGAGAACTACAAGATCACAAGAGAACTACAAGATCAAAGGAGAACTACAAGATAACAGGAGAACTACAAGATCACAAGAGAACTACAATAAGGAGAACTACAAGATCACAAGAGAACTACAATAAGGAGAACTACAAGATCACAGAGAACTACAAGATCACAAGAGAACTACAAGATCACAAGAGAACTACAAGATCACAAGAGAACTACAATAAGGAGAACTACAAGATCACAGGAGAACTACAAGATCACAAGAGAACTACAAGATCAAAGGAGAACTACAAGATAACAGGAGAACTACAAGATCACAAGAGAACTACAATAAGGAGAACTACAAGATCACAAGAGAACTACAAGATCACAAGAGAACTACAATAAGGAGAACTACAAGATCACATGAGAACTACAAGATCACAGGAGAACTACAAGATCACAAGAGAACTACAATATCAAATGAGAACTACAAGATCACAGGAGAACTACAAGATAACAGGAGAATTACAAGATCACAGGAGAACTACAAGATAACAGGAGAACTACAAGATCACAGAGAACTACAAGATAACAAGAGAACTACAATAAGGAGAACTACAAGATCACAAGAGAACTACAATAAGGAGAACTACAAGATGACAGAGAACTACAAGATCACAAGAGAACTACAAGATCACAAGAGAACTACAATAAGGAGAACTACAAGATCACATGAGAACTACAAGATCACAGGAGAACTACAAGATCACATGAGAACTACAAGATCACAAGAGAACTACAAGATCACAAGAGAACTACAAGATCACAAGAAGATCACAAGAGAACTACAAGATCACATGAGAACTACAAGATCACAAGAGAACTACAAGATCACAAGAAGATCACAAGAGAACTACAAGATCACATGAGAACTACAAGATCACATGAGAACTACAAGATCACAGGAGAACTACAAGATCACAAGAGAACTACAAGATCAAAGGAGAACTACAAGATAACAGGAGAACTACAAGATCACAAGAGAACTACAAGATCACAAGAGAACTACAATAAGGAGAACTACAAGATCACAAGAGAACTACAAGATCACAAGAGAACTACAATAAGGAGAACTACAAGATCACATGAGAACTACAAGATCACAGGAGAACTACAAGATCACATGAGAACTACAAGATCACATGAGAACTACAAGATCACAGGAGAACTACAAGATCACATGAGAACTACAAGATCACAAGAGAACTACAAGATCACAAGAGAACTACAAGATCACAAGAAGATCACAAGAGAACTACAAGATCACATGAGAACTACAAGATCACAAGAGAACTACAAGATCAAAAGAAGATCACAAGAGAACTACAAGATCACATGAGAACTACAAGATCACAGGAGAACTACAAGATCACAGGAGAACTACGAGATCACAAGAAAACTACAAGATCACATGAGAACTACAAGATCACAAGAAAACTACAAAATCACATGAGAACTACAAGATCATAAGACAACTACAAGATCACATGAGAACTACAAGATCACAAGCGAACTACAAGATCACATGAGAACTACAAGATCACAAGAAGATCACAAGAGAACTACAAGATCACAGGAGAACTACAAGATAACAGGAGAACTACAAGATCACAGGAGAACTAGAAGATCACAAGAGAACTACAATAAGGAGAACTACAAGATCACAAGAGAACTACAATAAGGAGAACTACAAGATCACAGAGAACTACAAGATCACAAGAGAACTACAAGATCACAAGAGAACTACAATAAGGAGAACTACAAGATCACATGAGAACTACAAGAACACAGGAGAACTACAAGATCACATGAGAACTACAAGATCACAAGAGAACTACAAGATCACAAGAAGATCACAAGAGAACTACAAGATCAAATGAGAACTACAAGATCACAAGAGAACTACAAAATCACAGAGAACTACAAGATCACAGGAGAACTACAAGATCACATGAGAACTACAAGATCACAAGAGAACTACAAGATCACAAGAAGATCACAAGAGAACTACAAGATCACAAGAAGATCACAAGAGAACTACAAGTTCACATGAGAACTACAAGATCACATGAGAACTACAAGATCACATGAGAACTACAAGATCACAGAGAACTACAAGATCACAGGAGAACTACAAGATCACAAGAGAACTACAAGATCACAGGAGAACTACAAGATCACAAGAGAACTACAATAAGGAGAACTACAAGATCACAAAAGAACTACAATAAGGAGAACTACAAGATCACAGAGAACTACAAGATCACAGGAGAACTACAAGATTACAGGAGAACTACAAGATCACAAGAGAACTACAAGATCACATGAGAACTACAAGATCACAAGAGAACTACAAGATCACAAGAGAACTACAAGATCAAAGGAGAACTACAAGATAACAGGAGAACTACAAGATCACAAGAGAACTACAATAAGGAGAACTACAAGATCACAAGAGAACTACAATAAGGAGAACTACAAGATCAAAGAGAACTACAAGATCACAAGAGAACTACAAGATCACAAGAGAACTACAAGATCACAAGAGAACTACAATAAGGAGAACTACAAGATCACAGGAGAACTACAAGATCACAAGAGAACTACAAGATCAAAGGAGAACTACAAGATAACAGGAGAACTACAAGATCACAAGAGAACTACAATAAGGAGAACTACAAGATCACAAGAGAACTACAAGATCACAAGAGAACTACAATAAGGAGAACTACAAGATCACATGAGAACTACAAGATCACAGGAGAACAACAAGATCACAAGAGAACTACAAGATCAAATGAGAACTACAAGATCACAGGAGAACTACAAGATAACAGGAGAACTACAAGATAACAGGAGAACTACAAGATAACAGGAGAACTACAAGATCACAGAGAACTACAAGATAACAAGAGAACTACAATAAGGAGAACTACAAGATCACAAGAGAACTACAATAAGGAGAACTACAAGATGACAGAGAACTACAAGATCACAAGAGAACTACAAGATCACAAGAGAACTACAATAAGGAGAACTACAAGATCACATGAGAACTACAAGATCACAGGAGAACTACAAGATCACATGAGAACTACAAGATCACAAGAGAACTACAAGATCACAAGAGAACTACAAGATCACAAGAAGATCACAAGAGAACTACAAGATCACATGAGAACTACAAGATCACAAGAGAACTACAAGATCACAAGAAGATCACAAGAGAACTACAAGATCACATGAGAACTACAAGATCACAGGAGAACTACAAGATCACAAGAGAACTACAAGATCAAAGGAGAACTACAAGATAACAGGAGAACTACAAGATCACAAGAGAACTACAATAAGGAGAACTACAAGATCACAAGAGAACTACAATAAGGAGAACTACAAGATCACAAGAGAACTACAAGATCACATGAGAACTACAAGATCACATGAGAACTACAAGATCACAGGAGAACTACAAGATCACATGAGAACTACAAGATCACAGGAGAACTACAAGATAACAGGAGAACTACAAGATCAAAGGAGAACTAAAAGATAACAGGAGAACTACAAGATCACAAGAGAACTACAATAAGGAGAACTACAAGATCACAAGAGAACTACAAGATCACAAGAGAACTACAATAAGGAGAACTACAAGATCATATGAGAACTACAAGATCACAAGAGAACTACAATAAGGAGAACTACAAGATCACAAGAGAAATACAATAAGGAGAACTACAAGATCACAGAGAACTAGAAGATCACAGGAGAACTACAAGATCACAGGAGAACTACAAGATCACAAGAGAACTACAATAAGGAGAACTACAAGATCACAAGAGAACTACAATAAGGAGAACTACAAGATCACAGAGAACTACAAGATCACAGGAGAACTACAAGATTACAGGAGAACTACAAGATCACAAGAGAACTACAAGATCACATGAGACCTACAAGATCACAAGAGAACTACAAGATCACAAGAGAACTACAAGATCAAAGGAGAACTACAAGATAACAGGAGAACTACAAGATCACAAGAGAACTACAATAAGGAGAACTACAAGATCACAAGAGAACTACAATAAGGAGAACTACAAGATCACAGAGAACTACAAGATCACAAGAGAACTACAAGATCACAAGAGAACTACAAGATCACAAGAGAACTACAATAAGGAGAACTACAAGATCACAGGAGAACTACAAGATCACAAGAGAACTACAAGATCAAAGGAGAACTACAAGATAACAGGCGAACTACAAGATCACAAGAGAACTACAATAAGGAGAACTACAAGATCACAAGAGAACTACAAGATCACAAGAGAACTACAATAAGGAGAACTACAAGATCACATGAGAACTACAAGATCACAGGAGAACTACAAGATCACAAGAGAACTACAATATCAAATGAGAACTACAAGATCACAGGAGAACTACAAGATAACAGGAGAACTACAAGATCACAGGCGAACTACAAGATAACAGGAGAACTACAAGATCACAGAGAACTACAAGATAACAAGAGAACTATAATAAGGAGAACTACAAGATCACAAGAGAACTACAATAAGGAGAACTACAAGATGACAGAGAACTACAAGATCACATGAGAACTACAAGATCACAAGAGAACTACAATAAGGAGAACTACAAGATCACATGAGAACTACAAGATCACAGGAGAACTACAAGATCACATGAGAACTACAAGATCACAAGAGAACTACAAGATCACAAGAGAACTACAAGATCACAAGAAGATCACAAGAGAACTACAAGATCACATGAGAACTACAAGATCACAAGAGAACTACAAGATCACAAGAGAACTACAAGATCACATGAGAACTACAAGATCACATGAGAACTACAAGATCACAGGAGAACTACAAGATCACAAGAGAACTACAAGATCAAAGGAGAACTACAAGATAACAGGAGAACTACAAGATCACAAGAGAACTACAATAAGGAGAACTACAAGATCACAAGAGAACTACAAGATCACAAGAGAACTACAATAAGGAGAACTACAAGATCACATGAGAACTACAAGATCACAGGAGAACTACAAGATCACATGAGAACTACAAGATCACATGAGAACTACAAGATCACAGGAGAACTACAAGATCACAGGAGAACTACAAGATAACAGGAGAACTACAAGATCAAAGGAGAACTAAAAGATAACAGGAGAACTACAAGATCACAAGAGAACTACAATAAGGAGAACTACAAGATCACAAGAGAACTACAAGATCACAAGAGAACTACAATAAGGAGAACTACAAGATCACATGAGAACTACAAGATCACAAGAGAACTACAATAAGGAGAACTACAAGATCACAAGAGAAATACAATAAGGAGAACTACAAGATCACAGAGAACTAGAAGATCACAGGAGAACTACAAGATCACAGGAGAACTACAAGATCACAAGAGAACTACAAGATCACATGAGAACTACAAGATCACATGAGAACTACAAGATCACAGAGAACTACAAGATCACAGGAGAACTACAAGATCACAAGAGAACTACAAGATCAAAGGAGAACTACAAGATAACAGGAGAACTACAAGATCACAAGAGAACTACAATAAGGAGAACTACAAGATCACAAGAGAACTACAATAAGGAGAACTACAAGATCACAGAGAACTACGAGATCACAAGAGAACTACAAGATCACAAGAGAACTACAATAAGGAGAACTACAAGATCACATGAGAACTACAAGATCACAGGAGAACTACAAGATCACAAGAGAACTACAAGATCACATGAGAACTACAAGATCACAGGAGAACTACAAGATCACAGGAGAACTACAAGATCACAGGAGAACTAGAAGATCACAAGAGAACTACAATAAGGAGAACTACAAGATCACAAGAGAACTACAATAAGGAGAACTACAAGATCACAGAGAACTACAAGATCACAAGAGAACTACAAGATCACAAGAGAACTACAATAAGGAGAACTACAAGACCACATGAGAACTACAAGATCACAGGAGAACTACAAGATCACAAGAGAACTACAAGATCAAATGAGAACTACAAGATCACAGGAGAACTACAAGATAACAGGAGAACTACAAGATCACAGAGAACTACAAGATCACAAGAGAACTACAAGATCACAGGAGAACTACAAGATAACAGGAGAACTACAAGATCACAGGAGAACTACAAGATCACAAGAGAACTACAATAAGGAGAACTACAAGATCACAAGAGAACTACAAGATTCCAGGAGAACTACAAGATCACATGAGAACTACAAGATCACAAGAGAACTACAAGATCACATGAGAACTACAAGATCACAAGAGAACTACAAGATCACAAGAAGATCACAAGAGAACTACAAGATCACAAGAAGATCACAAGAGAACTACAAGTTCACATGAGAACTACAAGATCACATGAGAACTACAAGATCACATGAGAACTACAAGATCACAGAGAACTACAAGATCACAGGAGAACTACAAGATCACAAGAGAACTACAAGATCACAGGAGAACTACAAGATCACAAGAGAACTACAATAAGGAGAACTACAAGATCACAAGAGAACTACAATAAGGAGAACTACAAGATCACAGAGAACTACAAGATATCAGGAGAACTACAAGATTACAGGAGAACTACAAGATCACAAGAGAACTACAAGATCACATGAGAACTACAAGATCACAAGAGAACTACAAGATCACAAGAGAACTACAAGATCAAAGGAGAACTACAAGATAACAGGAGAACTACAAGATCACAAGAGAACTACAATAAGGAGAACTACAAGATCACAAGAGAAAAACAATAAGGAGAACTACAAGATCACAGAGAACTACAAGATCACAAGAGAACTACAAGATCACAAGAGAACTACAATAAGGAGAAATACAAGATCACATGAGAACTACAAGATCACAGGAGAACTACAAGATCACAAGAGAACTACAAGATCAAATGAGAACTACAAGATCACAGGAGAACTACAAGATAACAGGAGAACTACAAGATCACAGGAGAACTACAAGATAACAGGAGAACTACAAGATCACAGGAGAACTAGAAGATCACAAGAGAACTACAATAAGGAGAACTACAAGATCACAAGAGAACTACAATAAGGAGAACTACAAGATCACAGAGAACTACAAGATCACAAGAGAACTACAAGATCACAAGAGAACTACAATAAGGAGAACTACAAGATCACATGAGAACTACAAGAACACAGGAGAACTACAAGATCACATGAGAACTACAAGATCACAAGAGAACTACAAGATCACAAGAGAACTACAATAAGGAGAACTACAAGATCACATGAGAACTACAAGATCACAGGAGAACTACAAGATCACATGAGAACTACAAGATCACATGAGAACTACAAGATCACAGGAGAACTACAAGATAACAGGAGAACTACAAGATCACAGGAGAACTACAAGATCACAAGAGAACTACAATAAGGAGAACTACAAGATCACAAGAGAACTACAAGATTCCAGGAGAACTACAAGATCACATGAGAACTACAAGATCACATGAGAACTACAAGATCACAAGAGAACTACAAGATCACAAGAAGAGAAAAAGAGAACTACAAGAGCACAAGAAGATCACAAGAGAACTACAAGTTCACATGAGAACTACAAGATCACATGAGAACTACAAGATCACATGAGAACTACAAGATCACAGAGAACTACAAGATCACAGGAGAACTACAAGATCACAAGAGAACTACAAGATCACAGGAGAACTACAAGATCACAAGAGAACTACAATAAGGAGAACTACAAGATCACAAGAGAACTACAATAAGGAGAACTACAAGATCACAGAGAACTACAAGATATCAGGAGAACTACAAGATTACAGGAGAACTACAAGATCACAAGAGAACTACAAGATCACATGAGAACTACAAGATCACAAGAGAACTACAAGATCACAAGAGAACTACAAGATCAAAGGAGAACTACAAGATAACAGGAGAACTACAAGATCACAAGAGAACTACAATAAGGAGAACTACAAGATCACAAGAGAACTACAATAAGGAGAACTACAAGATCACAGAGAACTACAAGATCACAAGAGAACTACAAGATCACAAGAGAACTACAATAAGGAGAAATACAAGATCACATGAGAACTACAAGATCACAGGAGAACTACAAGATCACAAGAGAACTACAAGATCAAATGAGAACTACAAGATCACAGGAGAACTACAAGATAACAGGAGAACTACAAGATCACAGGAGAACTACAAGATAACAGGAGAACTACAAGATCACAGAGAACTACAAGATAACAAGAGAACTACAATAAGGAGAACTACAAGATCACAAGAGAACTACAATAAGGAGAACTACAAGATGACAGAGAACTACAAGATCACAAGAGAACTACAAGATCACAAGAGAACTACAATAAGGAGAACTACAAGATCACATGAGAACTACAAGATCACAGGAGAACTACAAGATCACATGAGAACTACAAGATCACAAGAGAACTACAAGATCACAAGAGAACTACAAGATCACAAGAAGATCACAAGAGAACTACAAGATCACATGAGAACTACAAGATCACAAGAGAACTACAAGATCACAAGAAGATCACAAGAGAACTACAAGATCACATGAGAACTACAAGATCACATGAGAACTACAAGATCACAGGAGAACTACAAGATCACAAGAGAACTACAAGATCAAAGGAGAACTACAAGATAACAGGAGAACTACAAGATCAGAAGAGAACTACAATAAGGAGAACTACAAGATCACAAGAGAACTACAAGATCACAAGAGAACTACAATAAGGAGAACTACAAGATCACATGAGAACTACAAGATCACAGGAGATCTACAAAATCACAGAGAACTACAAGATCACAGGAGAACTACAAGAT
Organism: Labrus mixtus; assembly: GCF_963584025.1. Lineage (NCBI taxonomy): Eukaryota > Metazoa > Chordata > Actinopteri > Labriformes > Labridae > Labrus > Labrus mixtus. Next base: position 127,365 of record NW_026870318.1, read on the forward strand.
CACATGAGAACTACAAGATCACAAGAGAACTACAAGATCACAAGAAGATCACAAGAGAACTACAAGATCACAAGAAGATCACAAGAGAACTACAAGTTCACATGAGAACTACAAGATCACATGAGAACTACAAGATCACATGAGAACTACAAGATCACAGAGAACTACAAGATCACAGGAGAACTACAAGATCACAAGAGAACTACAAGATCACAGGAGAACTACAAGATCACAAGAGAACTACAATAAGGAGAACTACAAGATCAAAAGAGAACTACAATAAGGAGAACTACAAGATCACAGAGAACTACAAGATCACAGGAGAACTACAAGATTACAGGAGAACTACAAGATCACAAGAGAACTACAAGATCACATGAGAACTACAAGATCACAAGAGAACTACAAGATCACAAGAGAACTACAAGATCAAAGGAGAACTACAAGATAACAGGAGAACTACAAGATCACAAGAGAACTACAATAAGGAGAACTACAAGATCACAAGAGAACTACAATAAGGAGAACTACAAGATCACAAGAGAACTACAAGATCACAAGAGAACTACAATAAGGAGAACTACAATAAGGAGAACTACAAGATCACATGAGAACTACAAGATCACAGGAGAACTACAAGATCACATGAGAACTACAAGATCACATGAGAACTACAAGATCACAGGAGAACTACAAGATCACATGAGAACTACAAGATCACAAGAGAACTACAAGATCACAAGAGAACTACAAGATCACAAGAAGATCACAAGAGAACTACAAGATCACATGAGAACTACAAGATCACAAGAGAACTACAAAATCACAGAGAACTACAAGATCACAGGAGAACTACAAGATCACAGGAGAACTACAAGATAACAGGAGAACTACAAGATCACAGGAGAACTACAAGATCACAAGAGAACTACAATAAGGAGAACTACAAGATCACAAGAGAACTACAAGATTCCAGGAGAACTACAAGATCACATGAGAACTACAAGATCACATGAGAACTACAAGATCACAAGAGAACTACAAGATCACAAGAAGATCAAAAGAGAACTACAAGAGCACAAGAAGATCACAAGAGAACTACAAGTTCACATGAGAACTACAAGATCACATGAGAACTACAAGATCACATGAGAACTACAAGATCACAGAGAACTACAAGATCACAGGAGAACTACAAGATCACAAGAGAACTACAAGATCACAGGAGAACTACAAGATCACAAGAGAACTACAATAAGGAGAACTACAAGATCACAAGAGAACTACAATAAGGAGAACTACAAGATCACAGAGAACTACAAGATATCAGGAGAACTACAAGATTACAGGAGAACTACAAGATCACAAGAGAACTACAAGATCACATGAGAACTACAAGATCACAAGAGAACTACAAGATCACAAGAGAACTACAAGATCAAAGGAGAACTACAAGATAACAGGAGAACTACAAGATCACAAGAGAACTACAATAAGGAGAACTACAAGATCACAAGAGAACTACAATAAGGAGAACTACAAGATCACAGAGAACTACAAGATCACAAGAGAACTACAAGATCACAAGAGAACTACAATAAGGAGAAATACAAGATCACATGAGAACTACAAGATCACAGGAGAACTACAAGATCACAAGAGAAGTACAAGATCAAATGAGAACTACAAGATCACAGGAGAACTACAAGATAACAGGAGAACTACAAGATCACAGGAGAACTACAAGATAACAGGAGAACTACAAGATCACAGGAGAACTAGAAGATCACAAGAGAACTACAATAAGGAGAACTACAAGATCACAAGAGAACTACAATAAGGAGAACTACAAGATCACAGAGAACAACAAGATCACAAGAGAACTACAAGATCACAAGAGAACTACAAGATCACAAGAGAACTACAATAAGGAGAACTACAAGATCACAGGAGAACTACAAGATCACAAGAGAACTACAAGATCAAAGGAGAACTACAAGATAACAGGAGAACTACAAGATCACAAGAGAACTACAATAAGGAGAACTACAAGATCACATGAGAACTACAAGATCACAAGAGAACTACAAGATCACAAGAGAACTACAAGATCACAAGAGAACTACAAGATCACAAGAAGATCACAAGAGAACTACAAGATCACATGAGAACTACAAGATCACAAGAGAACTACAAGATCACAAGAAGATCACAAGAGAACTACAAGATCACATGAGAACTACAAGATCACATGAGAACTACAAGATCACAGGAGAACTACAAGATCACAAGAGAACTACAAGATCAAAGGAGAACTACAAGATAACAGGAGAACTACAAGATCACAAGAGAACTACAATAAGGAGAACTACAAGATCACAAGAGAACTACAAGATCACAAGAGAACTACAATAAGGAGAACTACAAGATCACATGAGAACTACAAGATCACAGGAGAACTACAAGATCACATGAGAACTACAAGATCACATGAGAACTACAAGATCACAGGAGAACTACAAGATCACATGAGAACTACAAGATCACAGGAGAACTACAAGATAACAGGAGAACTACAAGATCAAAGGAGAACTAAAAGATAACAGGAGAACTACAAGATCACAAGAGAACTACAATAAGGAGAACTACAAGATCACAAGAGAACTACAAGATCACAAGAGAACTACAATAAGGAGAACTACAAGATCACATGAGAACTACAAGATCACAAGAGAACTACAATAAGGAGAACTACAAGATCACAAGAGAAATACAATAAGGAGAACTACAAGATCACAGAGAACTAGAAGATCACAGGAGAACTACAAGATCACAGGAGAACTACAAGATCACAAGAGAACTACAAGATCACATGAGAACTACAAGATCACATGAGAACAACAAGATCACAGAGAACTACAAGATCACAGGAGAACTACAAGATCACAAGAGAACTACAAGATCACAGGAGAACTACAAGATCACAAGAGAACTACAATTAGGAGAACTACAAGATCACAAGAGAACTACAATAAGGAGAACTACAAGATCACAGAGAACTACAAGATCACAGGAGAACTACAAGATTACAGGAGAACTACAAGATCACAAGAGAACTACAAGATCACATGAGAACTACAAGATCACAAGAGAACTACAAGATCAAAGGAGAACTACAAGATAACAGGAGAACTACAAGATCACAAGAGAACTACAATAAGGAGAACTACAAGATCACAAGAGAACTACAATAAGGAGAACTACAAGATCACAGAGAACTACAAGATCACAAGAGAACTACAAGATCACAAGAGAACTACAAGATCACAAGAGAACTACAATAAGGAGAACTACAAGATCACAGGAGAACTACAAGATCACAAGAGAACTACAAGATCAAAGGAGAACTACAAGATAACAGGAGAACTACAAGATCACAAGAGAACTACAATAAGGAGAACTACAAGATCACAAGAGAACTACAAGATCACAAGAGAACTACAATAAGGAGAACTACAAGATCACATGAGAACTACAAGATCACAGGAGAACTACAAGATCACAAGAGAACTACAATATCAAATGAGAACTACAAGATCACAGGAGAACTACAAGATAACAGGAGAATTACAAGATCACAGGAGAACTACAAGATAACAGGAGAACTACAAGATCACAGAGAACTACAAGATAACAAGAGAACTACAATAAGGAGAACTACAAGATCACAAGAGAACTACAATAAGGAGAACTACAAGATGACAGAGAACTACAAGATCACAAGAGAACTACAAGATCACAAGAGAACTACAATAAGGAGAACTACAAGATCACATGAGAACTACAAGATCACAGGAGAACTACAAGATCACATGAGAACTACAAGATCACAAGAGAACTACAAGATCACAAGAGAACTACAAGATCACAAGAAGATCACAAGAGAACTACAAGATCACATGAGAACTACAAGATCACAAGAGAACTACAAGATCACAAGAAGATCACAAGAGAACTACAAGATCACATGAGAACTACAAGATCACATGAGAACTACAAGATCACAGGAGAACTACAAGATCACAAGAGAACTACAAGATCAAAGGAGAACTACAAGATAACAGGAGAACTACAAGATCACAAGAGAACTACAATAAGGAGAACTACAAGATCACAAGAGAACTACAAGATCACAAGAGAACTACAATAAGGAGAACTACAAGATCACATGAGAACTACAAGATCACAGGAGAACTACAAGATCACATGAGAACTACAAGATCACATGAGAACTACAAGATCACAGGAGAACTACAAGATCACATGAGAACTACAAGATCACAGGAGAACTACAAGATAACAGGAGAACTACAAGATCAAAGGAGAACTAAAAGATAACAGGAGAACTACAAGATCACAAGAGAACTACAATAAGGAGAACTACAAGATCATAAGAGAACTACAAGATCACAAGAGAACTACAATAAGGAGAACTACAAGATCACATGAGAACTACAAGATCACAAGAGAACTACAATAAGGAGAACTACAAGATCACAAGAGAAATACAATAAGGAGAACTACAAGATCACAGAGAACTAGAAGATCACAGGAGAACTACAAGATCACAGGAGAACTACAAGATCACAAGAGAACTACAAGATCACATGAGAACTACAAGATCACATGAGAACTACAAGATCACAGAGAACTACAAGATCACAGGAGAACTACAAGATCACAAGAGAACTACAAGATCAAAGGAGAACTACAAGATAACAGGAGAACTACAAGATCACAAGAGAACTACAATAAGGAGAACTACAAGATCACAAGAGAACTACAATAAGGAGAACTACAAGATCACAGAGAACTACAAGATCACAAGAGAACTACAAGATCACAAGAGAACTACAATAAGGAGAACTACAAGATCACATGAGAACTACAAGATCACAGGAGAACTACAAGATCACAAGAGAACTACAAGATCACATGAGAACTACAAGATCACAGGAGAACTACAAGATCACAGGAGAACTACAAGATCACAGGAGAACTACAAGATAACAGGAGAACTACAAGATCACAGGAGAACTAGAAGATCACAAGAGAACGACAATAAGGAGAACTACAAGATCACAAGAGAACTACAATAAGGAGAACTACAAGATCACAGAGAACTACAAGATCACAAGAGAACTACAAGATCACAAGAGAACTACAATAAGGAGAACTACAAGATCACATGAGAACTACAAGATCACAGGAGAACTACAAGATCACAAGAGAACTACAAGATCAAATGAGAACTACAAGATCACAAGAGAACTACAAGATCAAATGAGAACTACAAGATCACAGGAGAACTACAAGATAACAGGAGAACTACAAGATCACAGAGAACTACAAGATCACAGGAGAACTACAAGATCACAGGAGAACTACAAGATAACAGGAGAACTACAAGATCACAGGAGAACTACAAGATCACAAGAGAACTACAATAAGGAGAACTACAAGATCACAAGAGAACTACAAGATTCCAGGAGAACTACAAGATCACATGAGAACTACAAGATCACAAGAGAACTACAAGATCACATGAGAACTACAAGATCACAAGAGAACTACAAGATCACAAGAAGATCACAAGAGAACTACAAGATCACAAGAAGATCACAAGAGAACTACAAGTTCACATGAGAACTACAAGATCACATGAGAACTACAAGATCACATGAGAACTACAAGATCACAGAGAACTACAAGATCACAGGAGAACTACAAGATCACAAGAGAACTACAAGATCACAGGAGAACTACAAGATCACAAGAGAACTACAATAAGGAGAACTACAAGATCACAAGAGAACTACAATAAGGAGAACTACAAGATCACAGAGAACTACAAGATCACAGGAGAACTACAAGATTACAGGAGAACTACAAGATCACAAGAGAACTACAAGATCACATGAGAACTACAAGATCACAAGAGAACTACAAGATCACAAGAGAACTACAAGATCAAAGGAGAACTACAAGATAACAGGAAAACTACAAGATCACAAGAGAACTACAATAAGGAGAACTACAAGATCACAAGAGAACTACAATAAGGAGAACTACAAGATCACAGAGAACTACAAGATCACAAGAGAACTACAAGATCACAAGAGAACTACAATAAGGAGAACTACAAGATCACATGAGAACTACAAGATCACAGGAGAACTACAAGATCACAAGAGAACTACAAGATCAAATGAGAACTACAAGATCACAGGAGAACTACAAGATAACAGGAGAACTACAAGATCACAGGAGAACTACAAGATAACAGGAGAACTACAAGATCACAGAGAACTACAAGATCACAAGAGAACTACAAGATCACAAGAGAACTACAATAAGGAGAACTACAAGATCACAGAGAACTACAAGATCACAAGAGAACTACAAGATCACAAGAGAACTACAATAAGGAGAACTACAAGATCACATGAGAACTACAAGATCACAGGAGAACTACAAGATCACAAGAGAACTACAAGATCACATGAGAACTACAAGATCACAGGAGAACTACAAGATAACAGGAGAACTACAAGATCACAGGAGAACTACAAGATAACAGGAGAACTACAAGATCACAGGAGAACTAGAAGATCACAAGAGAACTACAATAAGGAGAACTACAAGATCACAAGAGAACTACAATAAGGAGAACTACAAGATCACAGAGAACTACAAGATCACAAGAGAACTACAAGATCACAAGAGAACTACAATAAGGAGAACTACAAGATCACATGAGAACTACAAGAACACAGGAGAACTACAAGATCACATGAGAACTACAAGATCACAAGAGAACTACAAGATCACAAGAAGATCACAAGAGAACTACAAGATCACATGAGAACTACAAGATCACAAGAGAACTACAAAATCACAGAGAACTACAAGATCACAGGAGAACTACAAGATCACAGGAGAACTACAAGAAGATCACAAGAGAACTACAAGATCACATGAGAACTACAAGATCACAAGAGAACTACAAAATCACAGAGAACTACAAGATCACAGGAGAACTACAAGATCACAGGAGAACTACAAGATAACAGGAGAACTACAAGATCACAGGAGAACTACAAGATCACAAGAGAACTACAATAAGGAGAACTACAAGATCACAAGAGAACTACAAGATTCCAGGAGAACTACAAGATCACATGAGAACTACAAGATCACATGAGAACTACAAGATCACAAGAGAACTACAAGATCACAAGAAGATCAAAAGAGAACTACAAGAGCACAAGAAGATCACAAGAGAACTACAAGTTCACATGAGAACTACAAGATCACATGAGAACTACAAGATCACATGAGAACTACAAGATCACAGAGAACTACAAGATCACAGGAGAACTACAAGATCACAAGAGAACTACAAGATCACAGGAGAACTACAAGATCACAAGAGAACTACAATAAGGAGAACTACAAGATCACAAGAAAACTACAATAAGGAGAACTACAAGATCACAGAGAACTACAAAATATCAGGAGAACTACAAGATTACAGGAGAACTACAAGATCACAAGAGAACTACAATATCAAATGAGAACTACAAGATCACAGGAGAACTACAAGATAACAGGAGAACTACAAGATCACAGGAGAACTACAAGATAACAGGAGAACTACAAGATCACAGAGAACTACAAGATAACAAGAGAACTACAATAAGGAGAACTACAAGATCACAAGAGAACTACAATAAGGAGAACTACAAGATGACAGAGAACTACAAGATCACAAGAGAACTACAAGATCACAAGAGAACTACAATAAGGAGAACTACAAGATCACATGAGAACTACAAGATCACAGGAGAACTACAAGATCACATGAGAACTACAAGATCACAAGAGAACTACAAGATCACAAGAGAACTACAAGATCACAAGAAGATCACAAGAGAACTACAAGATCACATGAGAACTACAAGATCACAAGAGAACTACAAGATCACAAGAAGATCACAAGAGAACTACAAGATCACATGAGAACTACAAGATCACATGAGAACTACAAGATCACAGGAGAACTACAAGATCACAAGAGAACTACAAGATCAAAGGAGAACTACAAGATAACAGGAGAACTACAAGATCACAAGAGAACTACAATAAGGAGAACTACAAGATCACAAGAGAACTACAAGATCACAAGAGAACTACAATAAGGAGAACTACAAGATCACATGAGAACTACAAGATCACAGGAGAACTACAAGATCACATGAGAACTACAAGATCACATGAGAACTACAAGATCACAGGAGAACTACAAGATCACATGAGAACTACAAGATCACAGGAGAACTACAAGATAACAGGAGAACTACAAGATCAAAGGAGAACTAAAAGATAACAGGAGAACTACAAGATCACAAGAGAACTACAATAAGGAGAACTACAAGATCATAAGAGAACTACAAGATCACAAGAGAACTACAATAAGGAGAACTACAAGATCACATGAGAACTACAAGATCACAAGAGAACTACAATAAGGAGAACTACAAGATCACAAGAGAAATACAATAAGGAGAACTACAAGATCACAGAGAACTAGAAGATCACAGGAGAACTACAAGATCACAGGAGAACTACAAGATCACAAGAGAACTACAAGATCACATGAGAACTACAAGATCACATGAGAACTACAAGATCACAGAGAACTACAAGATCACAGGAGAACTACAAGATCACAAGAGAACTACAAGATCAAAGGAGAACTACAAGATAACAGGAGAACTACAAGATCACAAGAGAACTACAATAAGGAGAACTACAAGATCACAAGAGAACTACAATAAGGAGAACTACAAGATCACAAGAGAACTACAAGATTCCAGGAGAACTACAAGATCACATGAGAACTACAAGATCACATGAGAACTACAAGATCACAAGAGAACTACAAGATCACAAGAAGATCAAAAGAGAACTACAAGAGCACAAGAAGATCACAAGAGAACTACAAGTTCACATGAGAACTACAAGATCACATGAGAACTACAAGATCACATGAGAACTACAAGATCACAGAGAACTACAAGATCACAGGAGAACTACAAGATCACAAGAGAACTACAAGATCACAGGAGAACTACAAGATCACAAGAGAACTACAATAAGGAGAACTACAAGATCACAAGAGAACTACAATAAGGAGAACTACAAGATCACAGAGAACTACAAGATATCAGGAGAACTACAAGATTACAGGAGAACTAAAAGATCACAAGAGAACTACAATATCAAATGAGAACTACAAGATCACAGGAGAACTACAAGATAACAGGAGAACTACAAGATCACAGGAGAACTACAAGATAACAGGAGAACTACAAGATCACAGAGAACTACAAGATAACAAGAGAACTACAATAAGGAGAACTACAAGATCACAAGAGAACTACAATAAGGAGAACTACAAGATGACAGAGAACTACAAGATCACAAGAGAACTACAAGATCACAAGAGAACTACAATAAGGAGAACTACAAGATCACATGAGAACTACAAGATCACAGGAGAACTACAAGATCACATGAGAACTACAAGATCACAAGAGAACTACAAGATCACAAGAGAACTACAAGATCACAAGAAGATCACAAGAGAACTACAAGATCACATGAGAACTACAAGATCACAAGAGAACTACAAGATCACAAGAAGATCACAAGAGAACTACAAGATCACATGAGAACTACAAGATCACATGAGAACTACAAGATCACAGGAGAACTACAAGATCACAAGAGAACTACAAGATCAAAGGAGAACTACAAGATAACAGGAGAACTACAAGATCACAAGAGAACTACAATAAGGAGAACTACAAGATCACAAGAGAACTACAAGATCACAAGAGAACTACAATAAGGAGAACTACAAGATCACATGAGAACTACAAGATCACAGGAGAACTACAAGATCACATGAGAACTACAAGATCACATGAGAACTACAAGATCACAGGAGAACTACAAGATCACATGAGAACTACAAGATCACAGGAGAACTACAAGATAACAGGAGAACTACAAGATCAAAGGAGAACTACAAGATAACAGGAGAACTACAAGATCACAAGAGAACTACAATAAGGAGAACTACAAGATCACAAGAGAACTACAATAAGGAGAACTACAAGATCACAGAGAACTACAAGATCACAAGAGAACTACAAGATCACAAGAGAACTACAATAAGGAGAACTACAAGATCACATGAGAACTACAAGATCACAGGAGAACTACAATAAGGAGAACTACAAGATCACAGGAGAACTACAAGATCACAAGAGAACTACAAGATCACATGAGAACTACAAGATCACAGGAGAACTACAAGATCACAGGAGAACTACAAGATCACAGGAGAACTACAAGATAACAGGAGAACTACAAGATCACAGGAGAACTAGAAGATCACAAGAGAACTACAATAAGGAGAACTACAAGATCACAAGAGAACTACAATAAGGAGAACTACAAGATCACAGAGAACTACAAGATCACAAGAGAACTACAAGATCACAAGAGAACTACAATAAGGAGAACTACAAGATCACATGAGAACTACAAGATCACAGGAGAACTACAAGATCACAAGAGAACTACAAGATCAAATGAGAACTACAAGATCACAGGAGAACTACAAGATAACAGGAGAACTACAAGATCACAGAGAACTACAAGATCACAGGAGAACTACAAGATCACAGGAGAACTACAAGATAACAGGAGAACTACAAGATCACAGGAGAACTACAAGATCACAAGAGAACTACAATAAGGAGAACTACAAGATCACAAGAGAACTACAAGATTCCAGGAGAACTACAAGATCACATGAGAACTACAAGATCAAAAGAGAACTACAAGATCACATGAGAACTACAAGATCACAAGAGAACTACAAGATCACAAGAAGATCACAAGAGAACTACAAGATCACAAGAAGATCACAAGAGAACTACAAGTTCACATGAGAACTACAAGATCACATGAGAACTACAAGATCACATGAGAACTACAAGATCACAGAGAACTACAAGATCACAGGAGAAATACAAGATCACAAGAGAACTACAAGATCACAGGAGAACAAGATCACAAGAGAACTACAATAAGGAGAACTACAAGATCACAAGAGAACTACAATAAGGAGAACTACAAGATCACAGAGAACTACAAGATCACAGGAGAACTACAAGATTACAGGAGAACTACAAGATCACAAGAGAACTACAAGATCACATGAGAACTACAAGATCACAAGAGAACTACAAGATCACAAGAGAACTACAAGATCAAAGGAGAACTACAAGATAACAGGAAAACTACAAGATCACAAGAGAACTACAATAAGGAGAACTACAAGATCACAAGAGAACTACAATAAGGAGAACTACAAGATCACAGAGAACTACAAGATCACAAGAGAACTACAAGATCACAAGAGAACTACAATAAGGAGAACTACAAGATCACATGAGAACTACAAGATCACAGGAGAACTACAAGATCACAAGAGAACTACAAGATCAAATGAGAACTACAAGATCACAGGAGAACTACAAGATAACAGGAGAACTACAAGATCACAGGAGAACTACAAGATAACAGGAGAACTACAAGATCACAGAGAACTACAAGATCACAAGAGAACTACAAGATCACAAGAGAACTACAATAAGGAGAACTACAAGATCACAGAGAACTACAAGATCACAAGAGAACTACAAGATCACAAGAGAACTACAATAAGGAGAACTAAAAGATCACATGAGAACTACAAGATCACAGGAGAACTACAAGATCACAAGAGAACTACAAGATCACATGAGAACTACAAGATCACAGGAGAACTACAAGATAACAGGAGAACTACAAGATCACAGGAGAACTACAAGATAACAGGAGAACTACAAGATCACAGGAGAACTAGAAGATCACAAGAGAACTACAATAAGGAGAACTACAAGATCACAAGAGAACTACAATAAGGAGAACTACAAGATCACAGAGAACTACAAGATCACAAGAGAACTACAAGATCACAAGAGAACTACAATAAGGAGAACTACAAGATCACATGAGAACTACAAGAACACAGGAGAACTACAAGATCACATGAGAACTACAAGATCACAAGAGAACTACAAGATCACAAGAAGATCACAAGAGAACTACAAGATCACATGAGAACTACAAGATCACAAGAGAACTACAAAATCACAGAGAACTACAAGATCACAGGAGAACTACAAGATCACAGGAGAACTACAAGATAACAGGAGAACTACAAGATCACAGGAGAACTACAAGATCACAAGAGAACTACAATAAGGAGAACTACAAGATCACAATAGAACTACAAGATTCCAGGAGAACTACAAGATCACATGAGAACTACAAGATCACATGAGAACTACAAGATCACAAGAGAACTACAAGATCACAAGAAGATCAAAAGAGAACTACAAGAGCACAAGAAGACCACAAGAGAACTACAAGTTCACATGAGAACTACAAGATCACATGAGAACTACAAGATCACATGAGAACTACAAGATCACAGAGAACTACAAGATCACAGGAGAACTACAAGATCACAAGAGAACTACAAGATCACAGGAGAACTACAAGATCACAAGAGAACTACAATAAGGAGAACTACAAGATCACAAGAGAACTACAATAAGGAGAACTACAAGATCACAGAGAACTACAAGATATCAGGAGAACTACAAGATTACAGGAGAACTACAAGATCACAAGAGAACTACAAGATCACATGAGAACTACAAGATCACAAGAGAACTACAAGATCACAAGAGAACTACAAGATCAAAGGAGAACTACAAGATAACAGGAGAACTACAAGATCACAAGAGAACTACAATAAGGAGAACTACAAGATCACAAGAGAACTACAATAAGGAGAACTACAAGATCACAGAGAACTACAAGATCACAAGAGAACTACAAGATCACAAGAGAACTACAATAAGGAGAAATACAAGATCACATGAGAACTACAAGATCACAGGAGAACTACAAGATCACAAGAGAACTACAAGATCAAATGAGAACTACAAGATCACAGGAGAACTACAAGATAACAGGAGAACTACAAGATCACAGGAGAACTACAAGATAACAGGAGAACTACAAGATCACAGGAGAACTAGAAGATCACAAGAGAACTACAATAAGGAGGACTACATGATCACAAGAGAACTACAATAAGGAGAACTACAAGATCACAGAGAACTACAAGATCACAAGAGAACTACAAGATCACAAGAGAACTACAATAAGGAGAACTACAAGATCACATGAGAACTACAAGAACACAGGAGAACTACAAGATCACATGAGAACTACAAGATCACAGAGAACTACAAGATCACAGGAGAACTACAAGATTACAGGAGAACTACAAGATCACAAGAGAACTACAAGATCACATGAGAACTACAAGATCACAAGAGAACTACAAGATCAAAGGAGAACTACAAGATAACAGGAGAACTACAAGATCACAAGAGAACTACAATAAGGAGAACTACAAGATCACAAGAGAACTACAATAAGGAGAACTACAAGATCACAGAGAACTACAAGATCACAAGAGAACTACAAGATCACAAGAGAACTACAAGATCACAAGAGAACTACAATAAGGAGAACTACAAGATCACAGGAGAACTACAAGATCACAAGAGAACTACAAGATCAAAGGAGAACTACAAGATAACAGGAGAACTACAAGATCACAAGAGAACTACAATAAGGAGAACTACAAGATCACAAGAGAACTACAAGATCACAAGAGAACTACAATAAGGAGAACTACAAGATCACATGAGAACTACAAGATCACAGGAGAACTACAAGATCACAAGAGAACTACAATATCAAATGAGAACTACAAGATCACAGGAGAACTACAAGATAACAGGAGAATTACAAGATCACAGGAGAACTACAAGATAACAGGAGAACTACAAGATCACAGAGAACTACAAGATAACAAGAGAACTACAATAAGGAGAACTACAAGATCACAAGAGAACTACAATAAGGAGAACTACAAGATGACAGAGAACTACAAGATCACAAGAGAACTACAAGATCACAAGAGAACTACAATAAGGAGAACTACAAGATCACATGAGAACTACAAGATCACAGGAGAACTACAAGATCACATGAGAACTACAAGATCACAAGAGAACTACAAGATCACAAGAGAACTACAAGATCACAAGAAGATCACAAGAGAACTACAAGATCACATGAGAACTACAAGATCACAAGAGAACTACAAGATCACAAGAAGATCACAAGAGAACTACAAGATCACATGAGAACTACAAGATCACATGAGAACTACAAGATCACAGGAGAACTACAAGATCACAAGAGAACTACAAGATCAAAGGAGAACTACAAGATAACAGGAGAACTACAAGATCACAAGAGAACTACAATAAGGAGAACTACAAGATCACAAGAGAACTACAAGATCACAAGAGAACTACAATAAGGAGAACTACAAGATCACATGAGAACTACAAGATCACAGGAGAACTACAAGATCACATGAGAACTACAAGATCACATGAGAACTACAAGATCACAGGAGAACTACAAGATCACATGAGAACTACAAGATCACAGGAGAACTACAAGATAACAGGAGAACTACAAGATCAAAGGAGAACTAAAAGATAACAGGAGAACTACAAGATCACAAGAGAACTACAATAAGGAGAACTACAAGATCATAAGAGAACTACAAGATCACAAGAGAACTACAATAAGGAGAACTACAAGATCACATGAGAACTACAAGATCACAAGAGAACTACAATAAGGAGAACTACAAGATCACAAGAGAAATACAATAAGGAGAACTACAAGATCACAGAGAACTAGAAGATCACAGGAGAACTACAAGATCACAGGAGAACTACAAGATCACAAGAGAACTACAAGATCACATGAGAACTACAAGATCACATGAGAACTACAAGATCACAGAGAACTACAAGATCACAGGAGAACTACAAGATCACAAGAGAACTACAAGATCAAAGGAGAACTACAAGATAACAGGAGAACTACAAGATCACAAGAGAACTACAATAAGGAGAACTACAAGATCACAAGAGAACTACAATAAGGAGAACTACAAGATCACAGAGAACTACAAGATCACAAGAGAACTACAAGATCACAAGAGAACTACAATAAGGAGAACTACAAGATCACATGAGAACTACAAGATCACAGGAGAACTACAAGATCACAAGAGAACTACAAGATCACATGAGAACTACAAGATCACAGGAGAACTACAAGATCACAGGAGAACTACAAGATCACAGGAGAACTACAAGATAACAGGAGAACTACAAGATCACAGGAGAACTAGAAGATCACAAGAGAACGACAATAAGGAGAACTACAAGATCACAAGAGAACTACAATAAGGAGAACTACAAGATCACAGAGAACTACAAGATCACAAGAGAACTACAAGATCACAAGAGAACTACAATAAGGAGAACTACAAGATCACATGAGAACTACAAGATCACAGGAGAACTACAAGATCACAAGAGAACTACAAGATCAAATGAGAACTACAAGATCACAAGAGAACTACAAGATCAAATGAGAACTACAAGATCACAGGAGAACTACAAGATAACAGGAGAACTACAAGATCACAGAGAACTACAAGATCACAGGAGAACTACAAGATCACAGGAGAACTACAAGATAACAGGAGAACTACAAGATCACAGGAGAACTACAAGATCACAAGAGAACTACAATAAGGAGAACTACAAGATCACAAGAGAACTACAAGATTCCAGGAGAACTACAAGATCACATGAGAACTACAAGATCACAAGAGAACTACAAGATCACATGAGAACTACAAGATCACAAGAGAACTACAAGATCACAAGAAGATCACAAGAGAACTACAAGATCACAAGAAGATCAAAAGAGAACTACAAGTTCACATGAGAACTACAAGATCACATGAGAACTACAAGATCACATGAGAACTACAAGATCACAGAGAACTACAAGATCACAGGAGAACTACAAGATCACAAGAGAACTACAAGATCACAGGAGAACTACAAGATCACAAGAGAACTACAATAAGGAGAACTACAAGATCACAAGAGAACTACAATAAGGAGAACTACAAGATCACAGAGAACTACAAGATCACAGGAGAACTACAAGATTACAGGAGAACTACAAGATCACAAGAGAACTACAAGATCACATGAGAACTACAAGATCACAAGAGAACTACAAGATCACAAGAGAACTACAAGATCAAAGGAGAACTACAAGATAACAGGAAAACTACAAGATCACAAGAGAACTACAATAAGGAGAACTACAAGATCACAAGAGAACTACAATAAGGAGAACTACAAGATCACAGAGAACTACAAGATCACAAGAGAACTACAAGATCACAAGAGAACTACAATAAGGAGAACTACAAGATCACATGAGAACTACAAGATCACAGGAGAACTACAAGATCACAAGAGAACTACAAGATCAAATGAGAACTACAAGATCACAGGAGAACTACAAGATAACAGGAGAACTACAAGATCACAGGAGAACTACAAGATAACAGGAGAACTACAAGATCACAGAGAACTACAAGATCACAAGAGAACTACAAGATCACAAGAGAACTACAATAAGGAGAACTACAAGATCACAGAGAACTACAAGATCACAAGAGAACTACAAGATCACAAGAGAACTACAATAAGGAGAACTACAAGATCACATGAGAACTACAAGATCACAGGAGAACTACAAGATCACAAGAGAACTACAAGATCACATGAGAACTACAAGATCACAGGAGAACTACAAGATAACAGGAGAACTACAAGATCACAGGAGAACTACAAGATAACAGGAGAACTACAAGATCACAGGAGAACTAGAAGATCACAAGAGAACTACAATAAGGAGAACTACAAGATCACAAGAGAACTACAATAAGGAGAACTACAAGATCACAGAGAACTACAAGATCACAAGAGAACTACAAGATCACAAGAGAACTACAATAAGGAGAACTACAAGATCACATGAGAACTACAAGAACACAGGAGAACTACAAGATCACATGAGAACTACAAGATCACAAGAGAACTACAAGATCACAAGAAGATCACAAGAGAACTACAAGATCACATGAGAACTACAAGATCACAAGAGAACTACAAAATCACAGAGAACTACAAGATCACAGGAGAACTACAAGATCACAGGAGAACTACAAGAAGATCACAAGAGAACTACAAGATCACATGAGAACTACAAGATCACAAGAGAACTACAAAATCACAGAGAACTACAAGATCACAGGAGAACTACAAGATCACAGGAGAACTACAAGATAACAGGAGAACTACAAGATCACAGGAGAACTACAAGATCACAAGAGAACTACAATAAGGAGAACTACAAGATTCCAGGAGAACTACAAGATCACATGAGAACTACAAGATCACATGAGAACTACAAGATCACAAGAGAACTACAAGATCACAAGAAGATCAAAAGAGAACTACAAGAGCACAAGAAGATCACAAGAGAACTACAAGTTCACATGAGAACTACAAGATCACATGAGAACTACAAGATCACATGAGAACTACAAGATCACAGAGAACTACAAGATCACAGGAGAACTACAAGATCACAAGAGAACTACAAGATCACAGGAGAACTACAAGATCACAAGAGAACTACAATAAGGAGAACTACAAGATCACAAGAAAACTACAATAAGGAGAACTACAAGATCACAGAGAACTACAAGATATCAGGAGAACTACAAGATTACAGGAGAACTACAAGATCACAAGAGAACTACAATATCAAATGAGAACTACAAGATCACAGGAGAACTACAAGATAACAGGAGAACTACAAGATCACAGGAGAACTACAAGATAACAGGAGAACTACAAGATCACAGAGAACTACAAGATAACAAGAGAACTACAATAAGGAGAACTACAAGATCACAAGAGAACTACAATAAGGAGAACTACAAGATGACAGAGAACTACAAGATCACAAGAGAACTACAAGATCACAAGAGAACTACAATAAGGAGAACTACAAGATCACATGAGAACTACAAGATCACAGGAGAACTACAAGATCACATGAGAACTACAAGATCACAAGAGAACTACAAGATCACAAGAGAACTACAAGATCACAAGAAGATCACAAGAGAACTACAAGATCACATGAGAACTACAAGATCACAAGAGAACTACAAGATCACAAGAAGATCACAAGAGAACTACAAGATCACATGAGAACTACAAGATCACATGAGAACTACAAGATCACAGGAGAACTACAAGATCACAAGAGAACTACAAGATCAAAGGAGAACTACAAGATAACAGGAGAACTACAAGATCACAAGAGAACTACAATAAGGAGAACTACAAGATCACAAGAGAACTACAAGATCACAAGAGAACTACAATAAGGAGAACTACAAGATCACATGAGAACTACAAGATCACAGGAGAACTACAAGATCACATGAGAACTACAAGATCACATGAGAACTACAAGATCACAGGAGAACTACAAGATCACATGAGAACTACAAGATCACAGGAGAACTACAAGATAACAGGAGAACTACAAGATCAAAGGAGAACTAAAAGATAACAGGAGAACTACAAGATCACAAGAGAACTACAATAAGGAGAACTACAAGATCATAAGAGAACTACAAGATCACAAGAGAACTACAATAAGGAGAACTACAAGATCACATGAGAACTACAAGATCACAAGAGAACTACAATAAGGAGAACTACAAGATCACAAGAGAAATACAATAAGGAGAACTACAAGATCACAGAGAACTAGAAGATCACAGGAGAACTACAAGATCACAGGAGAACTACAAGATCACAAGAGAACTACAAGATCACATGAAAACTACAAGATCACATGAGAACTACAAGATCACAGAGAACTACAAGATCACAGGAGAACTACAAGATCACAAGAGAACTACAAGATCAAAGGAGAACTACAAGATAACAGGAGAACTACAAGATCACAAGAGAACTACAATAAGGAGAACTACAAGATCACAAGAGAACTACAATAAGGAGAACTACAAGATCACAAGAGAACTACAAGATTCCAGGAGAACTACAAGATCACATGAGAACTACAAGATCACATGAGAACTACAAGATCACAAGAGAACTACAAGATCACAAGAAGATCAAAAGAGAACTACAAGAGCACAAGAAGATCACAAGAGAACTACAAGTTCACATGAGAACTACAAGATCACATGAGAACTACAAGATCACATGAGAACTACAAGATCACAGAGAACTACAAGATCACAGGAGAACTACAAGATCACAAGAGAACTACAAGATCACAGGAGAACTACAAGATCACAAGAGAACTACAATAAGGAGAACTACAAGATCACAAGAGAACTACAATAAGGAGAACTACAAGATCACAGAGAACTACAAGATATCAGGAGAACTACAAGATTACAGGAGAACTAAAAGATCACAAGAGAACTACAATATCAAATGAGAACTACAAGATCACAGGAGAACTACAAGATAACAGGAGAACTACAAGATCACAGGAGAACTACAAGATAACAGGAGAACTACAAGATCACAGAGAACTACAAGATAACAAGAGAACTACAATAAGGAGAACTACAAGATCACAAGAGAACTACAATAAGGAGAACTACAAGATGACAGAGAACTACAAGATCACAAGAGAACTACAAGATCACAAGAGAACTACAATAAGGAGAACTACAAGATCACATGAGAACTACAAGATCACAGGAGAACTACAAGATCACATGAGAACTACAAGATCACAAGAGAACTACAAGATCACAAGAGAACTACAAGATCACAAGAAGATCACAAGAGAACTACAAGATCACATGAGAACTACAAGATCACAAGAGAACTACAAGATCAAAAGAAGATCACAAGAGAACTACAAGATCACATGAGAACTACAAGATCACATGAGAACTACAAGATCACAGGAGAACTACAAGATCACAAGAGAACTACAAGATCAAAGGAGAACTACAAGATAACAGGAGAACTACAAGATCACAAGAGAACTACAATAAGGAGAACTACAAGATCACAAGAGAACTACAAGATCACAAGAGAACTACAATAAGGAGAACTACAAGATCACATGAGAACTACAAGATCACAGGAGAACTACAAGATCACAGAGAACTAGAAGATCACAGGAGAACTACAAGATCACAGGAGAACTACAAGATCACATGAGAACTACAAGATCACAGGAGAACTACAAGATCACATGAGAACTACAAGATCACAGGAGAACTACAAGATAACAGGAGAACTACAAGATCAAAGGAGAACTACAAGATAACAGGAGAACTACAAGATCACAAGAGAACTACAATAAGGAGAACTACAAGATCACAAGAGAACTACAATAAGGAGAACTACAAGATCACAGAGAACTACAAGATCACAAGAGAACTACAAGATCACAAGAGAACTACAATAAGGAGAACTACAAGATCACATGAGAACTACAAGATCACAGGAGAACTACAAGATCACAAGAGAACTACAAGATCACATGAGAACTACAAGATCACAGGAGAACTACAAGATCACAGGAGAACTACAAGATCACAGGAGAACTACAAGATAACAGGAGAACTACAAGATCACAGGAGAACTAGAAGATCACAAGAGAACTACAATAAGGAGAACTACAAGATCACAAGAGAACTACAATAAGGAGAACTACAAGATCACAGAGAACTACAAGATCACAAGAGAACTACAAGATCACAAGAGAACTACAATAAGGAGAACTACAAGATCACATGAGAACTACAAGATCACAGGAGAACTACAAGATCACAAGAGAACTACAAGATCAAATGAGAACTACAAGATCACAGGAGAACTACAAGATAACAGGAGAACTACAAGATCACAGAGAACTACAAGATCACAGGAGAACTACAAGATCACAGGAGAACTACAAGATAACAGGAGAACTACAAGATCACAGGAGAACTACAAGATCACAAGAGAACTACAATAAGGAGAACTACAAGATCACAAGAGAACTACAAGATTCCAGGAGAACTACAAGATCACATGAGAACTACAAGATCACAAGAGAACTACAAGATCACATGAGAACTACAAGATCACAAGAGAACTACAAGATCACAAGAAGATCACAAGAGAACTACAAGATCACAAGAAGATCACAAGAGAACTACAAGTTCACATGAGAACTACAAGATCACATGAGAACTACAAGATCACATGAGAACTACAAGATCACAGAGAACTACAAGATCACAGGAGAACTACAAGATCACAAGAGAACTACAAGATCACAGGAGAACTACAAGATCACAAGAGAACTACAATAAGGAGAACTACAAGATCACAAGAGAACTACAATAAGGAGAACTACAAGATCACAGAGAACTACAAGATCACAGGAGAACTACAAGATTACAGGAGAACTACAAGATCACAAGAGAACTACAAGATCACATGAGAACTACAAGATCACAAGAGAACTACAAGATCACAAGAGAACTACAAGATCAAAGGAGAACTACAAGATAACAGGAAAACTACAAGATCACAAGAGAACTACAATAAGGAGAACTACAAGATCACAAGAGAACTACAATAAGGAGAACTACAAGATCACAGAGAACTACAAGATCACAAGAGAACTACAAGATCACAAGAGAACTACAATAAGGAGAACTACAAGATCACATGAGAACTACAAGATCACAGGAGAACTACAAGATCACAAGAGAACTACAAGATCAAATGAGAACTACAAGATCACAGGAGAACTACAAGATAACAGGAGAACTACAAGATCACAGGAGAACTACAAGATAACAGGAGAACTACAAGATCACAGAGAACTACAAGATCACAAGAGAACTACAAGATCACAAGAGAACTACAATAAGGAGAACTACAAGATCACAGAGAACTACAAGATCACAAGAGAACTACAAGATCACAAGAGAACTACAATAAGGAGAACTAAAAGATCACATGAGAACTACAAGATCACAGGAGAACTACAAGATCACAAGAGAACTACAAGATCACATGAGAACTACAAGATCACAGGAGAACTACAAGATAACAGGAGAACTACAAGATCACAGGAGAACTACAAGATAACAGGAGAACTACAAGATCACAGGAGAACTAGAAGATCACAAGAGAACTACAATAAGGAGAACTACAAGATCACAAGAGAACTACAATAAGGAGAACTACAAGATCACAGAGAACTACAAGATCACAAGAGAACTACAAGATCACAAGAGAACTACAATAAGGAGAACTACAAGATCACATGAGAACTACAAGAACACAGGAGAACTACAAGATCACATGAGAACTACAAGATCACAAGAGAACTACAAGATCACAAGAAGATCACAAGAGAACTACAAGATCACATGAGAACTACAAGATCACAAGAGAACTACAAAATCACAGAGAACTACAAGATCACAGGAGAACTACAAGATCACAGGAGAACTACAAGATAACAGGAGAACTACAAGATCACAGGAGAACTACAAGATCACAAGAGAACTACAATAAGGAGAACTACAAGATCACAATAGAACTACAAGATTCCAGGAGAACTACAAGATCACATGAGAACTACAAGATCACATGAGAACTACAAGATCACAAGAGAACTACAAGATCACAAGAAGATCAAAAGAGAACTACAAGAGCACAAGAAGACCACAAGAGAACTACAAGTTCACATGAGAACTACAAGATCACATGAGAACTACAAGATCACATGAGAACTACAAGATCACAGAGAACTACAAGATCACAGGAGAACTACAAGATCACAAGAGAACTACAAGATCACAGGAGAACTACAAGATCACAAGAGAACTACAATAAGGAGAACTACAAGATCACAAGAGAACTACAATAAGGAGAACTACAAGATCACAGAGAACTACAAGATATCAGGAGAACTACAAGATTACAGGAGAACTACAAGATCACAAGAGAACTACAAGATCACATGAGAACTACAAGATCACAAGAGAACTACAAGATCACAAGAGAACTACAAGATCAAAGGAGAACTACAAGATAACAGGAGAACTACAAGATCACAAGAGAACTACAATAAGGAGAACTACAAGATCACAAGAGAACTACAATAAGGAGAACTACAAGATCACAGAGAACTACAAGATCACAAGAGAACTACAAGATCACAAGAGAACTACAATAAGGAGAAATACAAGATCACATGAGAACTACAAGATCACAGGAGAACTACAAGATCACAAGAGAACTACAAGATCAAATGAGAACTACAAGATCACAGGAGAACTACAAGATAACAGGAGAACTACAAGATCACAGGAGAACTACAAGATAACAGGAGAACTACAAGATCACAGGAGAACTAGAAGATCACAAGAGAACTACAATAAGGAGGACTACAAGATCACAAGAGAACTACAATAAGGAGAACTACAAGATCACAGAGAACTACAAGATCACAAGAGAACTACAAGATCACAAGAGAACTACAATAAGGAGAACTACAAGATCACATGAGAACTACAAGAACACAGGAGAACTACAAGATCACATGAGAACTACAAGATCACAAGAGAACTACAAGATCACAAGAAGATCACAAGAGAACTACAAGATCACATGAGAACTACAAGATCACAAGAGAACTACAAAATCACAGAGAACTACAAGATCACAGGAGAACTACAAGATCACAGGAGAACTACAAGATAACAGGAGAACTACAAGATCACAGGAGAACTACAAGATCACAAGAGAACTACAATAAGGAGAACTACAAGATCACAAGAGAACTACAAGATTCCAGGAGAACTACAAGATCACATGAGAACTACAAGATCACAAGAAGATCACAAGAGAACTACAAGATCACATGGGAACTACAAGATCACAAGAGAACTACAAAATCACAGAGAACTACAAGATCACAGGAGAACTACAAGATCACAGGAGAACTACAAGATAACAGGAGAACTACAAGATCACAGGAGAATTACAAGATCACAAGAGAACTACAATAAGGAGAACTACAAGATCACAAGAGAACTACAAGATTCCAGGAGAACTACAAGATCACATGAGAACTACAAGATCACATGAGAACTACAAGATCACAAGAGAACTACAAGATCACAAGAAGAGAAAAAGAGAACTACAAGAGCACAAGAAGATCACAAGAGAACAACAAGTTCACATGAGAACTACAAGATCACATGAGAACTACAAGATCACATGAGAACTACAAGATCACAGAGAACTACAAGATCACAGGAGAACTACAAGATCACAAGAGAACTACAAGATCACAGGAGAACTACAAGATCACAAGAGAACTACAATAAGGAGAACTTCAAGATCACAAGAGAACTACAATAAGGAGAACTACAAGATCACAGAGAACTACAAGATATCAGGAGAACTACAAGATTACAGGAGAACTACAAGATCACAAGAGAACTACAAGATCACATGAGAACTACAAGATCACAAGAGAACTACAAGATCACAAGAGAACTACAAGATCAAAGGAGAACTACAAGATAACAGGAGAACTACAAGATCACAAGAGAACTACAATAAGGAGAACTACAAGATCACAAGAGAACTACAATAAGGAGAACTACAAGATCACAGAGAACTACAAGATCACAAGAGAACTACAAGATCACAAGAGAACTACAATAAGGAGAAATACAAGATCACATGAGAACTACAAGATCACAGGAGAACTACAAGATCACAAGAGAACTACAAGATCAAATGATAACTACAAGATCACAGGAGAACTACAAGATAACAGGAGAACTACAAGATCACAGGAGAACTACAAGATAACAGGAGAACTACAAGATCACAGAGAACTACAAGATAAGAAGAGAACTACAATAAGGAGAACTACAAGATGACAGAGAACTACAAGATCACAAGAGAACTACAAGATCACAAGAGAACTACAATAAGGAGAACTACAAGATCACATGAGAACTACAAGATCACAGGAGAACTACAAGATCACATGAGAACTACAAGATCACATGAGAACTACAAGATCACAGGAGAACTACAAGATCACATGAGAACTACAAGATCACAAGAGAACTACAAGATCACAAGAGAACTACAAGATCACAAGAAGATCACAAGAGAACTACAAGATCACATGAGAACTACAAGATCACAAGAGATCTACAAGATCAAAAGAAGATCACAAGAGAACTACAAGATCACAGGAGAACTACAAGATCACAAGAGAACTACAAGATCAAAGGAGAACTACAAGATAACAGGAGAACTACAAGATCACAAGAGAACTACAATAAGGAGAACTACAAGATCACAAGAGAACTACAATAAGGAGAACTACAAGATCACAAGAGAACTACAAGATTCCAGGAGAACTACAAGATCACATGAGAACTACAAGATCACATGAGAACTACAAGATCACAAGAGAACTACAAGATCACAAGAAGATCAAAAGAGAACTACAAGAGCACAAGAAGATCACAAGAGAACTACAAGTTCACATGAGAACTACAAGATCACATGAGAACTACAAGATCACATGAGAACTACAAGATCACAGAGAACTACAAGATCACAGGAGAACTACAAGATCACAAGAGAACTACAAGATCACAGGAGAACTACAAGATCACAAGAGAACTACAATAAGGAGAACTACAAGATCACAAGAGAACTACAATAAGGAGAACTACAAGATCACAGAGAACTACAAGATATCAGGAGAACTACAAGATTACAGGAGAACTAAAAGATCACAAGAGAACTACAATATCAAATGAGAACTACAAGATCACAGGAGAACTACAAGATAACAGGAGAACTACAAGATCACAGGAGAACTACAAGATAACAGGAGAACTACAAGATCACAGAGAACTACAAGATAACAAGAGAACTACAATAAGGAGAACTACAAGATCACAAGAGAACTACAATAAGGAGAACTACAAGATGACAGAGAACTACAAGATCACAAGAGAACTACAAGATCACAAGAGAACTACAATAAGGAGAACTACAAGATCACATGAGAACTACAAGATCACAGGAGAACTACAAGATCACATGAGAACTACAAGATCACAAGAGAACTACAAGATCACAAGAGAACTACAAGATCACAAGAAGATCACAAGAGAACTACAAGATCACATGAGAACTACAAGATCACAAGAGAACTACAAGATCAAAAGAAGATCACAAGAGAACTACAAGATCACATGAGAACTACAAGATCACATGAGAACTACAAGATCACAGGAGAACTACAAGATCACAAGAGAACTACAAGATCAAAGGAGAACTACAAGATAACAGGAGAACTACAAGATCACAAGAGAACTACAATAAGGAGAACTACAAGATCACAAGAGAACTACAAGATCACAAGAGAACTACAATAAGGAGAACTACAAGATCACATGAGAACTACAAGATCACAGGAGAACTACAAGATCACAGAGAACTAGAAGATCACAGGAGAACTACAAGATCACAGGAGAACTACAAGATCACATGAGAACTACAAGATCACAGGAGAACTACAAGATCACATGAGAACTACAAGATCACAGGAGAACTACAAGATAACAGGAGAACTACAAGATCAAAGGAGAACTACAAGATAACAGGAGAACTACAAGATCACAAGAGAACTACAATAAGGAGAACTACAAGATCACAAGAGAACTACAATAAGGAGAACTACAAGATCACAGAGAACTACAAGATCACAAGAGAACTACAAGATCACAAGAGAACTACAATAAGGAGAACTACAAGATCACATGAGAACTACAAGATCACAGGAGAACTACAAGATCACAAGAGAACTACAAGATCACATGAGAACTACAAGATCACAGGAGAACTACAAGATCACAGGAGAACTACAAGATCACAGGAGAACTACAAGATAACAGGAGAACTACAAGATCACAGGAGAACTAGAAGATCACAAGAGAACTACAATAAGGAGAACTACAAGATCACAAGAGAACTACAATAAGGAGAACTACAAGATCACAGAGAACTACAAGATCACAAGAGAACTACAAGATCACAAGAGAACTACAATAAGGAGAACTACAAGATCACATGAGAACTACAAGATCACAGGAGAACTACAAGATCACAAGAGAACTACAAGATCAAATGAGAACTACAAGATCACAGGAGAACTACAAGATAACAGGAGAACTACAAGATCACAGAGAACTACAAGATCACAGGAGAACTACAAGATCACAGGAGAACTACAAGATAACAGGAGAACTACAAGATCACAGGAGAACTACAAGATCACAAGAGAACTACAATAAGGAGAACTACAAGATCACAAGAGAACTACAAGATTCCAGGAGAACTACAAGATCACATGAGAACTACAAGATCACAAGAGAACTACAAGATCACATGAGAACTACAAGATCACAAGAGAACTACAAGATCACAAGAAGATCACAAGAGAACTACAAGATCACAAGAAGATCACAAGAGAACTACAAGTTCACATGAGAACTACAAGATCACATGAGAACTACAAGATCACATGAGAACTACAAGATCACAGAGAACTACAAGATCACAGGAGAACTACAAGATCACAAGAGAACTACAAGATCACAGGAGAACTACAAGATCACAAGAGAACTACAATAAGGAGAACTACAAGATCACAAGAGAACTACAATAAGGAGAACTACAAGATCACAGAGAACTACAAGATCACAGGAGAACTACAAGATTACAGGAGAACTACAAGATCACAAGAGAACTACAAGATCACATGAGAACTACAAGATCACAAGAGAACTACAAGATCACAAGAGAACTACAAGATCAAAGGAGAACTACAAGATAACAGGAAAACTACAAGATCACAAGAGAACTACAATAAGGAGAACTACAAGATCACAAGAGAACTACAATAAGGAGAACTACAAGATCACAGAGAACTACAAGATCACAAGAGAACTACAAGATCACAAGAGAACTACAATAAGGAGAACTACAAGATCACATGAGAACTACAAGATCACAGGAGAACTACAAGATCACAAGAGAACTACAAGATCAAATGAGAACTACAAGATCACAGGAGAACTACAAGATAACAGGAGAACTACAAGATCACAGGAGAACTACAAGATAACAGGAGAACTACAAGATCACAGAGAACTACAAGATCACAAGAGAACTACAAGATCACAAGAGAACTACAATAAGGAGAACTACAAGATCACAGAGAACTACAAGATCACAAGAGAACTACAAGATCACAAGAGAACTACAATAAGGAGAACTAAAAGATCACATGAGAACTACAAGATCACAGGAGAACTACAAGATCACAAGAGAACTACAAGATCACATGAGAACTACAAGATCACAGGAGAACTACAAGATAACAGGAGAACTACAAGATCACAGGAGAACTACAAGATAACAGGAGAACTACAAGATCACAGGAGAACTAGAAGATCACAAGAGAACTACAATAAGGAGAACTACAAGATCACAAGAGAACTACAATAAGGAGAACTACAAGATCACAGAGAACTACAAGATCACAAGAGAACTACAAGATCACAAGAGAACTACAATAAGGAGAACTACAAGATCACATGAGAACTACAAGAACACAGGAGAACTACAAGATCACATGAGAACTACAAGATCACAAGAGAACTACAAGATCACAAGAAGATCACAAGAGAACTACAAGATCACATGAGAACTACAAGATCACAAGAGAACTACAAAATCACAGAGAACTACAAGATCACAGGAGAACTACAAGATCACAGGAGAACTACAAGATAACAGGAGAACTACAAGATCACAGGAGAACTACAAGATCACAAGAGAACTACAATAAGGAGAACTACAAGATCACAATAGAACTACAAGATTCCAGGAGAACTACAAGATCACATGAGAACTACAAGATCACATGAGAACTACAAGATCACAAGAGAACTACAAGATCACAAGAAGATCAAAAGAGAACTACAAGAGCACAAGAAGACCACAAGAGAACTACAAGTTCACATGAGAACTACAAGATCACATGAGAACTACAAGATCACATGAGAACTACAAGATCACAGAGAACTACAAGATCACAGGAGAACTACAAGATCACAAGAGAACTACAAGATCACAGGAGAACTACAAGATCACAAGAGAACTACAATAAGGAGAACTACAAGATCACAAGAGAACTACAATAAGGAGAACTACAAGATCACAGAGAACTACAAGATATCAGGAGAACTACAAGATTACAGGAGAACTACAAGATCACAAGAGAACTACAAGATCACATGAGAACTACAAGATCACAAGAGAACTACAAGATCACAAGAGAACTACAAGATCAAAGGAGAACTACAAGATAACAGGAGAACTACAAGATCACAAGAGAACTACAATAAGGAGAACTACAAGATCACAAGAGAACTACAATAAGGAGAACTACAAGATCACAGAGAACTACAAGATCACAAGAGAACTACAAGATCACAAGAGAACTACAATAAGGAGAAATACAAGATCACATGAGAACTACAAGATCACAGGAGAACTACAAGATCACAAGAGAACTACAAGATCAAATGAGAACTACAAGATCACAGGAGAACTACAAGATAACAGGAGAACTACAAGATCACAGGAGAACTACAAGATAACAGGAGAACTACAAGATCACAGGAGAACTAGAAGATCACAAGAGAACTACAATAAGGAGGACTACAAGATCACAAGAGAACTACAATAAGGAGAACTACAAGATCACAGAGAACTACAAGATCACAAGAGAACTACAAGATCACAAGAGAACTACAATAAGGAGAACTACAAGATCACATGAGAACTACAAGAACACAGGAGAACTACAAGATCACATGAGAACTACAAGATCACAAGAGAACTACAAGATCACAAGAAGATCACAAGAGAACTACAAGATCACATGAGAACTACAAGATCACAAGAGAACTACAAAATCACAGAGAACTACAAGATCACAGGAGAACTACAAGATCACAGGAGAACTACAAGATAACAGGAGAACTACAAGATCACAGGAGAACTACAAGATCACAAGAGAACTACAATAAGGAGAACTACAAGATCACAAGAGAACTACAAGATTCCAGGAGAACTACAAGATCACATGAGAACTACAAGATCACAAGAAGATCACAAGAGAACTACAAGATCACATGGGAACTACAAGATCACAAGAGAACTACAAAATCACAGAGAACTACAAGATCACAGGAGAACTACAAGATCACAGGAGAACTACAAGATAACAGGAGAACTACAAGATCACAGGAGAATTACAAGATCACAAGAGAACTACAATAAGGAGAACTACAAGATCACAAGAGAACTACAAGATTCCAGGAGAACTACAAGATCACATGAGAACTACAAGATCACATGAGAACTACAAGATCACAAGAGAACTACAAGATCACAAGAAGAGAAAAAGAGAACTACAAGAGCACAAGAAGATCACAAGAGAACAACAAGTTCACATGAGAACTACAAGATCACATGAGAACTACAAGATCACATGAGAACTACAAGATCACAGAGAACTACAAGATCACAGGAGAACTACAAGATCACAAGAGAACTACAAGATCACAGGAGAACTACAAGATCACAAGAGAACTACAATAAGGAGAACTTCAAGATCACAAGAGAACTACAATAAGGAGAACTACAAGATCACAGAGAACTACAAGATATCAGGAGAACTACAAGATTACAGGAGAACTACAAGATCACAAGAGAACTACAAGATCACATGAGAACTACAAGATCACAAGAGAACTACAAGATCACAAGAGAACTACAAGATCAAAGGAGAACTACAAGATAACAGGAGAACTACAAGATCACAAGAGAACTACAATAAGGAGAACTACAAGATCACAAGAGAACTACAATAAGGAGAACTACAAGATCACAGAGAACTACAAGATCACAAGAGAACTACAAGATCACAAGAGAACTACAATAAGGAGAAATACAAGATCACATGAGAACTACAAGATCACAGGAGAACTACAAGATCACAAGAGAACTACAAGATCAAATGATAACTACAAGATCACAGGAGAACTACAAGATAACAGGAGAACTACAAGATCACAGGAGAACTACAAGATAACAGGAGAACTACAAGATCACAGAGAACTACAAGATAAGAAGAGAACTACAATAAGGAGAACTACAAGATGACAGAGAACTACAAGATCACAAGAGAACTACAAGATCACAAGAGAACTACAATAAGGAGAACTACAAGATCACATGAGAACTACAAGATCACAGGAGAACTACAAGATCACATGAGAACTACAAGATCACATGAGAACTACAAGATCACAGGAGAACTACAAGATCACATGAGAACTACAAGATCACAAGAGAACTACAAGATCACAAGAGAACTACAAGATCACAAGAAGATCACAAGAGAACTACAAGATCACATGAGAACTACAAGATCACAAGAGATCTACAAGATCAAAAGAAGATCACAAGAGAACTACAAGATCACATGAGAACTACAAGATCACAGGAGAACTACAAGATCACAGGAGAACTACAAGATCACAAGAAAACTACAAGATCACATGAGAACTACAAGATCACAAGAAAACTACAAAATCACATGAGAACTACAAGATCATAAGACAACTACAAGATCACATGAGAACTACAAGATCACAAGCGAACTACAAGATCACATGAGAACTACAAGATCACAAGAAGATCACAAGAGAACTACAAGATCACTGGAGAACTACAAGATAACAGGAGAACTACAAGATCACAGGAGAACTAGAAGATCACAAGAGAACTACAATAAGGAGAACTACAAGATCACAAGAGAACTACAATAAGGAGAACTACAAGATCACAGAGAACTACAAGATCACAAGAGAACTACAAGATTCCAAGAGAACTACAATAAGGAGAACTACAAGATCACATGAGAACTACAAGAACACAGGAGAACTACAAGATCACATGAGAACTACAAGATCACAAGAGAACTACAAGATCACAAGAAGATCACAAGAGAACTACAAGATCAAATGAGAACTACAAGATCACAAGAGAACTACAAAATCACAGAGAACTACAAGATCACAGGAGAACTACAAGATCACATGAGAACTACAAGATCACAAGAGAACTACAAGATCACAAGAAGATCACAAGAGAACTACAAGATCACAAGAAGATCACAAGAGAACTACAAGTTCACATGAGAACTACAAGATCACATGAGAACTACAAGATCACATGAGAACTACAAGATCACAGAGAACTACAAGATCACAGGAGAACTACAAGATCACAAGAGAACTACAAGATCACAGGAGAACTACAAGATCACAAGAGAACTACAATAAGGAGAACTACAAGATCACAGAGAACTACAAGATCACAGGAGAACTACAAGATTACAGGAGAACTACAAGATCACAAGAGAACTACAAGATCACATGAGAACTACAAGATCACAAGAGAACTACAAGATCACAAGAGAACTACAAGATCAAAGGAGAACTACAAGATAACAGGAGAACTACAAGATCACAAGAGAACTACAATAAGGAGAACTACAAGATCACAAGAGAACTACAATAAGGAGAACTACAAGATCACAAGAGAACTACAAGATCACAAGAGAACTACAATAAGGAGAACTACAATAAGGAGAACTACAAGATCACATGAGAACTACAAGATCACAGGAGAACTACAAGATCACATGAGAACTACAAGATCACAAGAGAACTACAAGATCACAAGAGAACTACAAGATCACAAGAAGATCACAAGAGAACTACAAGATCACATGAGAACTACAAGATCACAAGAGAACTACAAGATCAAAAGAAGATCACAAGAGAACTACAAGATCACATGAGAACTACAAGATCACAGGAGAACTACAAGATCACAGGAGAACTACAAGATCACAAGAAAACTACAAGATCACATGAGAACTACAAGATCACAAGAAAACTACAAAATCACATGAGAACTACAAGATCATAAGACAACTACAAGATCACATGAGAACTACAAGATCACAAGCGAACTACAAGATCACATGAGAACTACAAGATCACAAGAAGATCACAAGAGAACTACAAGATCACAGGAGAACTACAAGATAACAGGAGAACTACAAGATCACAGGAGAACTAGAAGATCACAAGAGAACTACAATAAGGAGAACTACAAGATCACAAGAGAACTACAATAAGGAGAACTGCATGATCACAGAGAACTACAAGATCACAAGAGAACTACAAGATCACAAGAGAACTACAATAAGGAGAACTACAAGATCACATGAGAACTACAAGAACACAGGAGAACTACAAGATCACATGAGAACTACAAGATCACAAGAGAACTACAAGATCACAAGAAGATCACAAGAGAACTACAAGATCAAATGAGAACTACAAGATCACAAGAGAACTACAAGATCACAAGAAGATCACAAGAGAACTACAAGATCACAAGAAGATCACAAGAGAACTACAAGTTCACATGAGAACTACAAGATCACATGAGAACTACAAGATCACATGAGAACTACAAGATCACAGAGAACTACAAGATCACAGGAGAACTACAAGATCACAAGAGAACTACAAGATCACAGGAGAACTACAAGATCACAAGAGAACTACAATAAGGAGAACTACAAGATCACAAGAGAACTACAATAAGGAGAACTACAAGATCACAGAGAACTACAAGATCACAGGAGAACTACAAGATCACAAGAAAACTACAAGATCACATGAGAACTACAAGATCACAAGAAAACTACAAAATCACATGAGAACTACAAGATCATAAGACAACTAAAGGATCACATGAGAACTACAAGATCACAAGCGAACTACAAGATCACATGAGAAGTACAAGATCACAAGAAGATCACAAGAGAACTACAAGATCACAGGAGAACTACAAGATAACAGGAGAACTACAAGATCACAGGAGAACTAGAAGATCACAAGAGAACTACAATAAGGAGAACTACAAGATCACAAGAGAACTACAATAAGGAGAACTACAAGATCACAGAGAACTACAAGATCAC
The DNA here is from genome assembly GCF_963584025.1 of Labrus mixtus. Lineage (NCBI taxonomy): Eukaryota > Metazoa > Chordata > Actinopteri > Labriformes > Labridae > Labrus > Labrus mixtus. The sequence goes on from NW_026870318.1 coordinate 161,913, forward strand.
AAGAGAACTACAAGATCACAAGAGAACTACAATAAGGAGAACTACAAGATCACATGAGAACTACAAGAACACAGGAGAACTACAAGATCACATGAGAACTACAAGATCACAAGAGAACTACAAGATCACAAGAAGATCACAAGAGAACTACAAGATCAAATGAGAACTACAAGATCACAAGAGAACTACAAAATCACAGAGAACTACAAGATCACAGGAGAACTACAAGATCACATGAGAACTACAAGATCACAAGAGAACTACAAGATCACAAGAAGATCACAAGAGAACTACAAGATCACAAGAAGATCACAAGAGAACTACAAGTTCACATGAGAACTACAAGATCACATGAGAACTACAAGATCACATGAGAACTACAAGATCACAGAGAACTACAAGATCACAGGAGAACTACAAGATCACAAGAGAACTACAAGATCACAGGAGAACTACAAGATCACAAGAGAACTACAATAAGGAGAACTACAAGATCACAAGAGATCTACAATAAGGAGAACTACAATAAGGAGAACTACAAGATCACATGAGAACTACAAGATCACAGGAGAACTACAAGATCACATGAGAACTACAAGATCACATGAGAACTACAAGATCACAGGAGAACTACAAGATCACATGAGAACTACAAGATCACAAGAGAACTACAAGATCACAAGAGAAGTACAAGATCACAAGAAGATCACAAGAGAACTACAAGATCACAAGAAGATCACAAGAGAACTACAAGATCACATGAGAACTACAAGATCACAAGAGAACTACAAGATCAAAAGAAGATCACAAGAGAACTACAAGATCACATGAGAACTACAAGATCACAGGAGAACTACAAGATCACAGGAGAACTACAAGATCACAAGAAAACTACAAGATCACATGAGAACTAGAAGATCACAAGAAAACTACAAAATCACATGAGAACTACAAGATCATAAGACAACTACAAGATCACATGAGAACTACAAGATCACAAGCGAACTACAAGATCACATGAGAACTACAAGATCACAAGAAGATCACAAGAGAACTACAAGATCACAGGAGAACTAAAAGATAACAGGAGAACTACAAGATCACAGGAGAACTAGAAGATCACAAGAGAACTACAATAAGGAGAACTACAAGATCACAAGACAACTACAATAAGGAGAACTACAAGATCACAGAGAACTACAAGATCACAAGAGAACTACAAGATCACAAGAGAACTACAATAAGGAGAACTACAAGATCACATGAGAACTACAAGAACACAGGAGAACTACAAGATCACATGAGAACTACAAGATCACAAGAGAACTACAAGATCACAAGAAGATCACAAGAGAACTACAAGATCAAATGAGAACTACAAGATCAAAAGAGAACTACAAAATCACAGAGAACTACAAGATCACAGGAGAACTACAAGATCACATGAGAACTACAAGATCACAAGAGAACTACAAGATCACAAGAGAACTACAAGATCAAAGGAGAACTACAAGATAACAGGAGAACTACAAGATCACAAGAGAACTACAATAAGGAGAACTACAAGATCACAAGAGAACTACAATAAGGAGAACTACAAGATCACAGAGAAATACAAGATCACAAGAGAACTACAAGATCACAAGAGAACTACAATAAGGAGAAATACAAGATCACATGAGAACTACAAGATCACAGGAGAACTACAAGATCACAAGAGAACTACAAGATCAAATGAGAACCACAAGATCACAGGAGAACTACAAGATAACAGGAGAACTACAAGATCACAGGAGAACTACAAGATAACAGGAGAACTACAAGATCACAGGAGAACTAGAAGATCACAAGAGAACTACAATAAGGAGAACTACAAGATCACAAGAGAACTACAATAAGGAGAACTACAAGATCACAGAGAACTACAAGATCACAAGAGAACTACAAGATCACAAGAGAACTACAATAAGGAGAACTACAAGATCACATGAGAACTACAAGAACACAGGAGAACTACAAGATCACATGAGAACTACAAGATCACAAGAGAACTACAAGATCACAAGAAGATCACAAGAGAACTACAAGATCACAAGAAGATCACAAGAGAACTACAAGATCACAGGAGAACTACAAGATAACAGGAGAACTACAAGATCACAGGAGAACTACAAGATCACAAGAGAACTACAATAAGGAGAACTACAAGATCACAAGAGAACTACAAGATTCCAGGAGAACTACAAGATCACATGAGAACTACAAGATCACATGAGAACTACAAGATCACAAGAGAACTACAAGATCACAAGAAGAGAAAAAGAGAACTACAAGAGCACAAGAAGATCACAAGAGAACTACAAGTTCACATGAGAACTACAAGATCACATGAGAACTACAAGATCACATGAGAACTACAAGATCACATGAGAACTACAAGATCACAGGAGAACTACAAGATCACAAGAGAACTACAAGATCACAGGAGAACTACAAGATCACAAGAGAACTACAATAAGGAGAACTACAAGATCACAAGAGAACTACAATAAGGAGAACTACAAGATCACAGAGAACTACAAGATATCAGGAGAACTACAAGATTACAGGAGAACTACAAGATCACAAGAGAACTACAAGATCACATGAGAACTACAAGATCACAAGAGAACTACAAGATCACAAGAGAACTACAAGATCAAAGGAGAACTACAAGATAACAGGAGAACTACAAGATCACAAGAGAACTACAATAAGGAGAACTACAAGATCACAAGAGAACTACAATAAGGAGAACTACAAGATCACAGAGAACTACAAGATCACAAGAGAACTACAAGATCACAAGAGAACTACAATAAGGAGAAATACAAGATCACATGAGAACTACAAGATCACAGGAGAACTACAAGATCACAAGAGAACTACAAGATCAAATGAGAACTACAAGATCACAGGAGAACTACAAGATAACAGGAGAACTACAAGATCACAGGAGAACTACAAGATAACAGGAGAACCACAAGATCACAGAGAACTACAAGATAACAAGAGAACTACAATAAGGAGAACTACAAGATGACAGAGAACTACAAGATCACAAGAGAACTACAAGATCACAAGAGAACTACAATAAGGAGAACTACAAGATCACATGAGAACTACAAGATCACAGGAGAACTACAAGATCACATGAGAACTACAAGATCACAAGAGAACTACAAGATCACAAGAGAACTACAAGATCACAAGAAGATCACAAGAGAACTACAAGATCACATGAGAACTACAAGATCACAAGAGAACTACAAGATCACAAGAAGATCACAAGAGAACTACAAGATCACATGAGAACTACAAGATCACATGAGAACTACAAGATCACAGGAGAACTACAAGATCACAAGAGAACTACAAGATCAAAGGAGAACTACAAGATAACAGGAGAACTACAAGATCAGAAGAGAACTACAATAAGGAGAACTACAAGATCACAAGAGAACTACAAGATCACAAGAGAACTACAATAAGGAGAACTACAAGATCACATGAGAACTACAAGATCACAGGAGAACTACAAGATCACATGAGAACTACAAGATCACATGAGAACTACAAGATCACAGGAGAACTACAAGATCACATGAGAACTACAAGATCACAAGAGAACTACAAGATCACAAGAGAACTACAAGATCACAAGAAGATCACAAGAGAACGACAAGATCACATGAGAACTACAAGATCACAAGAGAACTACAAGATCAAAAGAAGATCACAAGAGAACTACAAGATCACATGAGAACTACAAGATCACAGGAGAACTACAAGATCACAGGAGAACTACAAGATCACAAGAAAACTACAAGATCACATGAGAACTACAAGATCACAAGAAAACTACAAAATCACATGAGAACTACAAGATCATAAGACAACTACAAGATCACATGAGAACTACAAGATCACAAGCGAACTACAAGATCACATGAGAACTACAAGATCACAAGCGAACTACAAGATCACATGAGAACTACAAGATCACAAGAAGATCACAAGAGAACTACAAGATCACAGGAGAACTACAAGATAACAGGAGAACTACAAGATCACAGGAGAACTAGAAGATCACAAGAGAACTACAATAAGGAGAACTACAAGATCACAAGAGAACTACAATAAGGAGAACTACAAGATCACAGAGAACTACAAGATCACAAGAGAACTACAAGATCACAAGAGAACTACAATAAGGAGAACTACAAGATCACATGAGAACTACAAGAACACAGGAGAACTACAAGATCACATGAGAACTACAAGATCACAAGATAACTACAAGATCACAAGAAGATCACAAGAGAACTACAAGATCAAATGAGAACTACAAGATCACAAGAGAACAACAAAATCACAGAGAACTACAAGATCACAGGAGAACTACAAGATCACATGAGAACTACAAGATCACAAGAGAACTACAAGATCACAAGAAGATCACAAGAGAACTACAAGATCACAAGAAGATCACAAGAGAACTACAAGTTCACATGAGAACTACAAGATCACATGAGAACTACAAGATCACATGAGAACTACAAGATCACAGAGAACTACAAGATCACATGAGAACTACAAGATCACAAGAGAACTACAAGATCACAGGAGAACTACAAGATTACAGGAGAACTACAAGATCACAAGAGAACTACAAGATCACATGAGAACTACAAGATCACAAGAGAACTACAAGATCACAAGAGAACTACAAGATCAAAGGAGAACTACAAGATAACAGGAGAACTACAAGATCACAAGAGAACTACAATAAGGAGAACTACAAGATCACAAGAGAACTACAATAAGGAGAACTACAAGATCACAAGAGAACTACAAGATCACAAGAGAACTACAATAAGGAGAACTACAATAAGGAGAACTACAAGATCACATGAGAACTACAAGATCACAGGAGAACTACAAGATCACATGAGAACTACAAGATCACATGAGAACTACAAGATCACAGGAGAACTACAAGATCACATGAGAACTACAAGATCACAAGAGAACTACAAGATCACAAGAGAACTACAAGATCACAAGAAGATCACAAGAGAACTACAAGATCACATGAGAACTACAAGATCACAAGAGAACTACAAGATCAAAAGAAGATCACAAGAGAACTACAAGATCACATGAGAACTACAAGATCACAGGAGAACTACAAGATCACAGGAGAACTACAAGATCACAAGAAAACTACAAGATCACATGAGAACTACAAGATCACAAGAAAACTACAAAATCACATGAGAACTACAAGATCATAAGACAACTACAAGATCACATGAGAACTACAAGATCACAAGCGAACTACAAGATCACATGAGAACTACAAGATCACAAGAAGATCACAAGAGAACTACAAGATCACAGGAGAACTACAAGATAACAGGAGAACTACAAGATCACATGAGAACTACAAGATCACAAGAGAACTACAAGATCACAAGAGAACTACAATAAGGAGAACTACAAGATCACATGAGAACTACAAGAACACAGGAGAACTACAAGATCACATGAGAACTACAAGATCACAAGAGAACTACAAGATCACAAGAAGATCACAAGAGAACTACAAGATCACAGGAGAACTACAAGATAACAGGAGAACTACAAGATCACAGAGAACTACAAGATCACAAGAGAACTACAAGATCACAAGAGAACTACAATAAGGAGAACTACAAGATCACATGAGAACTACAAGAACACAGGAGAACTACAAGATCACATGAGAACTACAAGATCACAAGAGAACTACAAGATCACAAGAAGATCACAAGAGAACTACAAGATCAAATGAGAACTACAAGATCACAAGAGAACTACAAAATCACAGAGAACTACAAGATCACAGGAGAACTACAAGATCACATGAGAACTACAAGATCACAAGAGAACTACAAGATCACAAGAGAACTACAAGATCAAAGGAGAACTACAAGATAACAGGAGAACTACAAGATCACAAGAGAACTACAATAAGGAGAACTACAAGATCACAAGAGAACTACAATAAGGAGAACTACAAGATCACAGAGAACTACAAGATCACAAGAGAACTACAAGATCACAAGAGAACTACAATAAGGAGAACTACAAGATCACAAGAGAACTACAATAAGGAGAACTACAAGATCACAGAGAACTACAAGATCACAAGAGAACTACAAGATCACAAGAGAACTACAAGATCAAATGAGAACTACAAGATCACAGGAGAACTACAAGATAACAGGAGAACTACAAGATCACAGGAGAACTACAAGATAACAGGAGAACTACAAGATCACAGGAGAACTAGAAGATCACAAGAGAACTACAATAAGGAGAACTACAAGATCACAAGAGAACTACAATAAGGAGAACTACAAGATCACAGAGAACTACAAGATCACAAGAGAACTACAAGATCACAAGAGAACTACAATAAGGAGAACTACAAGATCACATGAGAACTACAAGAACACAGGAGAACTACAAGATCACATGAGAACTACAAGATCACAAGAGAACTACAAGATCACAAGAAGATCACAAGAGAACTACAAGATCACATGAGAACTACAAGATCACAAGAAGATCACAAGAGAACTACAAGATCACATGAGAACTACAAGATCACAAGAGAACTACAAAATCACAGAGAACTACAAGATCACAGGAGAACTACAAGATCACAGGAGAACTACAAGATAACAGGAGAACTACAAGATCACAGGAGAACTACAAGATCACAAGAGAACTACAATAAGGAGAACTACAAGATCACAAGAGAACTACAAGATTCCAGGAGAACTACAAGATCACATGAGAACTACAAGATCACAAGAAGATCACAAGAGAACTACAAGATCACATGAGAACTACAAGATCACAAGAGAACTACAAAATCACAGAGAACTACAAGATCACAGGAGAACTACAAGATCACAGGAGAACTACAAGATAACAGGAGAACTACAAGATCACAGGAGAACTACAAGATCACAAGAGAACTACAATAAGGAGAACTACAAGATCACAAGAGAACTACAATATTCCAGGAGAACTACAAGATCACATGAGAACTACAAGATCACATGAGAACTACAAGATCACAAGAGAACTACAAGATCACAAGAAGAGAAAAAGAGAACTACAAGAGCAGAAGAAGATCACAAGAGAACTACAAGTTCACATGAGAACTACAAGATCACAAGAGAACTACAAGATCACATGAGAACTACAAGATCACAGAGAACTACAAGATCACAGGAGAACTACAAGATCACAAGAGAACTACAAGATCACAGGAGAACTACAAGATCACAAGAGAACTACAATAAGGAGAACTACAAGATCACAAGAGAACTACAATAAGGAGAACTACAAGATCACAGAGAACTACAAGATATCAGGAGAACTACAAGATTACAGGAGAACTACAAGATCACAAGAGAACTACAAGATCACATGAGAACTACAAGATCACAAGAGAACTACAAGATCACAAGAGAACTACAAGATCAAAGGAGAACTACAAGATAACAGGAGAACTACAAGATCACAAGAGAACTACAATAAGGAGAACTACAAGATCACAAGAGAACTACAATAAGGAGAACTACAAGATCACAGAGAACTACAAGATCACAAGAGAACTACAAGATCACACGAGAACTACAATAAGGAGAACTACAAGATCACATGAGAACTACAAGATCACAGGAGAACTACAAGATCACAAGAGAACTACAAGATCAAATGAGAACTACAAGATCACAGGAGAACTACAAGATAACAGGAGAACTACAAGATCACAGGAGAACTACAAGATAACAGGAGAACTACAAGATCACAGAGAACTACAAGATAACAAGAGAACTACAATAAGGAGAACTACAAGATGACAGAGAACTACAAGATCACAAGAGAACTACAAGATCACAAGAGAACTACAATAAGGAGAACTACAAGATCACATGAGAACTACAAGATCACAGGAGAACTCCAAGATCACATGAGAACTACAAGATCACAAGAGAACTACAAGATCACAAGAGAACTACAAGATCACAAGAAGATCACAAGAGAACTACAAGATCACATGAGAACTACAAGATCACAAGAGAACTACAAGATCACAAGAAGATCACAAGAGAACTACAAGATCACATGAGAACTACAAGATCACATGAGAACTACAAGATCACAGGAGAACTACAAGATCACAAGAGAACTACAAGATCAAAGGAGAACTACAAGATAACAGGAGAACTACAAGATCAGAAGAGAACTACAATAAGGAGAACTACAAGATCACAAGAGAACTACAAGATCACAAGAGAACTACAATAAGGAGAACTACAAGATCACATGAGAACTACAAGATCACAGGAGAACTACAAGATCACATGAGAACTACAAGATCACAAGAGAACTACAAGATCACAAGAAGATCACAAGAGAACTACAAGATCACATGAGAACTACAAGATCACAAGAGAACTACAAGATCAAAAGAAGATCACAAGAGAACTACAAGATCACATGAGAACTACAAGATCACAGGAGAACTACAAGATCACAGGAGAACTACAAGATCACAAGAAAACTACAAGATCACATGAGAACTACAAGATCACAAGAAAACTACAAAATCACATGAGAACTACAAGATCATAAGACAACTACAAGATCACATGAGAACTACAAGATCACAAGCGAACTACAAGATCACATGAGAACTACAAGATCACAAGAAGATCACAAGAGAACTACAAGATCACAGGAGAACTACAAGATAACAGGAGAACTACAAGATCACAGGAGAACTAGAAGATCACAAGAGAACTACAATAAGGAGAACTACAAGATCACAAGAGAACTACAATAAGGAGAACCACAAGATCACAGAGAACTACAAGATCACAAGAGAACTACAAGATGACAAGAGAACTACAATAAGGAGAACTACAAGATCACATGAGAACTACAAGAACACAGGAGAACTACAAGATCACATGAGAACTACAAGATCACAAGAGAACTACAAGATCACAAGAAGATCACAAGAGAACTACAAGATCAAATGAGAACTACAAGATCACAAGAGAACTACAAGATCACATGAGAACTACAAGATCACAAGAGAACTACAAGATCACAAGAAGATCACAAGAGAACTACAAGATCACAAGAAGATCACAAGAGAACTACAAGTTCACATGAGAACTACAAGATCACATGAGAACTACAAGATCACAGAGAACTACAAGATCACAGGAGAACTAAAAGATCACAAGAGAACTACAAGATCACAGGAGAACTACAAGATCACAAGAGAACTACAATAAGGAGAACTACAAGATCACAAGAGAACTACAATAAGGAGAACTACAAGATCACAGAGAACTACAAGATCACAGGAGAACTACAAGATTGCAGGAGAACTACAAGATCACAAGAGAACTACAAGATCACATGAGAACTACAAGATCACAAGAGAACTACAAGATCACAAGAGAACTACAAGATAACAGGAGAACTACAAGATCACAAGAGAACTACAATAAGGAGAACTACAAGATCACAAGAGAACTACAATAAGGAGAACTACAAGATCACAGAGAACTACAAGATCACAAGAGAACTACAAGATCACAAGATCACAAGAGAACTACAATAAGGAGAATTACAAGATCACAGGAGAACTACAAGATCACAAGAGAACTACAAGATCAAAGGAGAACTACAAGATAACAGGAGAACTACAAGATCACAAGAGAACTACAATAAGGAGAACTACAAGATCACAAGAGAACTACAAGATCACAAGAGAACTACAATAAGGAGAACTACAAGATCACATGAGAACTACAAGATCACAGGAGAACTACAAGATCACAAGAGAACTACAAGATCAAATGAGAACTACAAGATCACAGGAGAACTACAAGATAACAGGAGAACTACAAGATCACAGGAGAACTACAAGATAACAGGAGAACTACAAGATCACAGAGAACTACAAGATAACAAGAGAACTACAATAAGGAGAACTACAAGATCACAAGAGAACTACAATAAGGAGAACTACAAGATGACAGAGAACTACAAGATCACAAGAGAACTACAAGATCACAAGAGAACTACAATAAGGAGAACTACAAGATCACATGAGAACTACAAGATCACAGGAGAACTACAAGATCACATGAGAACTACAAGATCACAAGAGAACTACAAGATCACAAGAGAACTACAAGATCACAAGAAGATCACAAGAGAACTACAAGATCACATGAGAACTACAAGATCACAAGAGAACTACAAGATCACAAGAAGATCACAAGAGAACTACAAGATCACATGAGAACTACAAGATCACATGAGAACTACAAGATCACAGGAGAACTACAAGATCACAAGAGAACTACAAGATCAAAGGAGAACTACAAGATAACAGGAGAACTACAAGATCACAAGAGAACTACAATAAGGAGAACTACAAGATCACAAGAGAACTACAAGATCACAAGAGAACTACAATAAGGAGAACTACAAGATCACATGAGAACTACAAGATCACAGGAGAACTACAAGATCACATGAGAACTACAAGATCACATGAGAACTACAAGATCACAGGAGAACTACAAGATCACATGAGAACTACAAGATCACAGGAGAACTACAAGATAACAGGAGAACTACAAGATCAAAGGAGAACTAAAAGATAACAGGAGAACTACAAGATCACAAGAGAACTACAATAAGGAGAACTACAAGATCACAAGAGAACTACAAGATCACAAGAGAACTACAATAAGGAGAACTACAAGATCACATGAGAACTACAAGATCACAAGAGAACTACAATAAGGAGAACTACAAGATCATAAGAGAAATACAATAAGGAGAACTACAAGATCACAGAGAACTAGAAGATCACAGGAGAACTACAAGATCACAGGAGAACTACAAGATCACAAGAGAACTACAAGATCACATGAGAACTACAAGATCACATGAGAACTACAAGATCACAGAGAACTACAAGATCACAGGAGAACTACAAGATCACAAGAGAACTACAAGATCACAGGAGAACTACAAAATCACAAGAGAACTACAATAAGGAGAACTACAAGATCACAGGAGAACTACAATAAGGAGAACTACAAGATCACAAAGAACTACAAGATCACAGGAGAACTACAAGATTACAGGAGAACTACAAGATCACAGAGAACTACAAGATCACAAGAGAACTACAAGATCACAAGAGAACTACAAGATCACAAGAGAACTACAATAAGGAGAACTACAAGATCACAGGAGAACTACAAGATCACAAGAGAACTACAAGATCAAAGGAGAACTACAAGATAACAGGAGAACTACAAGATCACAAGAGAACTACAATAAGGAGAACTACAAGATCACAAGAGAACTACAAGATCACAAGAGAACTACAATAAGGAGAACTACAAGATCACATGAGAACTACAAGATCACAGGAGAACTACAAGATCACAAGAGAACTACAATATCAAATGAGAACTACAAGATCACAGGAAAACTACAAGATAACAGGAGAACTACAAGATCACAGGAGAACTACAAGATAACAGGAGAACTACAAGATCACAGAGAAGTACAAGATAACAAGAGAACTACAATAAGGAGAACTACAAGATCACATGAGAACTTCAAGATCACAGGAGAACTACAAGATCACATGAGAACTACAAGATCACAAGAGAACTACAAGATCACAAGAGAACTACAAGATCACAAGAAGATCACAAGAGAACTACAAGATCACATGAGAGCTACAAGATCACATGAGAACTACAAGATCACATGAGAACTACAAGATCACAGGAGAACTACAAGATCACAAGAGAACTACAAGATCAAAGGAGAAGTACAAGATAACAGGAGAACTACAAGATCACAAGAGAACTACAATAAGGAGAACTACAAGATCACAAGAGAACTACAAGATCACAGGAGAACTACAAGATCACATGAGAACTACAAGATCACATGAGAACTACAAGATCACAGGAGAACTACAAGATCACATGAGAACTACAAGATCACAGGAGAACTACAAGATAACAGGAGAACTACAAGATCAAAGGAGAACTAAAAGATAACAGGAGAACTACAAGATCACAAGAGAACTACAATAAGGAGAACTACAAGATCACAAGAGAACTACAAGATCACAAGAGAACTACAATAAGGAGAACTACAAGATAACAGGAGAACTACAAGATCACAAGAGAACTACAATAAGGAGAACTACAAGATCACAAGAGAACTACAATAAGGAGAACTACAAGATCACAGAGAACTACAAGATCACAGGAGAACTACAAGATCAAAGGAGAACTACAAGATCACAGGAGAACTACAAGATCACAAGAGAACTACAATAAGGAGAACTACAAGATCACAAGAGAACTACAATAAGGAGAACTACAAGATCACAGAGAACTACAAGATCACAAAAGAACTACAAGATCACAAGAGAACTACAATAAGGAGAACTACAAGATCACATGAGAACTACAAGATCACAGGAGAACTACAAGATCACAAGAGAACTACAAGATCACATGAGAACTACAAGATCACAGGAGAACTACAAGATAACAGGAGAACAACAAGATCACAGGAGAACTACAAGATCAAAGGAGAACTACAAGATCACAGGAGAACTACAAGATCACAAGAGAACTACAATAAGGAGAACTACAAGATCACAAGAGAACTACAATAAGGAGAACTACAAGATCACAGAGAACTACAAGATCACAAAAGAACTACAAGATCACAAGAGAACTACAATAAGGAGAACTACAAGATCACAAGAGAACTACAATAAGGAGAACTACAAGATCACATGAGAACTACAAGATCACAGGAGAACTACAAGATCACAAGAGAACTACAAGATCACATGAGAACTACAAGATCACAGGAGAACTACAAGATAACAGGAGAACTACAAGATCACAGGAGAACTACAAGATAACAGGAGAAAGACAAGATCACAGGAGAACTACAAGATCACAATAGAACTACAATAAGGAGAACTACAAGATCACAAGAGAACTACAATAAGGAGAACTACAAGATCACAGAGACCTACAAGATCACAAGAGAACTACAAGATCACAAGAGAACTACAATAAGGAGAACTACAAGATCACAAGAGAACTACAAGATCACAGGAGAACTACAAGATCACATGAGAACTAGAAGATCACATGAGAACTACAAGATAACAAGAGAACTACAAGATCACAAGAAGATCACAAGAGAACTACAAGATCACATGAGAACTACAAGATCACAAGAGAACTACAAGATCACAAGAAGATCACAGGAGAACTACAAGATCACATGAGAACTACAAGATCACAGAGAACTACAAGATCACAGGAGAACTACAAGATCACAAGAGAACAAGAAGATCAAAGGAGAACTACAAGATAACAGGAGAACTACAAGATCAAAAGAGAACTACAATAAGGAGAACTACAAGATCACAAGAGAACTACAATAAGGAGAACTACAAGATCACAGAGAACTACAAGATCACAAGAGAACTACAAGATCACAAGAGAACTACAATAAGGAGAACTACAAGATCACATGAGAACTACAAGATCACAGGAGAACTACAAGATCACAAGAGAACTACAAGATCACATGAGAACTACAAGATCACAGGAGAACTACAAGATAACAGGAGAACTACAAGATCACAGGAGAACTACAAGATAACAGGAGAACTACAAGATCACAGGAGAACTACAAGATCACAAGAGAACTACAATAAGGAGAACTACAAGATCACAAGAGAACTACAATAAGGAGAACTACAAGATCACAGAGAACTACAAGATCACAAGAGAACTACAAGATCACAAGAGAACTACAATAATGAGAACTACAAGTTCACATGAGAACTACAAGAACACAGGAGAACTACAAGATCACATGAGAACTACAAGATCACAAGAGAACTACAAGATCACAAGAAGATCACAAGAGAACTACAAGATCACATGAGAACTACAAGATCACATGAGAACTACAAGATCACAGAGAACTACAAGATCACAGGAGAACTACAATATCACAGGAGAACTACAAGATAACAGGAGAACTACAAGATCACAGGAGAACTACAAGATCACAAGAGAACTACAAGATAACAGGAGAACTACAAGATCAGAAGAGAACTATAAGATCACAAGAGAACTACAAGATCACATGAGAACTACAAGATCACAGGAGAACTACAAGATAACAGGAGAACTACAAGATCACAAGAGAACTACAATAAGGAGAACTGCAAGATCACAGGAGAACTACAAGATCACAAGAGAACTACAAGATCACATGAGAACTACAAGATCACAGGAGAACTACAAGATAACAGGAGAACAACAAGATCACAGGAGAACTACAAGATAACAGGAGAACTACAAGATCACAGGAGAACAACAAGATCACAAGAGAACTACAAGATCACAAGATAACTACAAGATCACAAGAGAACTACAAGATCACAAGAAGATCACAAGAGAACTACAAGATCACATGAGAACTACAAGATCACATGAGAACTACAAGATCACATGAGAACTACAAGATCACAGAGAACTACAAGATCACAGGAGAACTACAAGATCACAAGAGAACTACAATAAGGAGAACTACAAGATCACAAGAGAACTACAAGATCACAAGAGCACTACAAGATCACAAGAGAACTACAATAAGGAGAACTGCAAGATCACATAAGAACTACAAGATCACAGGAGAACTACAAGATCACAAGAGAACTACAAGATCACATGAGAACTACAAGATCACAGGAGAACTACAAGATAACAGGAGAACTACAAGATCACAAGAGAACTACAAGATCACAAGAGAACTACAAGATCACAGGAGAACTACAAGATAACAGGAGAACTACAAGATCACAAGAGAACTACAATAAGGAGAACTACAAGATCACAGAGAACTACAAGATCACAAGAGAACTACAAGATCACAAGAGAAATACAATAAGGAGAACTACAAGATCACAAGAGAACTACAAGATTCCAGGAGAACTACAAGATCACATGAGAACTACAAGATCACAAGAGAACTACAAGATCACAAGAAGATCACAAGAGAACTACAAGATCACATGAGAACTACAAGATCACAGAGAACTACAAGATCACAGGAGAACTACAAGATCACAAGAGAACTACAAGATCACAAGAGAACTACAAGATCAAAGGAGAACTACAAGATAACAGGAGAACTACAAGATCACAAGAGAACTACAATAAGGAGAACTACAAGATCACAAGAGAACTACAATAAGGAGAACTACAAGATCACAGAGAACTACAAGATCACAGGAGAACTACAAGATCAAAGGAGAACTACAAGATCACAGGAGAACTACAAGATCACAAGAGAACTACAATAAGGAGAACTACAAGATCACAAGAGAACTACAATCAGGAGAACTACAAGATCACAGAGAACTACAAGATCACAAAAGAACTACAAGATCACAAGAGAACTACAATAAGGAGAACTACAAGATCACATGAGAACTACAAGATCACAGGAGAACTACAAGATCACAAGAGAACTACAAGATCACATGAGAACTACAAGATCACAGGAGAACTACAAGATAACAGGAGAACTACAAGATCACATGAGAACTACAAGATAACAGGAGAAAGACAAGATCACAGGAGAACTACAAGATCACAATAGAACTACAATAAGGAGAACTACAAGATCACAAGAGAACTACAATAAGGAGAACTACAAGATCACAGAGACCTACAAGATCACAAGAGAACTACAAGATCACAAGAGAACTACAATAAGGAGAACTACAAGATCCCAAGAGAACTACAAGATCACAGGAGAACTACAAGATCACATGAGAACTAGAAGATCACATGAGAACTACAAGATAACAAGAGAACTACAAGATCACAAGAAGATCACAAGAGAACTACAAGATCACATGAGAACTACAAGATCACAAGAGAACTACAAGATCACAAGAAGATCACAGGAGAACTACAAGATCACATGAGAACTACAAGATCACAGAGAACTACAAGATCACAGGAGAACTACAAGATCACAAGAGAACTAGAAGATCAAAGGAGAACTACAAGATAACAGGAGAACTACAAGATCAAAAGAGAACTACAATAAGGAGAACTACAAGATCACAAGAGAACTACAATAAGGAGAACTACAAGATCACAGAGAACTACAAGATCACAGAGAACTACAAGATCACAGGAGAACTACAATATCACAGGAGAACTACAAGATAACAGGAGAACTACAAGATCACAGGAGAACTACAAGATCACAAGAGAACTACAAGATAACAGGAGAACTACAAGATCAGAAGAGAACTATAAGATCACAAGAGAACTACAAGATCACATGAGAACTACAAGATCACAGGAGAACTACAAGATAACAGGAGAACTACAAGATCACAAGAGAACTACAATAAGGAGAACTGCAAGATCACAGGAGAACTACAAGATCACAAGAGAACTACAAGATCACATGAGAACTACAAGATCACAGGAGAACTACAAGATAACAGGAGAACAACAAGATCACAGGAGAACTACAAGATAACAGGAGAACTACAAGATCACAGGAGAACAACAAGATCACAAGAGAACTACAAGATCACAAGATAACTACAAGATCACAAGAGAACTACAAGATCACAAGAAGATCACAAGAGAACTACAAGATCACATGAGAACTACAAGATCACATGAGAACTACAAGATCACATGAGAACTACAAGATCACAGAGAACTACAAGATCACAGGAGAACTACAAGATCACAAGAGAACTACAATAAGGAGAACTACAAGATCACAAGAGAACTACAAGATCACAAGAGCACTACAAGATCAAAAGAGAACTACAATAAGGAGAACTGCAAGATCACATAAGAACTACAAGATCACAGGAGAACTACAAGATCACAAGAGAACTACAAGATCACATGAGAACTACAAGATCACAGGAGAACTACAAGATAACAGGAGAACTACAAGATCACAAGAGAACTACAAGATCACAAGAGAACTACAAGATCACAGGAGAACTACAAGATAACAGGAGAACTACAAGATCACAAGAGAACTACAATAAGGAGAACTACAAGATCACAGAGAACTACAAGATCACAAGAGAACTACAAGATCACAAGAGAAATACAATAAGGAGAACTACAAGATCACAAGAGAACTACAAGATTCCAGGAGAACTACAAGATCACATGAGAACTACAAGATCACAAGAGAACTACAAGATCACAAGAAGATCACAAGAGAACTACAAGATCACATGAGAACTACAAGATCACAGAGAACTACAAGATCACAGGAGAACTACAAGATCACAAGAGAACTACAAGATCACAAGAGAACTACAAGATCAAAGGAGAACTACAAGATAACAGGAGAACTACAAGATCACAAGAGAACTACAATAAGGAGAACTACAAGATCACAAGAGAACTACAATAAGGAGAACTACAAGATCACAGAGAACTACAAGATCACAGGAGAACTACAAGATCTAAGGAGAACTACAAGATCACAGGAGAACTACAAGATCACAAGAGAACTACAATAAGGAGAACTACAAGATCACAAGAGAACTACAATAAGGAGAACTACAAGATCACAGAGAACTACAAGATCACAAAAGAACTACAAGATCACAAGAGAACTACAATAAGGAGAACTACAAGATCACATGAGAACTACAAGATCACAGGAGAACTACAAGATCACAAGAGAACTACAAGATCACATGAGAACTACAAGATCACAGGAGAACTACAAGATAACAGGAGAACTACAAGATCACATGAGAACTACAAGATAACAGGAGAAAGACAAGATCACAGGAGAACTACAAGATCACAATAGAACTACAATAAGGAGAACTACAAGATCACAAGAGAACTACAATAAGGAGAACTACAAGATCCCAAGAGAACTACAAGATCACAGGAGAACTACAAGATCACATGAGAACTAGAAGATCACATGAGAACTACAAGATAACAAGAGAACTACAAGATCACAAGAAGATCACAAGAGAACTACAAGATCACATGAGAACTACAAGATCACAAGAGAACTACAAGATCACAAGAAGATCACAGGAGAACTACAAGAGCACATGAGAACTACAAGATCACAGAGAACTACAAGATCACAGGAGAACTACAAGATCACAAGAGAACTAGAAGATCAAAGGAGAACTACAAGATAACAGGAGAACTACAAGATCAAAAGAGAACTACAATAAGGAGAACTACAAGATCACAAGAGAACTACAATAAGGAGAACTACAAGATCACAGAGAACTACAAGATCACAAGAGAACTACAAGATCACAAGAGAACTACAATAAGGAGAACTACAAGATCACATGAGAACTACAAGATCACAGGAGAACTACAAGATCACAAGAGAACTACAAGATCACATGAGAACTACAAGATCACAGGAGAACTACAAGATAACAGGAGAACTACAAGATCACAGGAGAACTACAAGATAACAGGAGAACTACAAGATCACAGGAGAACTACAAGATCACAAGAGAACTACAATAAGGAGAACTACAAGATCACAAGAGAACTACAATAAGGAGAACTACAAGATCACAGAGAACTACAAGATCACAAGAGAACTACAAGATCACAAGAGAACTACAATAATGAGAACTACAAGTTCACATGAGAACTACAAGAACACAGGAGAACTACAAGATCACATGAGAACTACAAGATCACAAGAGAACTACAAGATCACAAGAAGATCACAAGAGAACTACAAGATCACATGAGAACTACAAGATCACATGAGAACTACAAGATCACAGAGAACTACAAGATCACAGGAGAACTACAATATCACAGGAGAACTACAAGATAACAGGAGAACTACAAGATCACAGGAGAACTACAAGATCACAAGAGAACTACAAGATAACAGGAGAACTACAAGATCAGAAGAGAACTATAAGATCACAAGAGAACTACAAGATCACATGAGAACTACAAGATCACAGGAGAACTACAAGATAACAGGAGAACTACAAGATCACAAGAGAACTACAATAAGGAGAACTGCAAGATCACAGGAGAACTACAAGATCACAAGAGAACTACAAGATCACATGAGAACTACAAGATCACAGGAGAACTACAAGATAACAGGAGAACAACAAGATCACAGGAGAACTACAAAATAACAGGAGAACTACAAGATCACAGGAGAACAACAAGATCACAAGAGAACTACAAGATCACAAGATAACTACAAGATCACAAGAGAACTACAAGATCACAAGAAGATCACAAGAGAACTACAAGATCACATGAGAACTACAAGATCACATGAGAACTACAAGATCACATGAGAACTACAAGATCACAGAGAACTACAAGATCACAGGAGAACTACAAGATCACAAGAGAACTACAATAAGGAGAACTACAAGATCACAAGAGAACTACAAGATCACAAGAGCACTACAAGATCACAAGAGAACTACAATAAGGAGAACTGCAAGATCACATAAGA
This sequence comes from Labrus mixtus, assembly GCF_963584025.1. Lineage (NCBI taxonomy): Eukaryota > Metazoa > Chordata > Actinopteri > Labriformes > Labridae > Labrus > Labrus mixtus. Next base: position 181,671 of record NW_026870318.1, read on the forward strand.
ACTACAAGATCACAGGAGAACTACAAGATCACAAGAGAACTACAAGATCACATGAGAACTACAAGATCACAGGAGAACTACAAGATAACAGGAGAACTACAAGATCACAGGAGAACTACAAGATAACAGGAGAACTACAAGATCACAGGAGAACTACAAGATCACAAGAGAACTACAATAAGGAGAACTACAAGATCACAAGAGAACTACAATAAGGAGAACTACAAGATCACAGAGAACTACAAGATCACAAGAGAACTACAAGATCACAAGAGAACTACAATAAGGAGAACTACAAGATCACATGAGAACTACAAGATCACAGGAGAACTACAAGATCACAAGAGAACTACAAGATCACATGAGAACTAAAAGATCACAGGAGAACTACAAGATAACAGGAGAACAACAAGATCACAGGAGAACTACAAGATAACAGGAGAACTACAAGATCACAAGAGAACTACAATAAGGAAAACTACAAGATCACAAGAGAACTACAATAAGGAGAACTACAAGATCACAGAGAACTACAAGATCACAAGAGAACTACAAGATCACAAGAGAACTACAATAAGGAGAACTACAAGATCACATGAGAACTACAAGATCACAGGAGAAATACAAGATCACAAGAGAACTACAAGATCACATGAGAACTACAAGATCACAGGAGAACTACAAGATAACAGGAGAACAACAAGATCACAGGAGAACTACAAGATAACAGGAGAACTACAAGATCACAGGAGAACAACAAGATCACAAGAGAACTACAAGATCACAAGATAACTACAAGATCACAAGAGAACTACAAAATCACAAGAAGATCACAAGAGAACTACAAGATCACATGAGAACTACAAGATCACATGAGAACTACAACAAGGAGAACTACAAGATCACATAAGAACTACAAGATCACAGGAGAACTACAAGATCACAAGAGAACTACAAGATCACATGAGAACTACAAGATCCCAGGAGAACTACAAGATAACAGGAGAACTACAAGATCACAGGAGAACTACAAGATAACAGGAGAACTACAAGATCACAGGAGAACTACAAGATCACAAGAGAACTACAATAAGGAGAACTACAAGATCACAAGAGAAATACAATAAGGAGAACTACAAGATCACAGAGAACTACAAGATCACAAGAGAACTACAAGATCACAAGAGAACTACAATAAGGAGAACTACAAGATCACATGAGAACTACAAGATCACAGGAGAACTACAAGATCACAAGAGAACTACAAGATCACAAGAGAACTACAAGATCACAAGAAGATCACAAGAGAACTACAAGATCACATGAGAACTACAAGATCACATGAGAACTACAAGATCACATGAGAACTACAAGATCACAGAGAACTACAAGATCACAGGAGAACTACAAGATCACAAGAGAACTACAAGATCACAAGAGAACTACAAGATCAAAGGAGAACTACAAGATAACAGGAGAACTACAAGATCACAAGAGAACTACAATAAGGAGAACTACAAGATCACAAGAGAACTACAATAAGGAGAACTACAAGATCACAGAGAACTACAAGATCACAGGAGAACTACAAGATCAAAGGAGAACTACAAGATCACAGGAGAACTACAAGATCACAAGAGAACTACAATAAGGAGAACTACAAGATCACAAGAGAACTACAATAAGGAGAACTACAAGATCACAGAGAACTACAAGATCACAAAAGAACTACAAGATCACAAGAGAACTACAATAAGGAGAACTACAAGATCACAAGAGAACTACAATAAGGAGAACTACAAGATCACATGAGAACTACAAGATCACATGAGAACTACAAGATCACAAGAGAACTACAAGATCACATGAGAACTACAAGATCACAGGAGAACTACAAGATAACAGGAGAACTACAAGATCACAGGAGAACTACAAGATAACAGGAGAAAGACAAGATCACAGGAGAACTACAAGATCACAATAGAACTACAATAAGGAGAACTACAAGATCACAAGAGAACTACAATAAGGAGAACTACAAGATCACAGAGACCTACAAGATCACAAGAGAACTACAAGATCAAAAGAGAACTACAATAAGGAGAACTACAAGATCACAAGAGAACTACAAGATCACAGGAGAACTACAAGATCACATGAGAACTAGAAGATCACATGAGAACTACAAGATAACAAGAGAACTACAAGATCACAAGAAGATCACAAGAGAACTACAAGATCACATGAGAACTACAAGATCACAAGAGAACTACAAGATCACAAGAAGATCACAGGAGAACTACAAGATCACATGAGAACTACAAGATCACAGAGAACTACAAGATCACAGGAGAACTACAAGATCACAAGAGAACAAGAAGATCAAAGGAGAACTACAAGATAACAGGAGAACTACAAGATCAAAAGAGAACTACAATAAGGAGAACTACAAGATCACAAGAGAACTACAATAAGGAGAACTACAAGATCACAGAGAACTACAAGATCACAAGAGAACTACAAGATCACAAGAGAACTACAATAAGGAGAACTACAAGATCACATGAGAACTACAAGATCACAGGAGAACTACAAGATCACAAGAGAACTACAAGATCACATGAGAACTACAAGATCACAGGAGAACTACAAGATAACAGGAGAACTACAAGATCACAGGAGAACTACAAGATAACAGGAGAACTACAAGATCACAGGAGAACTACAAGATCACAAGAGAACTACAATAAGGAGAACTACAAGATCACAAGAGAACTACAATAAGGAGAACTACAAGATCACAGAGAACTACAAGATCACAAGAGAACTACAAGATCACAAGAGAACTACAATAATGAGAACTACAAGTTCACATGAGAACTACAAGAACACAGGAGAACTACAAGATCACATGAGAACTACAAGATCACAAGAGAACTACAAGATCACAAGAAGATCACAAGAGAACTACAAGATCACATGAGAACTACAAGATCACATGAGAACTACAAGATCACAGAGAACTACAAGATCACAGGAGAACTACAATATCACAGGAGAACTACAAGATAACAGGAGAACTACAAGATCACAGGAGAACTACAAGATCACAAGAGAACTACAAGATAACAGGAGAACTACAAGATCAGAAGAGAACTATAAGATCACAAGAGAACTACAAGATCACATGAGAACTACAAGATCACAGGAGAACTACAAGATAACAGGAGAACTACAAGATCACAAGAGAACTACAATAAGGAGAACTGCAAGATCACAGGAGAACTACAAGATCACAAGAGAACTACAAGATCACATGAGAACTACAAGATCACAGGAGAACTACAAGATAACAGGAGAACAACAAGATCACAGGAGAACTACAAGATAACAGGAGAACTACAAGATCACAGGAGAACAACAAGATCACAAGAGAACTACAAGATCACAAGATAACTACAAGATCACAAGAGAACTACAAGATCACAAGAAGATCACAAGAGAACTACAAGATCACATGAGAACTACAAGATCACATGAGAACTACAAGATCACATGAGAACTACAAGATCACAGAGAACTACAAGATCACAGGAGAACTACAAGATCACAAGAGAACTACAATAAGGAGAACTACAAGATCACAAGAGAACTACAAGATCACAAGAGCACTACAAGATCACAAGAGAACTACAATAAGGAGAACTGCAAGATCACATAAGAACTACAAGATCACAGGAGAACTACAAGATCACAAGAGAACTACAAGATCACATGAGAACTACAAGATCACAGGAGAACTACAAGATAACAGGAGAACTACAAGATCACAAGAGAACTACAAGATCACAAGAGAACTACAAGATCACAGGAGAACTACAAGATAACAGGAGAACTACAAGATCACAAGAGAACTACAATAAGGAGAACTACAAGATCACAGAGAACTACAAGATCACAAGAGAACTACAAGATCACAAGAGAAATACAATAAGGAGAACTACAAGATCACAAGAGAACTACAAGATTCCAGGAGAACTACAAGATCACATGAGAACTACAAGATCACAAGAGAACTACAAGATCACAAGAAGATCACAAGAGAACTACAAGATCACATGAGAACTACAAGATCACAGAGAACTACAAGATCACAGGAGAACTACAAGATCACAAGAGAACTACAAGATCACAAGAGAACTACAAGATCAAAGGAGAACTACAAGATAACAGGAGAACTACAAGATCACAAGAGAACTACAATAAGGAGAACTACAAGATCACAAGAGAACTACAATAAGGAGAACTACAAGATCACAGAGAACTACAAGATCACAGGAGAACTACAAGATCAAAGGAGAACTACAAGATCACAGGAGAACTACAAGATCACAAGAGAACTACAATAAGGAGAACTACAAGATCACAAGAGAACTACAATAAGGAGAACTACAAGATCACAGAGAACTACAAGATCACAAAAGAACTACAAGATCACAAGAGAACTACAATAAGGAGAACTACAAGATCACATGAGAACTACAAGATCACAGGAGAACTACAAGATCACAAGAGAACTACAAGATCACATGAGAACTACAAGATCACAGGAGAACTACAAGATAACAGGAGAACTACAAGATCACATGAGAACTACAAGATAACAGGAGAAAGACAAGATCACAGGAGAACTACAAGATCACAATAGAACTACAATAAGGAGAACTACAAGATCACAAGAGAACTACAATAAGGAGAACTACAAGATCACAGAGACCTACAAGATCACAAGAGAACTACAAGATCACAAGAGAACTACAATAAGGAGAACTACAAGATCCCAAGAGAACTACAAGATCACAGGAGAACTACAAGATCACATGAGAACTAGAAGATCACATGAGAACTACAAGATAACAAGAGAACTACAAGATCACAAGAAGATCACAAGAGAACTACAAGATCACATGAGAACTACAAGATCACAAGAGAACTACAAGATCACAAGAAGATCACAGGAGAACTACAAGATCACATGAGAACTACAAGATCACAGAGAACTACAAGATCACAGGAGAACTACAAGATCACAAGAGAACTAGAAGATCAAAGGAGAACTACAAGATAACAGGAGAACTACAAGATCAAAAGAGAACTACAATAAGGAGAACTACAAGATCACAAGAGAACTACAATAAGGAGAACTACAAGATCACAGAGAACTACAAGATCACAAGAGAACTACAAGATCACAAGAGAACTACAATAAGGAGAACTACAAGATCACATGAGAACTACAAGATCACAGGAGAACTACAAGATCACAAGAGAACTACAAGATCACATGAGAACTACAAGATCACAGGAGAACTACAAGATAACAGGAGAACTACAAGATCACAGGAGAACTACAAGATAACAGGAGAACTACAAGATCACAGGAGAACTACAAGATCACAAGAGAACTACAATAAGGAGAACTACAAGATCACAAGAGAACTACAATAAGGAGAACTACAAGATCACAGAGAACTACAAGATCACAAGAGAACTACAAGATCACAAGAGAACTACAATAATGAGAACTACAAGTTCACATGAGAACTACAAGAACACAGGAGAACTACAAGATCACATGAGAACTACAAGATCACAAGAGAACTACAAGATCACAAGAAGATCACAAGAGAACTACAAGATCACATGAGAACTACAAGATCACATGAGAACTACAAGATCACAGAGAACTACAAGATCACAGGAGAACTACAATATCACAGGAGAACTACAAGATAACAGGAGAACTACAAGATCACAGGAGAACTACAAGATCACAAGAGAACTACAAGATAACAGGAGAACTACAAGATCAGAAGAGAACTATAAGATCACAAGAGAACTACAAGATCACATGAGAACTACAAGATCACAGGAGAACTACAAGATAACAGGAGAACTACAAGATCACAAGAGAACTACAATAAGGAGAACTGCAAGATCACAGGAGAACTACAAGATCACAAGAGAACTACAAGATCACATGAGAACTACAAGATCACAGGAGAACTACAAGATAAAAGGAGAACAACAAGATCACAGGAGAACTACAAGATAACAGGAGAACTACAAGATCACAGGAGAACAACAAGATCACAAGAGAACTACAAGATCACAAGATAACTACAAGATCACAAGAGAACTACAAGATCACAAGAAGATCACAAGAGAACTACAAGATCACATGAGAACTACAAGATCACATGAGAACTACAAGATCACATGAGAACTACAAGATCACAGAGAACTACAAGATCACAGGAGAACTACAAGATCACAAGAGAACTACAATAAGGAGAACTACAAGATCACAAGAGAACTACAAGATCACAAGAGCACTACAAGATCACAAGAGAACTACAATAAGGAGAACTGCAAGATCACATAAGAACTACAAGATCACAGGAGAACTACAAGATCACAAGAGAACTACAAGATCACATGAGAACTACAAGATCACAGGAGAACTACAAGATAACAGGAGAACTACAAGATCACAGGAGAACTACAAGATAACAGGAGAACTACAAGATCACAGGAGAACCACAAGATCACAAGAGAACTACAATAAGGAGAACTACAAGATCACAAGAGAACTACAATAAGGAGAACTACAAGATCACAGAGAACTACAAGATCACAAGAGAACTACAAGATCACAAGAGAACTACAATAAGGAGAACTACAAGATCACATGAGAACTACAAGATCACAGGAGAACTACAAGATCACAAGAGAACTACAAGATCACATGAGAACTACAAGATCACAGGAGAACTACAAGATAACAGGAGAACAACAAGATCACAGGAGAACTACAAGATAACAGGAGAACTACAAGATCACAAGAGAACTACAATAAGGAGAACTACAAGATCACAAGAGAACTACAATAAGGAGAACTACAAGATCACAGAGAACTACAAGATCACAAGAGAACTACAAGATCACAAGAGAACTACAATAAGGAGAACTACAAGATCACATGAGAACTACAAGATCACAGGAGAACTACAAGATCACAAGAGAACTACAAGATCACATGAGAACTACAAGATAACAGGAGAACTACAAGATAACAGGAGAACAACAAGATCACAGGAGAACTACAAGATAACAGGAGAACTACAAGATCACAGGAGAACAACAAGATCACAAGAGAACTACAAGATCACAAGATAACTACAAGATCACAAGAGAACTACAAAATCACAAGAAGATCACAAGAGAACTACAAGATCACATGAGAACTACAAGATCACATGAGAACTACAAGATCACAGAGAACTACAAGATCACAGGAGAACTACAAGATCACAAGAGAACTACAATAAGGAGAACTACAAGATCACAAGAGAACTACAAGATCACAAGAGCACTACAAGATCACAAGAGAACTACAACAAGGAGAACTACAAGATCACATAAGAACTACAAGATCACAGGAGAACTACAAGATCACAGGAGAACTACAAGATAACAGGAGAACTACAAGATCACAGGAGAACTACAAGATCACAAGAGAACTACAATAAGGAGAACTACAAGATCACAAGAGAAATACAATAAGGAGAACTACAAGATCACAGAGAACTACAAGATCACAAGAGAACTACAAGATCACAAGAGAACTACAATAAGGAGAACTACAAGATCACATGAGAACTACAAGATCACAGGAGAACTACAAGATCACAAGAGAACTACAAGATCACAAGAGAACTACAAGATCACAAGAAGATCACAAGAGAACTACAAGATCACATGAGAACTACAAGATCACATGAGAACTACAAGATCACATGAGAACTACAAGATCACAGAGAACTACAAGATCACAGGAGAACTACAAGATCACAAGAGAACTACAAGATCACAAGAGAACTACAAGATCAAAGGAGAACTACAAGATAACAGGAGAACTACAAGATCACAAGAGAACTACAATAAGGAGAACTACAAGATCACAAGAGAACTACAATAAGGAGAACTACAAGATCACAGAGAACTACAAGATCACAGGAGAACTACAAGATCAAAGGAGAACTACAAGATCACAGGAGAACTACAAGATCACAAGAGAACTACAATAAGGAGAACTACAAGATCACAAGAGAACTACAATAAGGAGAACTACAAGATCACAGAGAACTACAAGATCACAAAAGAACTACAAGATCACAAGAGAACTACAATAAGGAGAACTACAAGAACACAAGAGAACTACAATAAGGAGAACTACAAGATCACATGAGAACTACAAGATCACAGGAGAACTACAAGATCACAAGAGAACTACAAGATCACATGAGAACTACAAGATCACAGGAGAACTACAAGATAACAGGAGAACTACAAGATCACAGGAGAACTACAAGATAACAGGAGAAAGACAAGATCACAGGAGAACTACAAGATCACAATAGAACTACAATAAGGAGAACTACAAGATCACAAGAGAACTACAATAAGGAGAACTACAAGATCACAGAGACCTACAAGATCACAAGAGAACTACAAGATCACAAGAGAACTACAATAAGGAGAACTACAAGATCACAAGAGAACTACAAGATCACAGGAGAACTACAAGATCACATGAGAACTAGAAGATCACATGAGAACTACAAGATAACAAGAGAACTACAAGATCACAAGAAGATCACAAGAGAACTACAAGATCACATGAGAACTACAAGATCACAAGAGAACTACAAGATCACAAGAAGATCACAGGAGAACTACAAGATCACATGAGAACTACAAGATCACAGAGAACTACAAGATCACAGGAGAACTACAAGATCACAAGAGAACTAGAAGATCAAAGGAGAACTACAAGATAACAGGAGAACTACAAGATCAAAAGAGAACTACAATAAGGAGAACTACAAGATCACAAGAGAACTACAATAAGGAGAACTACAAGATCACAGAGAACTACAAGATCACAAGAGAACTACAAGATAACAGGAGAACTACAAGATCACAGGAGAACTACAAGATCACAAGAGAACTACAATAAGGAGAACTACAAGATCACAAGAGAAATACAATAAGGAGAACTACAAGATCACAGAGAACTACAAGATCACAAGAGAACTACAAGATCACAAGAGAACTACAATAAGGAGAACTACAAGATCACATGAGAACTACAAGATCACAGGAGAACTACAAGATCACAAGAGAACTACAAGATCACAAGAGAACTACAAGATCACAAGAAGATCACAAGAGAACTACAAGATCACATGAGAACTACAAGATCACATGAGAACTACAAGATCACATGAGAACTACAAGATCACAGAGAACTACAAGATCACAGGAGAACTACAAGATCACAAGAGAACTACAAGATCACAAGAGAACTACAAGATCAAAGGAGAACTACAAGATAACAGGAGAACTACAAGATCACAAGAGAACTACAATAAGGAGAACTACAAGATCACAAGAGAACTACAATAAGGAGAACTACAAGATCACAGAGAACTACAAGATCACAGGAGAACTACAAGATCAAAGGAGAACTACAAGATCACAGGAGAACTACAAGATCACAAGAGAACTACAATAAGGAGAACTACAAGATCACAAGAGAACTACAATAAGGAGAACTACAAGATCACAGAGAACTACAAGATCACAAAAGAACTACAAGATCACAAGAGAACTACAATAAGGAGAACTACAAGATCACAAGAGAACTACAATAAGGAGAACTACAAGATCACATGAGAACTACAAGATCACAGGAGAACTACAAGATCACAAGAGAACTACAAGATCACATGAGAACTACAAGATCACAGGAGAACTACAAGATAACAGGAGAACTACAAGATCACAGGAGAACTACAAGATAACAGGAGAAAGACAAGATCACAGGAGAACTACAAGATCACAATAGAACTACAATAAGGAGAACTACAAGATCACAAGAGAACTACAATAAGAAGAACTACAAGATCACAGAGACCTACAAGATCACAAGAGAACTACAAGATCACAAGAGAACTACAATAAGGAGAACTACAAGATCACAAGAGAACTACAAGATCACAGGAGAACTACAAGATCACATGAGAACTAGAAGATCACATGAGAACTACAAGATAACAAGAGAACTACAAGATCACAAGAAGATCACAAGAGAACTACAAGATCACATGAGAACTACAAGATCACAAGAGAACTACAAGATCACAAGAAGATCACAGGAGAACTACAAGATCACATGAGAACTACAAGATCACAGAGAACTACAAGATCACAGGAGAACTACAAGATCACAAGAGAACTAGAAGATCAAAGGAGAACTACAAGATAACAGGAGAACTACAAGATCAAAAGAGAACTACAATAAGGAGAACTACAAGATCACAAGAGAACTACAATAAGGAGAACTACAAGATCACAGAGAACTACAAGATCACAAGAGAACTACAAGATCACAAGAGAACTACAATAAGGAGAACTACAAGATCACATGAGAACTACAAGATCACAGGAGAACTACAAGATCACAAGAGAACTACAAGATCACATGAGAACTACAAGATCACAGGAGAACTACAAGATAACAGGAGAACTACAAGATCACAGGAGAACTACAAGATAACAGGAGAACTACAAGATCACAGGAGAACTACAAGATCACAAGAGAACTACAATAAGGAGAACTACAAGATCACAAGAGAACTACAATAAGGAGAACTACAAGATCACAGAGAACTACAAGATCACAAGAGAACTACAAGATCACAAGAGAACTACAATAATGAGAACTACAAGTTCACATGAGAACTACAAGAACACAGGAGAACTACAAGATCACATGAGAACTACAAGATCACAAGAGAACTACAAGATCACAAGAAGATCACAAGAGAACTACAAGATCACATGAGAACTACAAGATCACATGAGAACTACAAGATCACAGAGAACTACAAGATCACAGGAGAACTACAATATCACAGGAGAACTACAAGATAACAGGAGAACTACAAGATCACAGGAGAACTACAAGATCACAAGAGAACTACAAGATAACAGGAGAACTACAAGATCAGAAGAGAACTATAAGATCACAAGAGAACTACAAGATCACATGAGAACTACAAGATCACAGGAGAACTACAAGATAACAGGAGAACTACAAGATCACAAGAGAACTACAATAAGGAGAACTGCAAGATCACAGGAGAACTACAAGATCACAAGAGAACTACAAGATCACATGAGAACTACAAGATCACAGGAGAACTACAAGATAACAGGAGAACAACAAGATCACAGGAGAACTACAAGATAACAGGAGAACTACAAGATCACAGGAGAACAACAAGATCACAAGAGAACTACAAGATCACAAGATAACTACAAGATCACAAGAGAACTACAAGATCACAAGAAGATCACAAGAGAACTACAAGATCACATGAGAACTACAAGATCACATGAGAACTACAAGATCACATGAGAACTACAAGATCACAGAGAACTACAAGATCACAGGAGAACTACAAGATCACAAGAGAACTACAATAAGGAGAACTACAAGATCACAAGAGAACTACAAGATCACAAGAGCACTACAAGATCACAAGAGAACTACAATAAGGAGAACTGCAAGATCACATAAGAACTACAAGATCACAGGAGAACTACAAGATCACAAGAGAACTACAAGATCACATGAGAACTACAAGATCACAGGAGAACTACAAGATAACAGGAGAACTACAAGATCACAGGAGAACTACAAGATAACAGGAGAACTACAAGATCACAGGAGAACTACAAGATCACAAGAGAACTACAATAAGGAGAACTACAAGATCACAAGAGAACTACAATAAGGAGAACTACAAGATCACAGAGAACTACAAGATCACAAGAGAACTACAAGATCACAAGAGAACTACAATAAGGAGAACTACAAGATCACATGAGAACTACAAGATCACAGGAGAACTACAAGATCACAAGAGAACTACAAGATCACATGAGAACTACAAGATCACAGGAGAACTACAAGATAACAGGAGAACAACAAGATCACAGGAGAACTACAAGATAACAGGAGAACTACAAGATCACAGAAGAACAACAAGATCACAAGAGAACTACAAGATCACAAGATAACTACAAGATCACAAGAGAACTACAAAATCACAAGAAGATCACAAGAGAACTACAAGATCACATGAGAACTACAAGATCACATGAGAACTACAAGATCACAGAGAACTACAAGATCACAGGAGAACTACAAGATCACAAGAGAACTACAATAAGGAGAACTACAAGATCACAAGAGAACTACAAGATCACAAGAGCACTACAAGATCACAAGAGAACTACAACAAGGAGAACTACAAGATCACATAAGAACTACAAGATCACAGGAGAACTACAAGATCACAAGAGAACTACAAGATCACATGAGAACTACAAGATCACAGGAGAACTACAAGATAACAGGAGAACTACAAGATCACAGGAGAACTACAAGATAACAGGAGAACTACAAGATCACAGGAGAACTACAAGATCACAAGAGAACTACAATAAGGAGAACTACAAGATCACAAGAGAAATACAATAAGGAGAACTACAAGATCACAGAGAACTACAAGATCACAAGAGAACTACAAGATCACAAGAGAACTACAATAAGGAGAACTACAAGATCACAGGAGAACTACAAGATCACAGGAGAACTACAAGATAACAGGAGAACTACAAGATCACAGGAGAACTACAAGATAACAGGAGAAAGACAAGATCACAGGAGAACTACAAGATCACAATAGAACTACAATAAGGAGAACTACAAGATCACAAGAGAACTACAATAAGAAGAACTACAAGATCACAGAGACCTACAAGATCACAAGAGAACTACAAGATCACAAGAGAACTACAATAAGGAGAACTACAAGATCACAAGAGAACTACAAGATCACAGGAGAACTACAAGATCACATGAGAACTAGAAGATCACATGAGAACTACAAGATAACAAGAGAACTACAAGATCACAAGAAGATCACAAGAGAACTACAAGATCACATGAGAACTACAAGATCACAAGAGAACTACAAGATCACAAGAAGATCACAGGAGAACTACAAGATCACATGAGAACTACAAGATCACAGAGAACTACAAGATCACAGGAGAACTACAAGATCACAAGAGAACTAGAAGATCAAAGGAGAACTACAAGATAACAGGAGAACTACAAGATCAAAAGAGAACTACAATAAGGAGAACTACAAGATCACAAGAGAACTACAATAAGGAGAACTACAAGATCACAGAGAACTACAAGATCACAAGAGAACTACAAGATCACAAGAGAACTACAATAAGGAGAACTACAAGATCACATGAGAACTACAAGATCACAGGAGAACTACAAGATCACAAGAGAACTACAAGATCACATGAGAACTACAAGATCACAGGAGAACTACAAGATAACAGGAGAACTACAAGATCACAGGAGAACTACAAGATAACAGGAGAACTACAAGATCACAGGAGAACTACAAGATCACAAGAGAACTACAATAAGGAGAACTACAAGATCACAAGAGAACTACAATAAGGAGAACTACAAGATCACAGAGAACTACAAGATCACAAGAGAACTACAAGATCACAAGAGAACTACAATAATGAGAACTACAAGTTCACATGAGAACTACAAGAACACAGGAGAACTACAAGATCACATGAGAACTACAAGATCACAAGAGAACTACAAGATCACAAGAAGATCACAAGAGAACTACAAGATCACATGAGAACTACAAGATCACATGAGAACTACAAGATCACAGAGAACTACAAGATCACAGGAGAACTACAATATCACAGGAGAACTACAAGATAACAGGAGAACTACAAGATCACAGGAGAACTACAAGATCACAAGAGAACTACAAGATAACAGGAGAACTACAAGATCAGAAGAGAACTATAAGATCACAAGAGAACTACAAGATCACATGAGAACTACAAGATCACAGGAGAACTACAAGATAACAGGAGAACTACAAGATCACAAGAGAACTACAATAAGGAGAACTGCAAGATCACAGGAGAACTACAAGATCACAAGAGAACTACAAGATCACATGAGAACTACAAGATCACAGGAGAACTACAAGATAACAGGAGAACAACAAGATCACAGGAGAACTACAAGATAACAGGAGAACTACAAGATCACAGGAGAACAACAAGATCACAAGAGAACTACAAGATCACAAGATAACTACAAGATCACAAGAGAACTACAAGATCACAAGAAGATCACAAGAGAACTACAAGATCACATGAGAACTACAAGATCACATGAGAACTACAAGATCACATGAGAACTACAAGATCACAGAGAACTACAAGATCACAGGAGAACTACAAGATCACAAGAGAACTACAATAAGGAGAACTACAAGATCACAAGAGAACTACAAGATCACAAGAGCACTACAAGATCACAAGAGAACTACAATAAGGAGAACTGCAAGATCACATAAGAACTACAAGATCACAGGAGAACTACAAGATCACAAGAGAACTACAAGATCACATGAGAACTACAAGATCACAGGAGAACTACAAGATAACAGGAGAACTACAAGATCACAGGAGAACTACAAGATAACAGGAGAACTACAAGATCACAGGAGAACTACAAGATCACAAGAGAACTACAATAAGGAGAACTACAAGATCACAAGAGAACTACAATAAGGAGAACTACAAGATCACAGAGAACTACAAGATCACAAGAGAACTACAAGATCACAAGAGAACTACAATAAGGAGAACTACAAGATCACATGAGAACTACAAGATCACAGGAGAACTACAAGATCACAAGAGAACTACAAGATCACATGAGAACTACAAGATCACAGGAGAACTACAAGATAACAGGAGAACAACAAGATCACAGGAGAACTACAAGATAACAGGAGAACTACAAGATCACAGAAGAACAACAAGATCACAAGAGAACTACAAGATCACAAGATAACTACAAGATCACAAGAGAACTACAAAATCACAAGAAGATCACAAGAGAACTACAAGATCACATGAGAACTACAAGATCACATGAGAACTACAAGATCACAGAGAACTACAAGATCACAGGAGAACTACAAGATCACAAGAGAACTACAATAAGGAGAACTACAAGATCACAAGAGAACTACAAGATCACAAGAGCACTACAAGATCACAAGAGAACTACAACAAGGAGAACTACAAGATCACATAAGAACTACAAGATCACAGGAGAACTACAAGATCACAAGAGAACTACAAGATCACATGAGAACTACAAGATCACAGGAGAACTACAAGATAACAGGAGAACTACAAGATCACAGGAGAACTACAAGATAACAGGAGAACTACAAGATCACAGGAGAACTACAAGATCACAAGAGAACTACAATAAGGAGAACTACAAGATCACAAGAGAAATACAATAAGGAGAACTACAAGATCACAGAGAACTACAAGATCACAAGAGAACTACAAGATCACAAGAGAACTACAATAAGGAGAACTACAAGATCACATGAGAACTACAAGATCACAGGAGAACTACAAGATCACAAGAGAACTACAAGATCACAAGAGAACTACAAGATCACAAGAAGATCACAAGAGAACTACAAGATCACATGAGAACTACAAGATCACATGAGAACTACAAGATCACATGAGAACTACAAGATCACAGAGAACTACAAGATCACAGGAGAACTACAAGATCACAAGAGAACTACAAGATCACAAGAGAACTACAAGATCAAAGGAGAACTACAAGATAACAGGAGAACTACAAGATCACAAGAGAACTACAATAAGGAGAACTACAAGATCACAAGAGAACTACAATAAGGAGAACTACAAGATCACAGAGAACTACAAGATCACAGGAGAACTACAAGATCAAAGGAGAACTACAAGATCACAGGAGAACTACAAGATCACAAGAGAACTACAATAAGGAGAACTACAAGATCACAAGAGAACTACAATAAGGAGAACTACAAGATCACAGAGAACTACAAGATCACAAAAGAACTACAAGATCACAAGAGAACTACAATAAGGAGAACTACAAGATCACAAGAGAACTACAATAAGGAGAACTACAAGATCACATGAGAACTACAAGATCACAGGAGAACTACAAGATCACAAGAGAACTACAAGATCACATGAGAACTACAAGATCACAGGAGAACTACAAGATAACAGGAGAACTACAAGATCACAGGAGAACTACAAGATAACAGGAGAAAGACAAGATCACAAGAGAACTACAAGATCACAATAGAACTACAATAAGGAGAACTACAAGATCACAAGAGAACTACAATAAGGAGAACTACAAGATCACAGAGACCTACAAGATCACAAGAGAACTACAAGATCACAAGAGAACTACAATAAGGAGAACTACAAGATCACAAGAGAACTACAAGATCACAGGAGAACTACAAGATCACATGAGAACTAGAAGATCACATGAGAACTACAAGATAACAAGAGAACTACAAGATCACAAGAAGATCACAAGAGAACTACAAGATCACATGAGAACTACAAGATCACAAGAGAACTACAAGATCACAAGAAGATCACAGGAGAACTACAAGATCACATGAGAACTACAAGATCACAGAGAACTACAAGATCACAGGAGAACTACAAGATCACAAGAGAACAAGAAGATCAAAGGAGAACTACAAGATAACAGGAGAACTACAAGATCAAAAGAGAACTACAATAAGGAGAACTACAAGATCACAAGAGAACTACAATAAGGAGAACTACAAGATCACAGAGAACTACAAGATCACAAGAGAACTACAAGATCACAAGAGAACTACAATAAGGAGAACTACAAGATCACATGAGAACTACAAGATCACAGGAGAACTACAAGATCACAAGAGAACTACAAGATCACATGAGAACTACAAGATCACAGGAGAACTACAAGATAACAGGAGAACTACAAGATCACAGGAGAACTACAAGATAACAGGAGAACTACAAGATCACAGGAGAACTACAAGATCACAAGAGAACTACAATAAGGAGAACTACAAGATCACAAGAGAACTACAATAAGGAGAACTACAAGATCACAGAGAACTACAAGATCACAAGAGAACTACAAGATCACAAGAGAACTACAATAATGAGAACTACAAGTTCACATGAGAACTACAAGAACACAGGAGAACTACAAGATCACATGAGAACTACAAGATCACAAGAGAACTACAAGATCACAAGAAGATCACAAGAGAACTACAAGATCACATGAGAACTACAAGATCACATGAGAACTACAAGATCACAGAGAACTACAAGATCACAGGAGAACTACAATATCACAGGAGAACTACAAGATAACAGGAGAACTACAAGATCACAGGAGAACTACAAGATCACAAGAGAACTACAAGATAACAGGAGAACTACAAGATCAGAAGAGAACTATAAGATCACAAGAGAACTACAAGATCACATGAGAACTACAAGATCACAGGAGAACTACAAGATAACAGGAGAACTACAAGATCACAAGAGAACTACAATAAGGAGAACTGCAAGATCACAGGAGAACTACAAGATCACAAGAGAACTACAAGATCACATGAGAACTACAAGATCACAGGAGAACTACAAGATAACAGGAGAACAACAAGATCACAGGAGAACTACAAGATAACAGGAGAACTACAAGATCACAGGAGAACAACAAGATCACAAGAGAACTACAAGATCACAAGATAACTACAAGATCACAAGAGAACTACAAGATCACAAGAAGATCACAAGAGAACTACAAGATCACATGAGAACTACAAGATCACATGAGAACTACAAGATCACATGAGAACTACAAGATCACAGAGAACTACAAGATCACAGGAGAACTACAAGATCACAAGAGAACTACAATAAGGAGAACTACAAGATCACAAGAGAACTACAAGATCACAAGAGCACTACAAGATCACAAGAGAACTACAATAAGGAGAACTGCAAGATCACATAAGAACTACAAGATCACAGGAGAACTACAAGATCACAAGAGAACTACAAGATCACATGAGAACTACAAGATCACAGGAGAACTACAAGATAACAGGAGAACTACAAGATCACAAGAGAACTACAAGATCACAAGAGAACTACAAGATCACAGGAGAACTACAAGATAACAGGAGAACTACAAGATCACAAGAGAACTACAATAAGGAGAACTACAAGATCACAGAGAACTACAAGATCACAAGAGAACTACAAGATCACAAGAGAAATACAATAAGGAGAACTACAAGATCACAAGAGAACTACAAGATTCCAGGAGAACTACAAGATCACATGAGAACTACAAGATCACAAGAGAACTACAAGATCACAAGAAGATCACAAGAGAACTACAAGATCACATGAGAACTACAAGATCACAGAGAACTACAAGATCACAGGAGAACTACAAGATCACAAGAGAACTACAAGATCACAAGAGAACTACAAGATCAAAGGAGAACTACAAGATAACAGGAGAACTACAAGATCACAAGAGAACTACAATAAGGAGAACTACAAGATCACAAGAGAACTACAATAAGGAGAACTACAAGATCACAGAGAACTACAAGATCACAGGAGAACTACAAGATCAAAGGAGAACTACAAGATCACAGGAGAACTACAAGATCACAAGAGAACTACAATAAGGAGAACTACAAGATCACAAGAGAACTACAATAAGGAGAACTACAAGATCACAGAGAACTACAAGATCACAAAAGAACTACAAGATCACAAGAGAACTACAATAAGGAGAACTACAAGATCACATGAGAACTACAAGATCACAGGAGAACTACAAGATCACAAGAGAACTACAAGATCACATGAGAACTACAAGATCACAGGAGAACTACAAGATAACAGGAGAACTACAAGATCACATGAGAACTACAAGATAACAGGAGAAAGACAAGATCACAGGAGAACTACAAGATCACAATAGAACTACAATAAGGAGAACTACAAGATCACAAGAGAACTACAATAAGGAGAACTACAAGATCACAGAGACCTACAAGATCACAAGAGAACTACAAGATCACAAGAGAACTACAATAAGGAGAACTACAAGATCCCAAGAGAACTACAAGATCACAGGAGAACTACAAGATCACATGAGAACTAGAAGATCACATGAGAACTACAAGATAACAAGAGAACTACAAGATCACAAGAAGATCACAAGAGAACTACAAGATCACATGAGAACTACAAGATCACAAGAGAACTACAAGATCACAAGAAGATCACAGGAGAACTACAAGATCACATGAGAACTACAAGATCACAGAGAACTACAAGATCACAGGAGAACTACAAGATCACAAGAGAACTAGAAGATCAAAGGAGAACTACAAGATAACAGGAGAACTACAAGATCAAAAGAGAACTACAATAAGGAGAACTACAAGATCACAAGAGAACTACAATAAGGAGAACTACAAGATCACAGAGAACTACAAGATCACAAGAGAACTACAAGATCACAAGAGAACTACAATAAGGAGAACTACAAGATCACATGAGAACTACAAGATCACAGGAGAACTACAAGATCACAAGAGAACTACAAGATCACATGAGAACTACAAGATCACAGGAGAACTACAAGATAACAGGAGAACTACAAGATCACAGGAGAACTACAAGATAACAGGAGAACTACAAGATCACAGGAGAACTACAAGATCACAAGAGAACTACAATAAGGAGAACTACAAGATCACAAGAGAACTACAATAAGGAGAACTACAAGATCACAGAGAACTACAAGATCACAAGAGAACTACAAGATCACAAGAGAACTACAATAATGAGAACTACAAGTTCACATGAGAACTACAAGAACACAGGAGAACTACAAGATCACATGAGAACTACAAGATCACAAGAGAACTACAAGATCACAAGAAGATCACAAGAGAACTACAAGATCACATGAGAACTACAAGATCACATGAGAACTACAAGATCACAGAGAACTACAAGATCACAGGAGAACTACAATATCACAGGAGAACTACAAGATAACAGGAGAACTACAAGATCACAGGAGAACTACAAGATCACAAGAGAACTACAAGATAACAGGAGAACTACAAGATCAGAAGAGAACTATAAGATCACAAGAGAACTACAAGATCACATGAGAACTACAAGATCACAGGAGAACTACAAGATAACAGGAGAACTACAAGATCACAAGAGAACTACAATAAGGAGAACTGCAAGATCACAGGAGAACTACAAGATCACAAGAGAACTACAAGATCACATGAGAACTACAAGATCACAGGAGAACTACAAGATAACAGGAGAACAACAAGATCACAGGAGAACTACAAGATAACAGGAGAACTACAAGATCACAGGAGAACAACAAGATCACAAGAGAACTACAAGATCACAAGATAACTACAAGATCACAAGAGAACTACAAGATCACAAGAAGATCACAAGAGAACTACAAGATCACATGAGAACTACAAGATCACATGAGAACTACAAGATCACAGGAGAACTACAAGATCACAGAGAACTACAAGATCACAGGAGAACTACAAGATCACAAGAGAACTACAATAAGGAGAACTACAAGATCACAAGAGAACTACAAGATCACAAGAGCACTACAAGATCACAAGAGAACTACAATAAGGAGAACTGCAAGATCACATAAGAACTACAAGATCACAGGAGAACTACAAGATCACAAGAGAACTACAAGATCACATGAGAACTACAAGATCACAGGAGAACTACAAGATAACAGGAGAACTACAAGATCACAGGAGAACTACAAGATAACAGGAGAACTACAAGATCACAGGAGAACCACAAGATCACAAGAGAACTACAATAAGGAGAACTACAAGATCACAAGAGAACTACAATAAGGAGAACTACAAGATCACAGAGAACTACAAGATCACAAGAGAACTACAAGATCACAAGAGAACTACAATAAGGAGAACTACAAGATCACATGAGAACTACAAGATCACAGGAGAACTACAAGATCACAAGAGAACTACAAGATCACATGAGAACTACAAGATCACAGGAGAACTACAAGATAACAGGAGAACAACAAGATCACAGGAGAACTACAAGATAACAGGAGAACTACAAGATCACAAGAGAACTACAATAAGGAGAACTACAAGATCACAAGAGAACTACAATAAGGAGAACTACAAGATCACAGAGAACTACAAGATCACAAGAGAACTACAAGATCACAAGAGAACTACAATAAGGAGAACTACAAGATCACATGAGAACTACAAGATCACAGGAGAACTACAAGATCACAAGAGAACTACAAGATCACATGAGAACTACAAGATAACAGGAGAACTACAAGATAACAGGAGAACAACAAGATCACAGGAGAACTACAAGATAACAGGAGAACTACAAGATCACAGGAGAACAACAAGATCACAAGAGAACTACAAGATCACAAGATAACTACAAGATCACAAGAGAACTACAAAATCACAAGAAGATCACAAGAGAACTACAAGATCACATGAGAACTACAAGATCACATGAGAACTACAAGATCACAGAGAACTACAAGATCACAGGAGAACTACAAGATCACAAGAGAACTACAATAAGGAGAACTACAAGATCACAAGAGAACTACAAGATCACAAGAGCACTACAAGATCACAAGAGAACTACAACAAGGAGAACTACAAGATCACATAAGAACTACAAGATCACAGGAGAACTACAAGATCACAAGAGAACTACAAGATCACATGAGAACTACAAGATCACAGGAGAACTACAAGATAACAGGAGAACTACAAGATCACAGGAGAACTACAAGATAACAGGAGAACTACAAGATCACAGGAGAACTACAAGATCACAAGAGAACTACAATAAGGAGAACTACAAGATCACAAGAGAAATACAATAAGGAGAACTACAAGATCACAGAGAACTACAAGATCACAAGAGAACTACAAGATCACAAGAGAACTACAATAAGGAGAACTACAAGATCACATGAGAACTACAAGATCACAGGAGAAATACAAGATCACAAGAGAACTACAAGATCACAAGAGAACTACAAGATCACAAGAAGATCACAAGAGAACTACAAGATCACATGAGAACTACAAGATCACATGAGAACTACAAGATCACAGAGAACTACAAGATCACAGGAGAACTACAAGATCACAAGAGAACTACAAGATCACAAGAGAACTACAAGATCAAAGGAGAACTACAAGATAACAGGAGAACTACAAGATCACAAGAGAACTACAATAAGGAGAACTACAAGATCACAAGAGAACTACAATAAGGAGAACTACAAGATCACAGAGAACTACAAGATCACAGGAGAACTACAAGATCAAAGGAGAACTACAAGATCACAGGAGAACTACAAGATCACAAGAGAACTACAATAAGGAGAACTACAAGATCACAAGAGAACTACAATAAGGAGAACTACAAGATCACAGAGAACTACAAGATCACAAAAGAACTACAAGATCACAAGAGAACTACAATAAGGAGAACTACAAGATCACAAGAGAACTACAATAAGGAGAACTACAAGATCACATGAGAACTACAAGATCACAGGAGAACTACAAGATCACAAGAGAACTACAAGATCACATGAGAACTACAAGATCACAGGAGAACTACAAGATAACAGGAGAACTACAAGATCACAGGAGAACTACAAGATAACAGGAGAAAGACAAGATCACAGGAGAACTACAAGATCACAATAGAACTACAATAAGGAGAACTACAAGATCACAAGAGAACTACAATAAGGAGAACTACAAGATCACAGAGACCTACAAGATCACAAGAGAACTACAAGATCACAAGAGAACTACAATAAGGAGAACTACAAGATCACAAGAGAACTACAAGATCACAGGAGAACTACAAGATCACATGAGAACTAGAAGATCACATGAGAACTACAAGATAACAAGAGAACTACAAGATCACAAGAAGATCACAAGAGAACTACAAGATCACATGAGAACTACAAGATCACAAGAGAACTACAAGATCACAAGAAGATCACAGGAGAACTACAAGATCACATGAGAACTACAAGATCACAGAGAACTACAAGATCACAGGAGAACTACAAGATCACAAGAGAACTAGAAGATCAAAGGAGAACTACAAGATAACAGGAGAACTACAAGATCAAAAGAGAACTACAATAAGGAGAACTACAAGATCACAAGAGAACTACAATAAGGAGAACTACAAGATCACAGAGAACTACAAGATCACAAGAGAACTACAAGATCACAAGAGAACTACAATAAGGAGAACTACAAGATCACATGAGAACTACAAGATCACAGGAGAACTACAAGATCACAAGAGAACTACAAGATCACATGAGAACTACAAGATCACAGGAGAACTACAAGATAACAGGAGAACTACAAGATCACAGGAGAACTACAAGATAACAGGAGAACTACAAGATCACAGGAGAACTACAAGATCACAAGAGAACTACAATAAGGAGAACTACAAGATCACAAGAGAACTACAATAAGGAGAACTACAAGATCACAGAGAACTACAAGATCACAAGAGAACTACAAGATCACAAGAGAACTACAATAATGAGAACTACAAGTTCACATGAGAACTACAAGAACACAGGAGAACTACAAGATCACATGAGAACTACAAGATCACAAGAGAACTACAAGATCACAAGAAGATCACAAGAGAACTACAAGATCACATGAGAACTACAAGATCACATGAGAACTACAAGATCACAGAGAACTACAAGATCACAGGAGAACTACAATATCACAGGAGAACTACAAGATAACAGGAGAACTACAAGATCACAGGAGAACTACAAGATCACAAGAGAACTACAAGATAACAGGAGAACTACAAGATCAGAAGAGAACTATAAGATCACAAGAGAACTACAAGATCACATGAGAACTACAAGATCACAGGAGAACTACAAGATAACAGGAGAACTACAAGATCACAAGAGAACTACAATAAGGAGAACTGCAAGATCACAGGAGAACTACAAGATCACAAGAGAACTACAAGATCACATGAGAACTACAAGATCACAGGAGAACTACAAGATAACAGGAGAACAACAAGATCACAGGAGAACTACAAGATAACAGGAGAACTACAAGATCACAGGAGAACAACAAGATCACAAGAGAACTACAAGATCACAAGATAACTACAAGATCACAAGAGAACTACAAGATCACAAGAAGATCACAAGAGAACTACAAGATCACATGAGAACTACAAGATCACATGAGAACTACAAGATCACATGAGAACTACAAGATCACAGAGAACTACAAGATCACAGGAGAACTACAAGATCACAAGAGAACTACAATAAGGAGAACTACAAGATCACAAGAGAACTACAAGATCACAAGAGCACTACAAGATCACAAGAGAACTACAATAAGTAGAACTGCAAGATCACATAAGAACTACAAGATCACAGGAGAACTACAAGATCACAAGAGAACTACAAGATCACATGAGAACTACAAGATCACAGGAGAACTACAAGATAACAGGAGAACTACAAGATCACAGGAGAACTACAAGATAACAGGAGAACTACAAGATCACAGGAGAACTACAAGATCACAAGAGAACTACAATAAGGAGAACTACAAGATCACAAGAGAACTACAATAAGGAGAACTACAAGATCACAGAGAACTACAAGATCACAAGAGAACTACAAGATCACAAGAGAACTACAATAAGGAGAACTACAAGATCACATGAGAACTACAAGATCACAGGAGAACTACAAGATCACAAGAGAACTACAAGATCACATGAGAACTACAAGATCACAAGAGAACTACAAGATAACAGGAGAACAACAAGATCACAGGAGAACTACAAGATAACAGGAGAACTACAAGATCACAGGAGAACAACAAGATCACAAGAGAACTACAAGATCACAAGATAACTACAAGATCACAAGAGAACTACAAAATCACAAGAAGATCACAAGAGAACTACAAGATCACATGAGAACTACAAGATCACATGAGAACTACAAGATCACAGAGAACTACAAGATCACAGGAGAACTACAAGATCACAAGAGAATTACAATAAGGAGAACTACAAGATCACAAGAGAACTACAAGATCACAAGAGCACTACAAGATCACAAGAGAACTACAACAAGGAGAACTACAAGATCACATAAGAACTACAAGATCACAGGAGAACTACAAGATCACAAGAGAACTACAAGATCACATGAGAACTACAAGATCACAGGAGAACTACAAGATAACAGGAGAACTACAAGATCACAGGAGAACTACAAGATAACAGGAGAACTACAAGATCACAGGAGAACTACAAGATCACAAGAGAACTACAATAAGGAGAACTACAAGATCACAAGAGAACTACAATAAGGAGAACTACAAGATCACAGAGAACTACAAGATCACAAGAGAACTACAAGATCACAAGAGAACTACAATAAGGAGAACTACAAGATCACATGAGAACTACAAGATCACAGGAGAACTACAAGATCACAAGAGAACTACAAGATCACATGAGAACTACAAGATCACAGGAGAACTACAAGAGAACAGGAGAACTACAAGATCACAAGAGAACTACAATAAGGAGAACTACAAGATCACAGAGAACTACAAGATCACAAGAGAACTACAAGATCACAAGAGAAATACAATAAGGAGAACTACAAGATCACAAGAGAACTACAAGTTTCCAGGAGAACTACAAGATCACATGAGAACTACAAGATCACAAGTGAACTACAAGATCACAAGAAGATCACAAGAGAACTACAAGATCACATGAGAACTACAAGATCACATGAGAACTACAAGATCACATGAGAACTACAAGATCACAGGAGAACTACAAGATCACAAGAGAACTACAAGATCACATGAGAACTACAAGATCACAGGAGAACTACAAGATAACAGGAGAACTACAAGATCACAGGAGAACTACAAGATAACAGGAGAACTACAAGATCACAGGAGAACTACAAGATAACAGGAGAACTACAAGATCACAGGAGAACTACAAGATCACAAGAGAACTACAATAAGGAGAACTACAAGATCACAAGAGAACTACAATAAGGAGAACTACAAGATCACAGAGAACTCCAAGATCACAAGAGAACAACAAGATCACAAGAGAACTACAATAAGGAGAACTACAAGATCACAAGAGAACTACAAGATCACAGGAGAACTACAAGATCACATGAGAACTAGAAGATCACATGAGAACTACAAGATCACAAGAGAACTACAAGATCACAAGAAGATCACAAGAGAACTACAAGATCACATGAGAACTACAAGATCACAAGAGAACTACAAGATCACAAGAAGATCACATGAGAACTACAAGATCACAGGAGAACTACAAGATCACAAGAGAATTACAAGATCACAGGAGAACTACAAGATCACAAGAGAACTACAATAAGGAGAACTACAAGATCACAAGAGAACTACAATAAGGAGAACTACAAGATCACAGAGAACTACAAGATCACAGGAGAACTACAAGATCACAGGAGAACTACAAGATCACAAGAGAACTACAAGATCACATGAGAACTACAAGATCACATGAGAACTACAAGATCACAGAGAACTACAAGATCACAGGAGAACTACAAGATCACAAGAGAACTACAAGATCACAAGAAAATCACAAGAGAACTTCAAGATCAAATGAGAACTACAAGATCACATGAGAACTACAAGATCACAGAGAACTACAAGATCACATGAGAACTACAAGATCACAGAGAACTACATGATCACAGGAGAACTACAAGATCACATGAGAACTACAAGATCACATGAGAACTACAAGATCACAAGAGAACTACAAGATCACATGAGAACTACAAGATCACATGAGAACTACAAGATCACATGAGAACTACAAGATCACAAGAGAACTACAAGATGAAAGGAGAACTACAAGATCAAAGGAGAACTACAAGATAACAGGAGAACTACAAGATCACAAGAGAACTACAATAAGGAGAACTACAAGATCACAAGAGAACTAGAATAAGGAGAACTACAAGATCACAGAGAACTACAAGATCACAAGAGAACTACAAGATCACAAGAGAACTACAATAAGGAGAACTACAAGATCACATGAGAACTACAAGATCACAGGAGAACTACAAGATCACAAGAGAACTACAAGATCACATGAGAACTACAAGATCACAGGAGAACTACAAGATAACAGTAGAACTACAAGATCACAGGAGAACTACAAGATAACAGGAGAACTACAAGATCACAGGAGAACTACAAGATCACAAGAGAACTACAAGATCACAAGAGAACTACAATAAGGAGAACTACAAGATCACAAGAGAACTACAAGATCACAGGAGAACTACAAGATCACAGGAGAACTACAAGATTACAAGAAAACTACAAGATCACATGAGAACTAGAAGATCACATGAGAACTACAAGATCACAAGAGAACTACAAGATCACCAGAAGATCACAAGAGAACTACAAGATCACATGAGAACTACAAGATCACAAGAGAACTACAAGATCACAAGAAGATCACAAGAGAACTGCAAGATCACATGAGAACTACAAGATCACATGAGAACTACAAGATCACATGAGAACTACTAGATCACAGGAGAACTACAAGATCACAAGAGAATTACAAGATCACAGGAGAACTACAAGATCACAAGAGAACTACAATAAGGAGAACTACAAGATCACAAGAGAACTACAATAAGGAGAACTACAAGATCACAGAGAACTACAAGATCACAGGAGAACTACAAGATCACAGGAGAACTACAAGATCACAAGAGAACTACAAGATCACATGAGAACTACAAGATCACATGAGAACTACAAGATCACAGAGAACTACAAGATCACAGGAGAACTACAAGATCACAAGAGAACTACAAGATCACAAGAAGATCACAGAGAACTACAAGATCACAGGAGAACTACAAGATCACAAGAGAACTACAAGATCACAGAGAACTACAAGATCACAGGAGAACTACAATATCACAGGAGAACTACAAGATAACAGGAGAACTACAAGATCACAGGAGAACTACAAGATCACAAGAGAACTACAATAAGGAGAACTACAAGATCACAAGAGAACTACAATAAGGAGAACTACAAGATCACAGAGCACTACAAGATCACAAGAGAACTACAAGATCACAGGAGAACTACAAGATCACAAGAGAACTACAAGATCACAAGAGAACTACAAGATCACAAGAAGATCACAAGAGAACTACAAGATCACATGAGAACTACAAGATCACAAGAAGATCACAAGAGAACTACAAGATCACATGAGAACTACAAGATCACAGAGAACTACAAGATCACAGGAGAACTACAAGATCACAAGAGAACTACAAGATCAAAGGAGAACTACAAGATCAAAGGAGAACTACAAGATAACAGGAGAACTACAAGATCACAGGAGAACTACAAGATCACAAGAGAACTACAATAAGGAGAACTACAAGATCACAAGAGAACTACAATAAGGAGAACTACAAGATCACAGAGAACTACAAGATCACAAGAGAACTACAAGATCACAAGAGAACTACAATAAGGAGAACTACAAGATCACAAGAAAACTACAAGATCACAGGAGAACTACAAGATCACATGAGAACTACAAGATCACAAGAGAACTACAAGATCACAAGAAGATCACAAGAGAACTACAAGATCACATGAGAACTACAAGATCACAAGAGAACTACAAGATCACAAGAAGATCACAAGAGAACTACAAGATCACATGAGAACTACAAGATCACATGAGAACTACAAGATAACAGAAAACTACAAGATCACAGGAGAACTACAAGATCACAAGAGAACTACAAGATCACAGGAGAACTACAAGATCACAAGAGAACTACAATAAGGAGAACTACAAGATCACAAGAGAACTACAATAAGGAGAACTACAAGATCACAGAGAACTACAAGATCACAGGAGAACTACAAGATCACAGGAGAACTACAAGATCACAAGAGAACTGCAAGATCACATGAGAACTACAAGATCACATGAGAACTACAAGATCACAAGAGAACTACAAGATCACAAGAGAACTACAAGATCACAAGAAGATCACAAGAGAACTACAAGATCACATGAGAACTACAAGATCACAAGAGAACTACAAGATCACAAGAGATCACAAGAGAACTACAAGATCACATGAGAACTACAAGATCACAAGAGAACTACAAGATCACAAGAGATCACAAGAGAACTACAAGATCACATGAGAACTACAAGATCACATGAGAACTACAAGATCACAGAGAACTACATGATCACAGGAGAACTACAAGATCACATGAGAACTACAAGATCACATGAGAACTACAAGATCACAAGAGAAATACAAGATCACATGAGAACTACAAGATCACATGAGAACTACAAGATCACATGAGAACTACAAGATCACAGAGAACTACAAGATCACATGAGAACTACAAGATCACAAGAGAACTACAAGATGAAAGGAGAACTACAAGATCAAAGGAGAACTACAAGATAACAGGAGAACTACAAGATCACAAGAGAACTACAATAAGGAGAACTACAAGATCACAAGAGAACTACAATAAGGAGAACTACAAGATCACAGAGAACTACAAGATCACAAGAGAACTACAAGATCACAAGAGAACTACAATAAGGAGAACTACAAGATCACATGAGAACTACAAGATCACAGGAGAACTACAAGATCACAAGAGAACTACAAGATCACATGAGAACTACAAGATCACAGGAGAACTACAAGATAACAGGAGAACTACAAGATCACAGGAGAACTACAAGATCACAGGAGAACTACAAGATCACAAGAGAACTACAATAAGGAGAACTACAAGATCACAAGAGAACTACAATAAGGAGAACTACAAGATCACAGAGAACTACAAGATCACAAGAGAACTACAAGATCACAAGAGAACTACAATAAGGAGAACTACAAGATCACAAGAGAACTACAAGATCACAGGAGAACTACAAGATCACATGAGAACTACAAGATCACAAGAGAACTAGAAGATCACATGAGAACTACAAGATCACAAGAGAACCACAAGATCACAAGAAGATCACAAGAGAACTACAAGATCACATGAGAACTACAAGATCACAAGAGAACTACAAGATCACAAGAGGATCACAAGAGAACTACAAGATCACATGAGAACTACAAGATCACATGAGAACTACAAGATCACAGAGAACTACAAGATCACAGGAGAACTACAAGATCACAAGAGAACTACAAGATCACAGGAGAACTACAAGATCACAAGAGAACTACAATAAGGAGAACTACAAGATCACAAGAGAACTACAATAAGGAGGACTACAAGATCACAGAGAACTACAAGATCACAGGAAAACTACAAGATCACAGGAGAACTACAAGATCACAAGAGAACTACAAGATCACAAGAAGATCACAAGAGAACTACAAGATCACATGAGAACTACAAGATCACAAGAGAACTACAAGATCACAAGAAGATCACAAGAGAACCACAAGATCACATGAGAACTACAAGATCACAGAGAACTACAAGATCACAGGAGAACTACAAGATCACAAGAGAACTACAAGATCAAAGGAGAACTACAAGATCAAAGGAGAACTACAAGATAACAGGAGAACTACAAGATCACAAGAGAACTACAATAAGGAGAACTACAAGATCACAAGAGAACTACAATAAGGAGAACTACAAGATCACAGAGAACTACAAGATCACAAGAGAACTACAAGATCACAAGAGAACTACAATAAGGAGAACTACAAGATCACATGAGAACTACAAGATCACAGGAGAACTACAAGATCACAAGAGAACTACAAGATCACATGAGAACTACAAGATCACAGGAGAACTACAAGATAACAGGAGAACTACAAGATCACAGGAGAACTACAAGATAACAGGAGAACTACAAGATCACAGGAGAACTAAAAGATCACAAGAGAACTACAATAAGGAGAACTACAAGATCACAAGAGAACTACAATAAGGAGAACTACAAGATCACAGAGAACTCCAAGATCACAAGAGAACAACAAGATCACAAGAGAACTACAATAAGGAGAACTACAAGATCACAAGAGAACTACAAGATCACAGGAGAACTACAAGATCACATGAGAACTAGAAGATCACATGAGAACTACAAGATCACAAGAGAACTACAAGATCACAAGAAGATCACAAGAGAACTACAAGATCACATGAGAACTACAAGATCACAAGAGAACTACAAGATCACAAGAAGATCACATGAGAACTACAAGATCACAGGAGAACTACAAGATCACAAGAGAATTACAAGATCACAGGAGAACTACAAGATCACAAGAGAACTACAATAAGGAGAACTACAAGATCACAAGAGAACTACAATAAGGAGAACTACAAGATCACAGAGAACTACAAGATCACAGGAGAACTACAAGATCACAGGAGAACTACAAGATCACAAGAGAACTACAAGATCACATGAGAACTACAAGATCACATGAGAACTACAAGATCACAGAGAACTACAAGATCACAGGAGAACTACAAGATCACAAGAGAACTACAAGATCACAAGAAAATCACAAGAGAACTTCAAGATCACATGAGAACTACAAGATCACATGAGAACTACAAGATCACAGAGAACTACAAGATCACATGAGAACTACAAGATCACAGAGAACTACATGATCACAGGAGAACTACAAGATCACATGAGAACTACAAGATCACATGAGAACTACAAGATCACAAGAGAACTACAAGATCACATGAGAACTACAAGATCACATGAGAACTACAAGATCACATGAGAACTACAAGATCACAGAGAACTACAAGATCACATGAGAACTACAAGATCACAAGAGAACTACAAGATGAAAGGAGAACTACAAGATCAAAGGAGAACTACAAGATAACAGGAGAACTACAAGATCACAAGAGAACTACAATAAGGAGAACTACAAGATCACAAGAGAACTAGAATAAGGAGAACTACAAGATCACAGAGAACTACAAGATCACAAGAGAACTACAAGATCACAAGAGAACTACAATGAGGAGAACTACAAGATCACATGAGAACTACAAGATCACAGGAGAACTACAAGATCACAAGAGAACTACAAGATCACATGAGAACTACAAGATCACAGGAGAACTACAAGATAACAGTAGAACTACAAGATCACAGGAGAACTACAAGATAACAGGAGAACTACAAGATCACAGGAGAACTACAAGATCACAAGAGAACTACAATAAGGAGAACTACAAGATCACAAGAGAACTACAATAAGGAGAACTACAAGATCACAGAGAACTACAAGATCGCAAGAGAACTACAAGATCACAAGAGAACTACAAGATCGCAAGAGAACTACAAGATCACAAGAGAACTACAGGATCACAGGAGAACTACAAGATCACATGAGAACTACAAGATCACAAGAGAACTAGAAGATCACATGAGAACTACAAGATCACAAGAGAACTACAAGATCACAAGAAGATCACAAGAGAACTACAAGATCACATGAGAACTACAAGATCACAAGAGAACTACAAGATCACAAGAAGATCACAAGAGAACTACAAGATCACATGAGAACTACAAGATCACATGAGAACTACAAGATCACAGAGAACTACAAGATCACAGGAGAACTACAAGATCACAAGAGAACTACAAGATCACAGGAGAACTACAAGATCACAAGAGAACTACAATAAGGAGAACTACAAGATCACAAGAGAACTACAATAAGGAGAACTACAAGATCACAGAGAACTACAAGATCACAGGAGAACTACAAGATCACAGGAGAACTACAAGATCACAAGAGAACTACAAGATCACAAGAGAACTACAAGATCACAAGAAGATCACAAGAGAACTACAAGATCAC
The DNA here is from genome assembly GCF_963584025.1 of Labrus mixtus. Lineage (NCBI taxonomy): Eukaryota > Metazoa > Chordata > Actinopteri > Labriformes > Labridae > Labrus > Labrus mixtus. The sequence goes on from NW_026870318.1 coordinate 215,005, forward strand.
ATGAGAAATACAAGATCACAAGAAGATCACAAGAGAACTACAAGATCACATGAGAACTACAAGATCACAGAGAACTACAAGATCACAGGAGAACTACAAGATCACAAGAGAACTACAAGATCAAAGGAGAACTACAAGATCAAAGGAGAACTACAAGATAGCAGGAGAACTACAAGATCACAAGAGAACTACAATAAGGAGAACTACAAGATCACAAGAGAACTACAATAAGGAGAACTACAAGATCACAGAGAACTACAAGATCACAAGAGAACTACAAGATCACAAGAGAACTACAATAAGGAGAACTACAAGATCACATGAGAACTACAAGATCACAGGAGAACTACAAGATCACAAGAGAACTACAAGATCACATCAGAACTACAAGATCACAGGAGAACTACAAGATAACAGGAGAACTACAAGATCACAGGAGAACTACAAGATAACAGGAGAACTACAAGATCACAGGAGAACTACAAGATCACAAGAGAACTACAATAAGGAGAACTACAAGATCACAAGAGAACTATAATAAGGAGAACTACAAGATCACAGAGAACTACAAGATCACAAGAGAACTACAAGATCACAAGAGAACTACAATAAGGAGAACTACAAGATCACAAGAGAACTACAAGATCACAGGAGAACTACAAGATCACAAGAGAACTACAAGATCACAAGAAGATCACAAGAGAACTACAAGATCACATGAGAACTACAAGATCACAAGAGAACTACAAGATCACAAGAAGATCACAAGAGAACTACAAAATCACATGAGAACTACAAGATCACAAGAGAACTACAAGATCACAAGAAGATCACATGAGAACTACAAGATCACAGGAGAACTACAAGATCACAAGAGAATTACAAGATCACAGGAGAACTACAAGATCACAAGAGAACTACAATAAGGAGAACTACAAGATCACAAGAGAACTACAATAAGGAGAACTACAAGATAACAGAGAACTACAAGATCACAGGAGAACTACAAGATCACAGGAGAACTACAAGATCACAAGAGAACTACAAGATCACATGAGAACTACAAGATCACATGAGAACTACAAGATCACAGAGAACTACAAGATCACAGGAGAACTACAAGATCAGAAGAGAACTACAAGATCACAAGAAGATCACAAGAGAACTTCAAGATCACATGAGAACTACAAGATCACATGAGAACTACAAGATCACAGAGAACTACAAGATCACAGGAGAACTACAATATCACAGGAGAACTACAAGATAACATGAGAACTACAAGATCACAGGAGAACTACAAGATCACAAGAGAACTACAATAAGGAGAACTACAAGATCACAAGAGAACTACAAGAAGGAGAACTACAAGATCACAGAGAATTACAAGATCACAAGAGAACTACAAGATCACAAGAGAACTACAATAAGGAGAACTACAAGATCACAAGAGAACTACAAGATCACAGGAGAACTACAAGATCACATGAGAACTACAAGATCACAAGAGAACTAGAAGATCACATGAGAACTACAAGATCACAAGAGAACTACAAGATCACAAGAAGATCACAAGAGAACTACAAGATCACATGAGAACTACAAGATCACAAGAGAACTACAAGATCACAAGAAGATCACAAGAGAACTACAAGATCACATGAGAACTACAAGATCACATGAGAACTACAAGATCACATGAGAACTACAAGATCACAGGAGAACTACAAGATCACAGGAGAACTACAAGATCACAAGAGAACTATAATAAGGAGAACCACAAGATCACAAGAGAACTACAATAAGGAGAACTACAACATCACAGAGAACTACAAGATCACAGGAGAACTACAAGATCACAGGAGAACTACAAGATCACAAGAGATCACAAGAGAACTACAAGATCACATGAGAACTACAAGATCACAAGAGAACTACAAGATCACAAGAGATCACAAGAGAACTACAAGATAACATGAGAACTACAAGATCACATGAGAACTACAAGATCACAGAGAACTACAAGATCACATGAGAACTACAAGATCACATGAGAACTACAAGATCACAAGAGAAATACAAGATCACATGAGAACTACAAGATCACATGAGAACTACAAGATCACATGAGAACTACAAGATCACAGAGAACTACAAGATCACATGAGAACTACAAGATCACAAGAGAACTACAAGATGAAAGGAGAACTACAAGATCAAAGGAGAACTACAAGATAACAGGAGAACTACAAGATCACAAGAGAACTACAATAAGGAGAACTACAAGATCACAAGAGAACTACAATAAGGAGAACTACAAGATCACAGAGAACTACAAGATCACAAGAGAACTACAAGATCACAAGAGAACTACAATAAGGAGAACTACAAGATCACATGAGAACTACAAGATCACAGGAGAACTACAAGATCACAAGAGAACTACAAGATCACATGAGAACTACAAGATCACAGGAGAACTACAAGATAACAGGAGAACTACAAGATCACAGGAGAACTACAAGATCACAGGAGAACTACAAGATCACAAGAGAACTACAATAAGGAGAACTACAAGATCACAAGAGAACTACAATAAGGAGAACTACAAGATCACAAGAGAACTACAATAAGGAGAACTACAAGATCACAGAGAACTACAAGATCGCAAGAGAACTACAAGATCACAAGAGAACTACAAGATCGCAAGAGAACTACAAGATCACAAGAGAACTACAGGATCACAGGAGAACTACAAGATCACATGAGAACTACAAGATCACAAGAGAACTAGAAGATCACATGAGAACTACAAGATCACAAGAGAACTACAAGATCACAAGAAGATCACAAGAGAACTACAAGATCACATGAGAACTACAAGATCACAAGAGAACTACAAGATCACAAGAAGATCACAAGAGAACTACAAGATCACATGAGAACTACAAGATCACATGAGAACTACAAGATCACAAGAGAAATACAAGATCACATGAGAACTACAAGATCACATGAGAACTACAAGATCACATGAGAACTACAAGATCACAGAGAACTACAAGATCACATGAGAACTACAAGATCACAAGAGAACTACAAGATGAAAGGAGAACTACAAGATCAAAGGAGAACTACAAGATAACAGGAGAACTACAAGATCACAAGAGAACTACAATAAGGAGAACTACAAGATCACAAGAGAACTACAATAAGGAGAACTACAAGATCACAGAGAACTACAAGATCACAAGAGAACTACAAGATCACAAGAGAACTACAATAAGGAGAACTACAAGATCACATGAGAACTACAAGATCACAGGAGAACTACAAGATCACAAGAGAACTACAAGATCACATGAGAACTACAAGATCACAGGAGAACTACAAGATAACAGGAGAACTACAAGATCACAGGAGAACTACAAGATCACAGGAGAACTACAAGATCACAAGAGAACTACAATAAGGAGAACTACAAGATCACAAGAGAACTACAATAAGGAGAACTACAAGATCACAGAGAACTACAAGATCACAAGAGAACTACAAGATCACAAGAGAACTACAATAAGGAGAACTACAAGATCACAAGAGAACTACAAGATCACAGGAGAACTACAAGATCACATGAGAACTACAAGATCACAAGAGAACTAGAAGATCACATGAGAACTACAAGATCACAAGAGAACTACAAGATCACAAGAAGATCACAAGAGAACTACAAGATCACATGAGAACTACAAGATCACAAGAGAACTAGAAGATCACATGAGAACTACAAGATCACAAGAGAACTACAAGATCACAAGAAGATCACAAGAGAACTACAAGATCACATGAGAACTACAAGATCACAAGAGAACTACAAGATCACAAGAGGATCACAAGAGAACTACAAGATCACATGAGAACTACAAGATCACATGAGAACTACAAGATCACAGAGAACTACAAGATCACAGGAGAACTACAAGATCACAAGAGAACTACAAGATCACAGGAGAACTACAAGATCACAAGAGAACTACAATAAGGAGAACTACAAGATCACAAGAGAACTACAATAAGGAGGACTACAAGATCACAGAGAACTACAAGATCACAGGAGAACTACAAGATCACAGGAGAACTACAAGATCACAAGAGAACTACAAGATCACAAGAAGATCACAAGAGAACTACAAGATCACATGAGAACTACAAGATCACAAGAGAACTACAAGATCACAAGAAGATCACATGAGAACTACAAGATCACAGAGAACTACAAGATCACAAGAGAACTACAAGATCACAAGAGAACTACAATAAGGAGAACTACAAGATCACATGAGAACTACAAGATCACAGGAGAACTACAAGATCACAAGAGAACTACAAGATCACATGAGAACTACAAGATCACAGGAGAACTACAAGATAACAGGAGAACTACAAGATCACAGGAGAACTACAAGATAACAGGAGAACTACAAGATCACAGGAGAACTAAAAGATCACAAGAGAACTACAATAAGGAGAACTACAAGATCACAAGAGAACTACAATAAGGAGAACTACAAGATCACAGAGAACTCCAAGATCACAAGAGAACAACAAGATCACAAGAGAACTACAATAAGGAGAACTACAAGATCACAAGAGAACTACAAGATCACAGGAGAACTACAAGATCACATGAGAACTAGAAGATCACAGGAGAACTACAAGATCACAAGAGAACTACAAGATCACATGAGAACTACAAGATCACTGGAGAACTACAAGATCACAGGAGAACTACAAGATCACAAGAGAACTACAATAAGGAGAACTACAAGATCACAAGAGAACTACAATAAGGAGAACTACAAGATCACAAGAGAACTACAATAAGGAGAACTACAAGATCACAGAGAACTACAAGATCGCAAGAGAACTACAAGATCACAAGAGAACTACAAGATCGCAAGAGAACTACAAGATCACAAGAGAACTACAGGATCACAGGAGAACTACAAGATCACATGAGAACTACAAGATCACAAGAGAACTAGAAGATCACATGAGAACTACAAGATCACAAGAGAACTACAAGATCACAAGAAGATCACAAGAGAACTACAAGATCACATGAGAACTACAAGATCACAAGAGAACTACAAGATCACAAGAAGATCACAAGAGAACTACAAGATCACATGAGAACTACAAGATCACATGAGAACTACAAGATCACAAGAGAAATACAAGATCACATGAGAACTACAAGATCACATGAGAACTACAAGATCACATGAGAACTACAAGATCACAGAGAACTACAAGATCACATGAGAACTACAAGATCACAAGAGAACTACAAGATGAAAGGAGAACTACAAGATCAAAGGAGAACTACAAGATAACAGGAGAACTACAAGATCACAAGAGAACTACAATAAGGAGAACTACAAGATCACAAGAGAACTACAATAAGGAGAACTACAAGATCACAGAGAACTACAAGATCACAAGAGAACTACAAGATCACAAGAGAACTACAATAAGGAGAACTACAAGATCACATGAGAACTACAAGATCACAGGAGAACTACAAGATCACAAGAGAACTACAAGATCACATGAGAACTACAAGATCACAGGAGAACTACAAGATAACAGGAGAACTACAAGATCACAGGAGAACTACAAGATCACAGGAGAACTACAAGATCACAAGAGAACTACAATAAGGAGAACTACAAGATCACAAGAGAACTACAATAAGGAGAACTACAAGATCACAGAGAACTACAAGATCACAAGAGAACTACAAGATCACAAGAGAACTACAATAAGGAGAACTACAAGATCACAAGAGAACTACAAGATCACAGGAGAACTACAAGATCACATGAGAACTACAAGATCACAAGAGAACTAGAAGATCACATGAGAACTACAAGATCACAAGAGAACTACAAGATCACAAGAAGATCACAAGAGAACTACAAGATCACATGAGAACTACAAGATCACAAGAGAACTACAAGATCACAAGAGGATCACAAGAGAACTACAAGATCACATGAGAACTACAAGATCACATGAGAACTACAAGATCACAGAGAACTACAAGATCACAGGAGAACTACAAGATCACAAGAGAACTACAAGATCACAGGAGAACTACAAGATCACAAGAGAACTACAATAAGGAGAACTACAAGATCACAAGAGAACTACAATAAGGAGGACTACAAGATCACAGAGAACTACAAGATCACAGGAGAACTACAAGATCACAGGAGAACTACAAGATCACAAGAGAACTACAAGATCACAAGAAGATCACAAGAGAACTACAAGATCACATGAGAACTACAAGATCACAAGAGAACTACAAGATCACAAGAAGATCACATGAGAACTACAAGATCACAGAGAACTACAAGATCACAAGAGAACTACAAGATCACAAGAGAACTACAATAAGGAGAACTACAAGATCACATGAGAACTACAAGATCACAGGAGAACTACAAGATCACAAGAGAACTACAAGATCACATGAGAACTACAAGATAACAGGAGAACTACAAGATCACAGGAGAACTACAAGATAACAGGAGAACTACAAGATCACAGGAGAACTAAAAGATCACAAGAGAACTACAATAAGGAGAACTACAAGATCACAAGAGAACTACAATAAGGAGAACTACAAGATCACAGAGAACTCCAAGATCACAAGAGAACAACAAGATCACAAGAGAACTACAATAAGGAGAACTACAAGATCACAAGAGAACTACAAGATCACAGGAGAACTACAAGATCACATGAGAACTAGAAGATCACATGAGAACTACAAGATCACAAGAGAACTACAAGATCACAAGAAGATCACAAGAGAACTACAAGATCACATGAGAACTACAAGATCACAAGAGAACTACAAGATCACAAGAAGATCACATGAGAACTACAAGATCACAGGAGAACTACAAGATCACAAGAGAATTACAAGATCACAGGAGAACTACAAGATCACAAGAGAACTACAATAAGGAGAACTACAAGATCACAAGAGAACTACAATAAGGAGAACTACAAGATCACAGAGAACTACAAGATCACAGGAGAACTACAAGATCACAGGAGAACTACAAGATCACAAGAGAACTACAAGATCACATGAGAACTACAAGATCACATGAGAACTACAAGATCACAGAGAACTACAAGATCACAGGAGAACTACAAGATCACAAGAGAACTACAAGATCACAAGAAAATCACAAGAGAACTTCAAGATCACATGAGAACTACAAGATCACATGAGAACTACAAGATCACAGAGAACTACAAGATCACATGAGAACTACAAGATCACAGAGAACTACATGATCACAGGAGAACTACAAGATCACATGAGAACTACAAGATCACATGAGAACTACAAGATCACAAGAGAACTACAAGATCACATGAGAACTACAAGATCACATGAGAACTACAAGATCACATGAGAACTACAAGATCACAGAGAACTACAAGATCACATGAGAACTACAAGATCACAAGAGAACTACAAGATGAAAGGAGAACTACAAGATCAAAGGAGAACTACAAGATAACAGGAGAACTACAAGATCACAAGAGAACTACAATAAGGAGAACTACAAGATCACAAGAGAACTAGAATAAGGAGAACTACAAGATCAAAGAGAACTACAAGATCACAAGAGAACTACAAGATCACAAGAGAACTACAATAAGGAGAACTACAAGATCACATGAGAACTACAAGATCACAGGAGAACTACAAGATCACAAGAGAACTACAAGATCACATGAGAACTACAAGATCACAGGAAAACTACAAGATAACAGTAGAACTACAAGATCACAGGAGAACTACAAGATAACAGGAGAACTACAAGATCACAGGAGAACTACAAGATCACAAGAGAACTACAATAAGGAGAACTACAAGATCACAAGAGAACTACAATAAGGAGAACTACAAGATCACAGAGAACTACAAGATCGCAAGAGAACTACAAGATCACAAGAGAACTACAAGATCGCAAGAGAACTACAAGATCACAAGAGAACTACAGGATCACAGGAGAACTACAAGATCACATGAGAACTACAAGATCACAAGAGAACTAGAAGATCACATGAGAACTACAAGATCACAAGAGAACTACAAGATCACAAGAAGATCACAAGAGAACTACAAGATCACATGAGAACTACAAGATCACAAGAGAACTACAAGATCACAAGAAGATCACAAGAGAACTACAAGATCACATGAGAACTACAAGATCACATGAGAACTACAAGATCACAGAGAACTACAAGATCACAGGAGAACTACAAGATCACAAGAGAACTACAAGATCACAGGAGAACTACAAGATCACAAGAGAACTACAATAAGGAGAACTACAAGATCACAAGAGAACTACAATAAGGAGAACTACAAGATCACAGAGAACTACAAGATCACAGGAGAACTACAAGATCACAGGAGAACTACAAGATCACAAGAGAACTACAAGATCACAAGAGAACTACAAGATCACAAGAAGATCACAAGAGAACTACAAGATCACATGAGAAATACAAGATCACAAGAAGATCACAAGAGAACTACAAGATCACATGAGAACTACAAGATCACAGAGAACTACAAGATCACAGGAGAACTACAAGATCACAAGAGAACTACAAGATCAAAGGAGAACTACAAGATCAAAGGAGAACTACAAGATAGCAGGAGAACTACAAGATCAAAGAGAACTACAAGATCACAAGAGAACTACAAGATCACAAGAGAACTACAATAAGGAGAACTACAAGATCACATGAGAACTACAAGATCACAGGAGAACTACAAGATCACAAGAGAACTACAAGATCACATGAGAACTACAAGATCACAGGAGAACTACAAGATAACAGTAGAACTACAAGATCACAGGAGAACTACAAGATAACAGGAGAACTACAAGATCACAGGAGAACTACAAGATCACAAGAGAACTACAATAAGGAGAACTACAAGATCACAAGAGAACTACAATAAGGAGAACTACAAGATCACAGAGAACTACAAGATCGCAAGAGAACTACAAGATCACAAGAGAACTACAAGATCGCAAGAGAACTACAAGATCACAAGAGAACTACAGGATCACAGGAGAACTACAAGATCACATGAGAACTACAAGATCACAAGAGAACTAGAAGATCACATGAGAACTACAAGATCACAAGAGAACTACAAGATCACAAGAAGATCACAAGAGAACTACAAGATCACATGAGAACTACAAGATCACAAGAGAACTACAAGATCACAAGAAGATCACAAGAGAACTACAAGATCACATGAGAACTACAAGATCACATGAGAACTACAAGATCACAGAGAACTACAAGATCACAGGAGAACTACAAGATCACAAGAGAACTACAAGATCACAGGAGAACTACAAGATCACAAGAGAACTACAATAAGGAGAACTACAAGATCACAAGAGAACTACAATAAGGAGAACTACAAGATCACAGAGAACTACAAGATCACAGGAGAACTACAAGATCACAGGAGAACTACAAGATCACAAGAGAACTACAAGATCACAAGAGAACTACAAGATCACAAGAAGATCACAAGAGAACTACAAGATCACATGAGAAATACAAGATCACAAGAAGATCACAAGAGAACTACAAGATCACATGAGAACTACAAGATCACAGAGAACTACAAGATCACAGGAGAACTACAAGATCACAAGAGAACTACAAGATCAAAGGAGAACTACAAGATCAAAGGAGAACTACAAGATAGCAGGAGAACTACAAGATCACAAGAGAACTACAATAAGGAGAACTACAAGATCACAAGAGAACTACAATAAGGAGAACTACAAGATCACAGAGAACTACAAGATCACAAGAGAACTACAAGATCACAAGAGAACTACAATAAGGAGAACTACAAGATCACATGAGAACTACAAGATCACAGGAGAACTACAAGATCACAAGAGAACTACAAGATCACATCAGAACTACAAGATCACAGGAGAACTACAAGATAACAGGAGAACTACAAGATCACAGGAGAACTACAAGATAACAGGAGAACTACAAGATCACAGGAGAACTACAAGATCACAAGAGAACTACAATAAGGAGAACTACAAGATCACAAGAGAACTACAATAAGGAGAACTACAAGATCACAGAGAACTACAAGATCACAAGAGAACTACAAGATCACAAGAGAACTACAATAAGGAGAACTACAAGATCACAAGAGAACTACAAGATCACAGGAGAACTACAAGATCACAAGAGAACTACAAGATCACAAGAAGATCACAAGAGAACTACAAGATCACATGAGAACTACAAGATCACAAGAGAACTACAAGATCACAAGAAGATCACAAGAGAACTACAAAATCACATGAGAACTACAAGATCACAAGAGAACTACAAGATCACAAGAAGATCACATGAGAACTACAAGATCACAGGAGAACTACAAGATCACAAGAGAATTACAAGATCACAGGAGAACTACAAGATCACAAGAGAACTACAATAAGGAGAACTACAAGATCACAAGAGAACTACAATAAGGAGAACTACAAGATCACAGAGAACTACAAGATCACAGGAGAACTACAAGATCACAGGAGAACTACAAGATCACAAGAGAACTACAAGATCACATGAGAACTACAAGATCACATGAGAACTACAAGATCACAGAGAACTACAAGATCACAGGAGAACTACAAGATCAGAAGAGAACTACAAGATCACAAGAAGATCACAAGAGAACTTCAAGATCACATGAGAACTACAAGATCACATGAGAACTACAAGATCACAGAGAACTACAAGATCACAGGAGAACTACAATATCACAGGAGAACTACAAGATAACATGAGAACTACAAGATCACAGGAGAACTACAAGATCACAAGAGAACTACAATAAGGAGAACTACAAGATCACAAGAGAACTACAAGAAGGAGAACTACAAGATCACAGAGAATTACAAGATCACAAGAGAACTACAAGATCACAAGAGAACTACAATAAGGAGAACTACAAGATCACAAGAGAACTACAAGATCACAGGAGAACTACAAGATCACATGAGAACTACAAGATCACAAGAGAACTAGAAGATCACATGAGAACTACAAGATCACAAGAGAACTACAAGATCACAAGAAGATCACAAGAGAACTACAAGATCACATGAGAACTACAAGATCACAAGAGAACTACAAGATCACAAGAAGATCACAAGAGAACTACAAGATCACATGAGAACTACAAGATCACATGAGAACTACAAGATCACATGAGAACTACAAGATCACATGAGAACGACAAGATCACAGAGAACTACAAGATCACAGGAGAACTACAAGATCACAGGAGAACTACAAGATCACAAGAGAACTATAATAAGGAGAACCACAAGATCACAAGAGAACTACAATAAGGAGAACTACAACATCACAGAGAACTACAAGATCACAGGAGAACTACAAGATCACAGGAGAACTACAAGATCACAAGAGATCACAAGAGAACTACAAGATCACATGAGAACTACAAGATCACAAGAGAACTACAAGATCACAAGAGATCACAAGAGAACTACAAGATCACATGAGAACTACAAGATCACATGAGAACTACAAGATCACAGAGAACTACATGATCACAGGAGAACTACAAGATCACATGAGAACTACAAGATCACATGAGAACTACAAGATCACAAGAGAAATACAAGATCACATGAGAACTACAAGATCACATGAGAACTACAAGATCACATGAGAACTACAAGATCACAGAGAACTACAAGATCACATGAGAACTACAAGATCACAAGAGAACTACAAGATGAAAGGAGAACTACAAGATCAAAGGAGAACTACAAGATAACAGGAGAACTACAAGATCACAAGAGAACTACAATAAGGAGAACTACAAGATCACAAGAGAACTACAATAAGGAGAACTACAAGATCACAGAGAACTACAAGATCACAAGAGAACTACAAGATCACAAGAGAACTACAATAAGGAGAACTACAAGATCACATGAGAACTACAAGATCACAGGAGAACTACAAGATCACAAGAGAACTACAAGATCACATGAGAACTACAAGATCACAGGAGAACTACAAGATAACAGGAGAACTACAAGATCACAGGAGAACTACAAGATCACAGGAGAACTACAAGATCACAAGAGAACTACAATAAGGAGAACTACAAGATCACAAGAGAACTACAATAAGGAGAACTACAAGATCACAGAGAACTACAAGATCACAAGAGAACTACAAGATCACAAGAGAACTACAATAAGGAGAACTACAAGATCACAAGAGAACTACAAGATCACAGGAGAACTACAAGATCACATGAGAACTACAAGATCACAAGAGAACTAGAAGATCACATGAGAACTACAAGATCACAAGAGAACTACAAGATCACAAGAAGATCACAAGAGAACTACAAGATCACATGAGAACTACAAGATCACAAGAGAACTACAAGATCACAAGAAGATCACAAGAGAACTACAAGATCACATGAGAACTACAAGATCACATGAGAACTACAAGATCACAGAGAACTACAAGATCACAGGAGAACTACAAGATCACAAGAGAACTACAAGATCACAGGAGAACTACAAGATCACAAGAGAACTACAATAAGGAGAACTACAAGATCACAAGAGAACTACAATAAGGAGGACTACAAGATCACAGAGAACTACAAGATCACAGGAGAACTACAAGATCACAGGAGAACTACAAGATCACAAGAGAACTACAAGATCACAAGAAGATCACAAGAGAACTACAAGATCACATGAGAACTACAAGATCACAAGAGAACTACAAGATCACAAGAAGATCACAAGAGAACTACAAGATCACATGAGAACTACAAGATCACAGAGAACTACAAGATCACAGGAGAACTACAAGATCACAAGAGAACTACAAGATCAAAGGAGAACTACAAGATCAAAGGAGAACTACAAGATAACAGGAGAACTACAAGATCACAAGAGAACTACAATAAGGAGAACTACAAGATCACAAGAGAACTACAATAAGGAGAACTACAAGATCACAGAGAACTACAAGATCACAAGAGAACTACAAGATCACAAGAGAACTACAATAAGGAGAACTACAAGATCACATGAGAACTACAAGATCACAGGAGAACTACAAGATCACAAGAGAACTACAAGATCACATGAGAACTACAAGATCACAGGAGAACTACAAGATAACAGGAGAACTACAAGATCACAGGAGAACTACAAGATAACAGGAGAACTACAAGATCACAGGAGAACTACAAGATCACAAGAGAACTACAATAAGGAGAACTACAAGATCACAAGAGAACTACAATAAGGAGAACTACAAGATCACAGAGAACTCCAAGATCACAAGAGAACAACAAGATCACAAGAGAACTACAATAAGGAGAACTACAAGATCACAAGAGAACTACAAGATCACAAGAGAACTACAAGATCACAAGAGAACTACAAGATCACAAGAAGATCACAAGAGAACTACAAGATCACATGAGAACTACAAGATCACAAGAGAACTACAAGATCACAAGAAGATCACATGAGAACTACAAGATCACAGGAGAACTACAAGATCACAAGAGAATTACAAGATCACAGGAGAACTACAAGATCACAAGAGAACTACAATAAGGAGAACTACAAGATCAAAGGAGAACTACAATAAGGAGAACTACAAGATCACAGAGAACTACACGATCACAGGAGAACTACAAGATCACAGGAGAACTACAAGATCACAAGAGAACTACAAGATCACATGAGAACTACAAGATCACATGAGAACTACAAGATCACAGAGAACTACAAGATCACAGGAGAACTACAAGATCACAAGAGAACTACAAGATCACAAGAAAATCACAAGAGAACTTCAAGATCACATGAGAACTACAAGATCACATGAGAACTACAAGATCACAGAGAACTACAAGATCACATGAGAACTACAAGATCACAGAGAACTACATGATCACAGGAGAACTACAAGATCACATGAGAACTACAAGATCACATGAGAACTACAAGATCACAAGAGAACTACAAGATCACATGAGAACTACAAGATCACATGAGAACTACAAGATCACATGAGAACTACAAGATCACAGAGAACTACAAGATCACATGAGAACTACAAGATCACAAGAGAACTACAAGATGAAAGGAGAACTACAAGATCAAAGGAGAACTACAAGATAACAGGAGAACTACAAGATCACAAGAGAACTACAATAAGGAGAACTACAAGATCACAAGAGAACTAGAATAAGGAGAACTACAAGATCACAGAGAACTACAAGATCACAAGAGAACTACAAGATCACAAGAGAACTACAATAAGGAGAACTACAAGATCACATGAGAACTACAAGATCACAGGAGAACTACAAGATCACAAGAGAACTACAAGATCACATGAGAACTACAAGATCACAGGAGAACTACAAGATAACAGTAGAACTACAAGATCACAGGAGAACTACAAGATAACAGGAGAACTACAAGATCACAGGAGAACTACAAGATCACAAGAGAACTACAATAAGGAGAACTACAAGATCACAAGAGAACTACAATAAGGAGAACTACAAGATCACAGAGAACTACAAGATCGCAAGAGAACTACAAGATCACAAGAGAACTACAAGATCGCAAGAGAACTACAAGATCACAAGAGAACTACAGGATCACAGGAGAACTACAAGATCACATGAGAACTACAAGATCACAAGAGAACTAGAAGATCACATGAGAACTACAAGATCACAAGAGAACTACAAGATCACAAGAAGATCACAAGAGAACTACAAGATCACATGAGAACTACAAGATCACAAGAGAACTACAAGATCACAAGAAGATCACAAGAGAACTACAAGATCACATGAGAACTACAAGATCACAGAGAACTACAAGATCACAGGAGAACTACAAGATCACAAGAGAACTACAAGATCACAGGAGAACTACAAGATCACAAGAGAACTACAATAAGGAGAACTACAAGATCACAGAGAACTACAAGATCACAGGAGAACTACAAGATCACAGGAGAACTACAAGATCACAAGAGAACTACAAGATCACAAGAGAACTACAAGATCACAAGAAGATCACAAGAGAACTACAAGATCACATGAGAAATACAAGATCACAAGAAGATCACAAGAGAACTACAAGATCACATGAGAACTACAAGATCACAGAGAACTACAAGATCACAGGAGAACTACAAGATCACAAGAGAACTACAAGATCAAAGGAGAACTACAAGATCAAAGGAGAACTACAAGATAACAGGAGAACTACAAGATCACAAGAGAACTACAATAAGGAGAACTACAAGATCACAAGAGAACTACAATAAGGAGAACTACAAGATCACATGAGAACTACAAGATCACAGGAGAACTACAAGATCACAAGAGAACTACAAGATCACATCAGAACTACAAGATCACAGGAGAACTACAAGATAACAGGAGAACTACAAGATCACAGGAGAACTACAAGATAACAGGAGAACTACAAGATCACAGGAGAACTACAAGATCACAAGAGAACTACAATAAGGAGAACTACAAGATCACAAGAGAACTACAATAAGGAGAACTACAAGATCACAGAGAACTACAAGATCACAAGAGAACTACAAGATCACAAGAGAACTACAATAAGGAGAACTACAAGATCACAAGAGAACTACAAGATCACAGGAGAACTACAAGATCACAAGAGAACTACAAGATCACAAGAAGATCACAAGAGAACTACAAGATCACATGAGAACTACAAGATCAAAAGAGAACTACAAGATCACAAGAAGATCACAAGAGAACTACAAGATCACATGAGAACTACAAGATCACAAGAGAACTACAAGATCACAAGAAGATCACATGAGAACTACAAGATCACAGGAGAACTACAAGATCACAAGAGAATTACAAGATCACAGGAGAACTACAAGATCACAAGAGAACTACAATAAGGAGAACTACAAGATCACAAGAGAACTACAATAAGGAGAACTACAAGATCACAGAGAACTACAAGATCACAGGAGAACTACAAGATCACAGGAGAACTACAAGATCACAAGAGAACTACAAGATCACATGAGAACTACAAGATCACATGAGAACTACAAGATCACAGAGAACTACAAGATCACAGGAGAACTACAAGATCACAAGAGAACTACAAGATCACAAGAAGATCACAAGAGAACTTCAAGATCACATGAGAACTACAAGATCACATGAGAACTACAAGATCACAGAGAACTACAAGATCACAAGAGAACTACAATATCACAGGAGAACTACAAGATAACATGAGAACTACAAGATCACAGGAGAACTACAAGATCACAAGAGAACTACAATAAGGAGAACTACAAGATCACAAGAGAACTACAAGAAGGAGAACTACAAGATCACAGAGAATTACAAGATCACAAGAGAACTACAAGATCACAAGAGAACTACAATAAGGAGAACTACAAGATCACAAGAGAACTACAAGATCACAGGAGAACTACAAGATCACATGAGAACTACAAGATCACAAGAGAACTAGAAGATCACATGAGAACTACAAGATCACAAGAGAACTACAAGATCACAAGAAGATCACAAGAGAACTACAAGATCACATGAGAACTACAAGATCACAAGAGAACTACAAGATCACAAGAAGATCACAAGAGAACTACAAGATCACATGAGAACTACAAGATCACATGAGAACTACAAGATCACATGAGAACTACAAGATCACAGAGAACTACAAGATCACAGGAGAACTACAAGATCACAGGAGAACTACAAGATCACAAGAGAACTATAATAAGGAGAACCACAAGATCACAAGAGAACTACAATAAGGAGAACTACAACATCACAGAGAACTACAAGATCACAGGAGAACTACAAGATCACAGGAGAACTACAAGATCACAAGAGAACTACAATAAGGAGAACTACAAGATCACAAGAGAACTACAATAAAGAGAACTACAAGATCACAGAGAATTACAAGATCACAAGAGAACTACAAGATCACAAGAGAACTACAATAAGGAGAACTACAAGATCACAAGAGAACTACAAGATCACAGGAGAACTACAAGATCACATGAGAACTACAAGATCACAAGAGAACTAGAATATCACATGAGAACTACAAGATCACAAGAGAACTACAAGATCACAAGAAGATCACAAGAGAACTACAAGATCACATGAGAACTACAAGATCACAAGAGAACTACAAGATCACAAGAAGATCACAAGAGAACTACAAGATCACATGAGAACTACAAGATCACATGAGAACTACAAGATCACATGAGAACTACAAGATCACAGAGAACTACAAGATCACAGGAGAACTACAAGATCACAAGAGAACTACAAGATCACAGGAGAACTACAAGATCACAAGAGAACTACAATAAGGAGAACCACAAGATCACAAGAGAACTACAATAAGGAGAACTACAACATCACAGGAGAACTACAAGATCACAAGAGAACTACAAGATCACAAGAGAACTACAAGATCACAAGATCACAAGTGAACTACAAGATCACATGAGAACTACAAGATCACAAGAGAACTACAAGATCACAAGAAGATCACAAGAGAACTACAAGATCACATGAGAACTACAAGATCACAGAGAACTACAAGATCACAGGAGAACTACAAGATCACAAGAGAACTACAAGATCAAAGGAGAACTACAAGATCAAAGGAGAACTACAAGATAACAGGAGAACTACAAGATCACAAGAGAACTACAATAAGGAGAACTACAAGATCACAAGAGAACTACAATAAGGAGAACTACAAGATCACAGAGAACTACAAGATCACAAGAGAACTACAAGATCACAAGAGAACTACAAGATCACAGGAGAACTACAAGATCACATGAGAACTACAAGATCACATGAGAACTACAAGATCACAAGAGAACTACAAGATCACAAGAAGATCACAAGAGAACTACAAGATCACATGAGAACTACAAGATCACAAGAGAACTACAAGATCACAAGAAGATCACAAGAGAACTACAAGATCACATGAGAACTAAAAGATCACATGAGAACTACAAGACCACATGAGAACTACAAGATCACAGGAGAACTACAAGATCACAAGAGAATTACAAGATCACAAGAGAACTACAAGATCACAAGAGAACTACAATAAGGAGAACTACAAGATCACAAGAGAACTACAATAAGGAGAACTACAAGATCACAGAGAACTACAAGATCACAGGAGAACTACAAGATCACAAGAGAACTTCAAGATCACATGAGAACTACAAGATCACATGAGAACTACAAGATCACAGAGAACTACAAGATCACAGGAGAACTACAATATCACAGGAGAACTACAAGATAACAGGAGAACTACAAGATCACAGGAGAACTACAAGATCACAAGAGTACTACAATAAGGAGAACTACAAGATCACAAGAGAACTACAATAAGGAGAACTACAAGATCACAGAGCACTACAAGATCACAAGAGAACTACAAGATCACAAGAGAACTACAATAAGGAGAACTACAAGATCACATGAGAACTACAAGATCACAGGAGAATTACAAGATCACAAGAGAACTACAAGATCACATGAGAACTACAAGATCACAGGAGAACTACAGGATAACAGGAGAACTACAAGATCACAAGAGAACTACAAGATCACAAGAGAACTACAAGATCACATGAGAACTACAAGATCACAGGAGAACTACAAGATAACAGGAAAACTACAAGATCACAAGAGAACTACAATAAGGAGACCTACAAGATTAACGAGAACTACAAGATCACAAGAGAACTACAAGATCACAAGAGAACTACAATAAGGAGAACTACAAGATAACAAGAGAACTACAAGATCACAGGAGAACTACAAGATCACATGAGAACTACAAGATCACAAGAGAACTACAAGATCACAGGAGAACTACAAGATCACAAGAGAACTACAAGATCACAAGAGAACTACAAGATAACAGGAGAACTACAAGATCACAGGAGAACTACAAGATAACAGGAGAACTACAAGATCACAGGAGAACTACAAGATCACAAGAGAACTACAAGATCACAAGAAGATCACAAGAGAACTACAAGATCACATGAGAACTACAAGATCACAAGAGAACTACAAGATCACAAGAAGATCACAAGAGAACTACAAGATCACATGAGAACTACAAGATCACATGAGAACTACAAGATCACAGAGAACTACAAGATCACAGGAGAACTACAAGATCACAAGAAAACTACAAGATCAAAGTAGAACTCCAAGATAACAGGAGAACTACAAGATCACAAGAGAACTACAATAAGGAGAACTACAAGATCACAAGAGAACTACCATAAGGAGAACTACAAGATCACAGAGAACTACAAGATCACAAGAGAACTAAAAGATCACAAGAGAACTACAATAAGGAGAACTGCAAGATCACATAAGAACTACAAGATCACAGGAGAACTACAAGATCACAAGAGAACTACAAGATCACATGAGAACTACAAGATCACAGGAGAACTACAAGATAACAGGAGAACTACAAGAGAACTACAAGATCACAGAAGAACTACAATATCACAGAGAACTACAAGATCACAAGAGAACTACAAGATCACAAGAGAACTACAAGATCACATGAGAACTACAAGATCACAAGAGAACTACAAGATCACAAGAAGATCACAAAGAACTACAAGATCACATGAGAACTATAAGATCACAAGAGAACTACAAGATCACAAGAAGATGACAAGAGAACTACAAGATCACAAGAGAACGACAATAAGGAGAACTACAAGATCACAGGAGAACTACAAGATAACAGGAGAACTACAAGATCACAGGAGAACTACAAGATCACAAGAGAACTACAATAAGGAGAACTACAAGATCACAAGAGAACTACAAGATCACAAGAAGATCACAAGAGAACTACAAGATCACATGAGAACTACAAGATCACAAGAGAACTACAAGATCACAAGAAGATCACAAGACAACTACAGGATCACATGAGAACTACAAGATCACAAGAAAACTACAAGATCTCATGAGAACTACAAGATCACAAGAAAACTACAAGATCACATGAGAACTACAAGATCATAAGACAACTACAAGATCACATGAGAACTACAAGATCACAAGCGAACTACAAGATCACATGAGAAGTACAAGATCACAGGAGAACTACAAGATCACAAGAGAACTACAAGATCACAGGAGAACTACAAGATCACATGAGAACTACAAGATCACAAGAGAACTACAAGATCACAAGAGAACTACAAGATCACAAGAAGATCACAAGAGAACTACAAGATCACATGAGAACTACAAGATCACAAGAGAACTACAAGATCACAAGAAGATCACAAGAGAACTACAAGATCACATGAGAACTACAAGATCACATGAGAACTACAGGTAAACAGACTGTAACGTCTGCAGCGGTTAAATAGACTGTAACGTCTGCAGCAGGTAAACAGACTGTAACGTCTGCAGCAGGTAAACGGACTGTAACGTCTGCAGCGGGTAAACAGACAGTAACGTCAGCAGAAGGTAAACAGACTGTAACGTCTGCAGCGGGTAAACAGACTGTAACTTCTGAAGCGGGTAAACAGACTGTAACGTCTGCAGCGGGTAAACAGACTGTAACGTCTGCAGCAGGTAAACAGACTGTAACGTCTGCAGCAGGTAAACAGACTGTAACGTCTGCAGGTAAACAGACTGTAACGTCTTCAGCAGGTAAACAGACTGTAACGTCTGCAGCAGGTAAACAGGCTGTAACGTCTGCAGCAGGTAAACAGACTGTAACGTCTGCAGTTAAACAGACTGTAATGTCTGCAGGTAAACAGACTGTAACATCTGCAGGTAAACAGACTGTAACGTCTGCAGCAGGTAAACAGACTGTAACGTCTGCAGTAGGTAAACAGACTGTAACGTCTGCAGAAGGTAAACAGACTGTAACGTCTGCAGCAGGTAAACAGACTGTAATGTCTGCAGCAGGTAAACAGACTGTAACGTCTGCAGGTAAACAGACTGTAACGTCTGCAGCGGGTAAACAGACTGTAACGTCTGCAGGTGAACAGACTGTAACGTCTGCAGCAGGTAAACAGACTTTAACGTCTGCAGCGGGTAAACAGACTGTAACTTTTCAGCAGGTAAACAGACTGTAACGTCTGCAGCGGGTAAACAGACTGTAACGTCTGCAGGTAAACAGACTGTAACGTCTGCAGCAGGTAAACAGACTGTAACGTCTGCAGCAGGTAAATAGGCTGTAACGTCTGCAGCAGGTAAACAGACTGTAACGTCTGCAGTTAAACAGACTGTAACGTCTGCAGGTAAAAAGACTGTAACGTCTGCAGCGGGTAAACAGACTGTAACATCTGCAGCAGGTAAACAGATTGTAACGTCTGCAGCAGGTAAACAGACTGTAACGTCTGCAGTTAAACAGAATGTAATGTCTTCAGGTAAACAGACTGTAAAGTCTGCAGGTAAACAGACTGTAACGTCTGCAGCACGTAAACAGACTGTAACGTCTGAAGTAGGTAAACAGACTGTAACGTCTGCAGAAGGTAAACAGACTGTAACGTCTGCAGTAGGTAAACAGACTGTAACGTCTGCAGCAGGTAAACAGACTGTAACGTCTGCAGGTAAACAGACTGTAACGTCTGCAGCGGGTAAACAGACTGTAACGTCTGCAGGTAAACAGACTGTAACGTCTGCAGCAGGTAAACAGACTTTAACGTCTGCAGCGGGTAAACAGACTGTAACTTTTCAGCAGGTAAACAGACTGTAACGTCTGCAGCTGGTAAACAGACTGTAACGTCTGCAGGTAAACAGACTGTAACGTCTGCAGCAGGTAAACAGACTGTAACGTCTGCAGCAGGTAAACAGGCTGTAACGTCTGCAGCAGGTAAACAGACTGTAACGTCTGCAGTTAAACAGACTGTAACGTCTGCAGGTAAAAAGACTGTAACGTCTGCAGCGGGTAAACAGACTGTAACATCTGCAGCAGGTAAACAGATTGTAACGTCTGCAGCAGGTAAACAGACTGTAACGTCTGCAGTTAAACAGAATGTAATGTCTTCAGGTAAACAGACTGTAAAGTCTGCAGGTAAACAGACTGTAACGTCTGCAGCACGTAAACAGACTGTAACGTCTGCAGCAGGTAAACAGACTGTAACGTCTGCAGCAGGTAAACAGACTGTAACGTCTGCAGGTAAACATACTGTAACGTCTGCAGCAGGTAAACAGACTGTAACGTCTGCAGCAGGTAAACAGACTGTAGCGTCTGCAGCAGGTAAACAGACTGTAACGTCTGCAGCGGGTGAACAGACAGTAACGTCTGCAGCGGGTAAACAGACTGTAACGTCTGCAGCGGGTAAACAGACTGTAACGTCTGCAGCGGGTAAACAGACTGTAACGTCTGCAGGTACACAGACTGTAACGTCTGCAGGTAAACAGACTGTAACGTCTGCAGCGGGTAAACAGACTGTAACGTCTGCAGCATGTAAACAGACTGTAACGTCTGCAGGTAAACAGACTGTAACGTCTGCAGCGGTTAAACAGACTGTAACGTCTGCAGCAGGTAAACAGACTGTAAAGTCTGCAGCGGGTAAACAGACAGTAACGTCTGCAGCAGGTAAACAGACTGTAACGTCTGCAGGTAAACAGACTGTAACTTCTGAAGCGGGTAAACAGACTGTAACGTCTGCAGCGGGTAAACAGACTGTAACGTCTGCAGGTAAACAGACTGTAACGTCTGCAGCAGGTAAACACACTGTAACGTCTGCAGCAGGTAAACAGGCTGTAACGTCTGCAGCAGGTAAACAGACTGTAAGGTCTGCAGTTAAACAGACTGTAATGTCTGCAGTTAAACAGACTGTAACATCTGCAGGTAAACAGACTGTAACGTCTGCAGCAGGTAAACAGACTGTAACGTGTGCAGTAGGTAAACAGACTGTAACGTCTGCAGAAGGTAAACAGACTGTAACGTCTTCAGCAGGTAAACAGACTGTAACGTCTGCAGCAGGTAAACAGACTGTAACGTCTGCAGCAGGTAAACAGACTGTAACGTCTGCAGCAGGTAAACAGACTGTAACGTCTGCAGGTAAACAGACTGTAACGTCTGCAGCGGGTAAACAGACTGTAACGTCTGCAGGTAAACAGACTGTAACGTCTGCAGCAGGTAAACAGACTGTAACGTCTGCAGCGGGTAAACAGACTGTAACTTTTCAGCAGGTAAACAGACTGTAACGTCTGCAGTTAAACAGACTGTAACGTCTGCAGGTAAAAAGACTGTAACGTCTGCAGCGGGTAAACAGACTGTAACATCTGCAGCAGGTAAACAGATTGTAACGTCTGCAGCAGGTAAACAGACTGTAACGTCTGCAGTCAAACAGAATGTAATGTCTTCAGGTAAACAGACTGTAAAGTCTGCAGGTAAACAGACTGTAACGTCTGCAGCACGTAAACAGACTGTAACGTCTGAAGTAGGTAAACAGACTGTAACGTCTGCAGAAGGTAAACAGACTGTAACGTCTGCAGTAGGTAAACAGACTGTAACGTCTGCAGCAGGTAAACAGACTGTAACGTCAGCAGGTAAACAGACTGTAACGTCTGCAGCAGGTAAACAGACTGTAACGTCTGCAGCGGGTAAACAGACAGTAACGTCAGCAGAAGGTAAACAGACTGTAACGTCTGCAGCGGGTAAACAGACTGTAACTTCTGCAGCGGGTAAACAGACTGTAACGTCTGCAGCGGGTAAACAGACTGTAACGTCTGCAGCAGGTAAACAGACTCTAACGTCTGCAGCAGGTAAACAGACTGTAACGTCTGCAGGTAAACAGACTGTAACGTCTTCAGCAGGTAAACAGACTGTAACGTCTGCAGCAGGTAAACAGGCTGTAACGTCTGCAGCAGGTAAACAGACTGTAACGTCTGCAGTTAAACAGACTGTAATGTCTGCAGGTAAACAGACTGTAACATCTGCAGGTAAACAGACTGTAACGTCTGCAGCAGGTAAACAGACTGTAACGTCTGCAGTAGGTAAACAGACTGTAACGTCTGCAGAAGGTAAACAGACTGTAACGTCTGCAGTAGGTAAACAGACTGTAACGTCTGCAGCAGGTAAACAGACTGTAACGTCTGCAGGTAAACAGACTGTAACGTCTGCAGCGGGTAAACAGACTGTAACGTCTGCAGGTAAACAGACTGTAACGTCTGCAGCAGGTAAACAGACTTTAACGTCTGCAGCGGGTAAACAGACTGTAACTTTTCAGCAGGTAAACAGACTGTAACGTCTGCAGCTGGTAAACAGACTGTAACGTCTGCAGGTAAACAGACTGTAACGTCTGCAGCAGGTAAACAGACTGTAACGTCTGCAGCAGGTAAACAGGCTGTAACGTCTGCAGCAGGTAAACAGACTGTAACGTCTGCAGTTAAACAGACTGTAACGTCTGCAGGTAAAAAGACTGTAACGTCTGCAGCGGGTAAACAGACTGTAACATCTGCAGCAGGTAAACAGATTGTAACGTCTGCAGCAGGTAAACAGACTGTAACGTCTGCAGTTAAACAGAATGTAATGTCTTCAGGTAAACAGACTGTAAAGTCTGCAGGTAAACAGACTGTAACGTCTGCAGCACGTAAACAGACTGTAACGTCTGCAGCAGGTAAACAGACTGTAACGTCTGCAGCAGGTAAACAGACTGTAACGTCTGCAGGTAAACATACTGTAACGTCTGCAGCAGGTAAACAGACTGTAACGTCTGCAGCAGGTAAACAGACTGTAACGTCTGCAGCAGGTAAACAGACTGTAACGTCAGCAGGTAAACAGACTGTAACGTCTGCAGCAGGTAAACAGACTGTAACGTCTGCAGCGGGTAAACAGACAGTAACGTCAGCAGAAGGTAAACAGACTGTAACGTCTGCAGCGGGTAAACAGACTGTAACTTCTGCAGCGGGTAAACAGACTGTAACGTCTGCAGCGGGTAAACAGACTGTAACGTCTGCAGCAGGTAAACAGACTCTAACGTCTGCAGCAGGTAAACAGACTGTAACGTCTGCAGGTAAACAGACTGTAACGTCTTCAGCAGGTAAACAGACTGTAACGTCTGCAGCAGGTAAACAGGCTGTAACGTCTGCAGCAGGTAAACAGACTGTAACGTCTGCAGTTAAACAGACTGTAATGTCTGCAGGTAAACAGACTGTAACATCTGCAGGTAAACAGACTGTAACGTCTGCAGCAGGTAAACAGACTGTAACGTCTGCAGTAGGTAAACAGACTGTAACGTCTGCAGAAGGTAAACAGACTGTAACGTCTGCAGTAGGTAAACAGACTGTAACGTCTGCAGCAGGTAAACAGACTGTAACGTCTGCAGGTAAACAGACTGTAACGTCTGCAGCGGGTAAACAGACTGTAACGTCTGCAGGTAAACAGACTGTAACGTCTGCAGCAGGTAAACAGACTTTAACGTCTGCAGCGGGTAAACAGACTGTAACTTTTCAGCAGGTAAACAGACTGTAACGTCTGCAGCTGGTAAACAGACTGTAACGTCTGCAGGTAAACAGACTGTAACGTCTGCAGCAGGTAAACAGACTGTAACGTCTGCAGCAGGTAAACAGGCTGTAACGTCTGCAGCAGGTAAACAGACTGTAACGTCTGCAGTTAAACAGACTGTAACGTCTGCAGGTAAAAAGACTGTAACGTCTGCAGCGGGTAAACAGACTGTAACATCTGCAGCAGGTAAACAGATTGTAACGTCTGCAGCAGGTAAACAGACTGTAACGTCTGCAGTTAAACAGAATGTAATGTCTTCAGGTAAACAGACTGTAAAGTCTGCAGGTAAACAGACTGTAACGTCTGCAGCACGTAAACAGACTGTAACGTCTGCAGCAGGTAAACAGACTGTAACGTCTGCAGCAGGTAAACAGACTGTAACGTCTGCAGGTAAACATACTGTAACGTCTGCAGCAGGTAAACAGACTGTAACGTCTGCAGCAGGTAAACAGACTGTAGCGTCTGCAGCAGGTAAACAGACTGTAACGTCTGCAGCGGGTGAACAGACAGTAACGTCTGCAGCGGGTGAACAGACAGTAACGTCTGCAGCGGGTGAACAGACAGTAACGTCTGCAGCGGGTAAACAGACTGTAACGTCTGCAGCGGGTAAACAGACTGTAACGTCTGCAGCGGGTAAACAGACTGTAACGTCTGCAGGTACACAGACTGTAACGTCTGCAGGTAAACAGACTGTAACGTCTGCAGCGGGTAAACAGACTGTAACGTCTGCAGCGGGTAAACAGACTGTAACGTCTGCAGGTAAACAGACTGTAACGTCTGCAGCAGGTAAACACACTGTAACGTCTGCAGCAGGTAAACAGGCTGTAACGTCTGCAGCAGGTAAACAGACTGTAAGGTCTGCAGTTAAACAGACTGTAATGTCTGCAGTTAAACAGACTGTAACATCTGCAGGTAAACAGACTGTAACGTCTGCAGCAGGTAAACAGACTGTAACGTGTGCAGTAGGTAAACAGACTGTAACGTCTGCAGAAGGTAAACAGACTGTAACGTCTTCAGCAGGTAAACAGACTGTAACGTCTGCAGCAGGTAAACAGACTGTAACGTCTGCAGCAGGTAAACAGACTGTAACGTCTGCAGCAGGTAAACAGACTGTAACGTCTGCAGGTAAACAGACTGTAACGTCTGCAGCGGGTAAACAGACTGTAACGTCTGCAGGTAAACAGACTGTAACGTCTGCAGCAGGTAAACAGACTGTAACGTCTGCAGCGGGTAAACAGACTGTAACTTTTCAGCAGGTAAACAGACTGTAACGTCTGCAGTTAAACAGACTGTAACGTCTGCAGGTAAAAAGACTGTAACGTCTGCAGCGGGTAAACAGACTGTAACATCTGCAGCAGGTAAACAGATTGTAACGTCTGCAGCAGGTAAACAGACTGTAACGTCTGCAGTTAAACAGAATGTAATGTCTTCAGGTAAACAGACTGTAAAGTCTGCAGGTAAACAGACTGTAACGTCTGCAGCACGTAAACAGACTGTAACGTCTGAAGTAGGTAAACAGACTGTAACGTCTGCAGAAGGTAAACAGACTGTAACGTCTGCAGTAGGTAAACAGACTGTAACGTCTGCAGCAGGTAAACAGACTGTAACGTCAGCAGGTAAACAGACTGTAACGTCTGCAGCAGGTAAACAGACTGTAACGTCTGCAGCGGGTAAACAGACAGTAACGTCAGCAGAAGGTAAACAGACTGTAACGTCTGCAGCGGGTAAACAGACTGTAACTTCTGCAGCGGGTAAACAGACTGTAACGTCTGCAGCGGGTAAACAGACTGTAACGTCTGCAGCAGGTAAACAGACTCTAACGTCTGCAGCAGGTAAACAGACTGTAACGTCTGCAGGTAAACAGACTGTAACGTCTTCAGCAGGTAAACAGACTGTAACGTCTGCAGCAGGTAAACAGGCTGTAACGTCTGCAGCAGGTAAACAGACTGTAACGTCTGCAGTTAAACAGACTGTAATGTCTGCAGGTAAACAGACTGTAACATCTGCAGGTAAACAGACTGTAACGTCTGCAGCAGGTAAACAGACTGTAACGTCTGCAGTAGGTAAACAGACTGTAACGTCTGCAGAAGGTAAACAGACTGTAACGTCTGCAGTAGGTAAACAGACTGTAACGTCTGCAGCAGGTAAACAGACTGTAACGTCTGCAGGTAAACAGACTGTAACGTCTGCAGCGGGTAAACAGACTGTAACGTCTGCAGGTAAACAGACTGTAACGTCTGCAGCAGGTAAACAGACTTTAACGTCTGCAGCGGGTAAACAGACTGTAACTTTTCAGCAGGTAAACAGACTGTAACGTCTGCAGCTGGTAAACAGACTGTAACGTCTGCAGGTAAACAGACTGTAACGTCTGCAGCAGGTAAACAGACTGTAACGTCTGCAGCAGGTAAACAGGCTGTAACGTCTGCAGCAGGTAAACAGACTGTAACGTCTGCAGTTAAACAGACTGTAACGTCTGCAGGTAAAAAGACTGTAACGTCTGCAGCGGGTAAACAGACTGTAACATCTGCAGCAGGTAAACAGATTGTAACGTCTGCAGCAGGTAAACAGACTGTAACGTCTGCAGTTAAACAGAATGTAATGTCTTCAGGTAAACAGACTGTAAAGTCTGCAGGTAAACAGACTGTAACGTCTGCAGCACGTAAACAGACTGTAACGTCTGCAGCAGGTAAACAGACTGTAACGTCTGCAGCAGGTAAACAGACTGTAACGTCTGCAGGTAAACATACTGTAACGTCTGCAGCAGGTAAACAGACTGTAACGTCTGCAGCAGGTAAACAGACTGTAGCGTCTGCAGCAGGTAAACAGACTGTAACGTCTGCAGCGGGTGAACAGACAGTAACGTCTGCAGCGGGTAAACAGACTGTAACGTCTGCAGCGGGTAAACAGACTGTAACGTCTGCAGCGGGTAAACAGACTGTAACGTCTGCAGGTACACAGACTGTAACGTCTGCAGGTAAACAGACTGTAACGTCTGCAGCGGGTAAACAGACTGTAACGTCTGCAGCATGTAAACAGACTGTAACGTCTGCAGGTAAACAGACTGTAACGTCTGCAGCGGTTAAACAGACTGTAACGTCTGCAGCAGGTAAACAGACTGTAAAGTCTGCAGCGGGTAAACAGACAGTAACGTCTGCAGCAGGTAAACAGACTGTAACGTCTGCAGGTAAACAGACTGTAACTTCTGAAGCGGGTAAACAGACTGTAACGTCTGCAGCGGGTAAACAGACTGTAACGTCTGCAGGTAAACAGACTGTAACGTCTGCAGCAGGTAAACACACTGTAACGTCTGCAGCAGGTAAACAGGCTGTAACGTCTGCAGCAGGTAAACAGACTGTAAGGTCTGCAGTTAAACAGACTGTAATGTCTGCAGTTAAACAGACTGTAACATCTGCAGGTAAACAGACTGTAACGTCTGCAGCAGGTAAACAGACTGTAACGTGTGCAGTAGGTAAACAGACTGTAACGTCTGCAGAAGGTAAACAGACTGTAACGTCTTCAGCAGGTAAACAGACTGTAACGTCTGCAGCAGGTAAACAGACTGTAACGTCTGCAGCAGGTAAACAGACTGTAACGTCTGCAGCAGGTAAACAGACTGTAACGTCTGCAGGTAAACAGACTGTAACGTCTGCAGCGGGTAAACAGACTGTAACGTCTGCAGGTAAACAGACTGTAACGTCTGCAGCAGGTAAACAGACTGTAACGTCTGCAGCGGGTAAACAGACTGTAACTTTTCAGCAGGTAAACAGACTGTAACGTCTGCAGTTAAACAGACTGTAACGTCTGCAGGTAAAAAGACTGTAACGTCTGCAGCGGGTAAACAGACTGTAACATCTGCAGCAGGTAAACAGATTGTAACGTCTGCAGCAGGTAAACAGACTGTAACGTCTGCAGTTAAACAGAATGTAATGTCTTCAGGTAAACAGACTGTAAAGTCTGCAGGTAAACAGACTGTAACGTCTGCAGCACGTAAACAGACTGTAACGTCTGAAGTAGGTAAACAGACTGTAACGTCTGCAGAAGGTAAACAGACTGTAACGTCTGCAGTAGGTAAACAGACTGTAACGTCTGCAGCAGGTAAACAGACTGTAACGTCAGCAGGTAAACAGACTGTAATGTCTGCAGCGGGTAAACAGACTGTAACGTCTGCAGGTAAACAGACTGTAACGTCTGCAGCAGGTAAACAGACTTTAACGTCTGCAGCGGGTAAACAGACTGTAACTTTTCAGCAGGTAAACAGACTGTAACGTCTGCAGCGGGTAAACAGACTGTAACGTCTGCAGGTAAACAGACTGTAACGTCTGCAGCAGGTAAACAGACTGTAACGTCTGCAGCAGGTAAACAGGCTGTAACGTCTGCAGCAGGTAAACAGACTGTAACGTCTGCAGTTAAACAGACTGTAACGTCTGCAGGTAAAAAGACTGTAACGTCTGCAGCGGGTAAACAGACTGTAACATCTGCAGCAGGTAAACAGATTGTAACGTCTGCAGCAGGTAAACAGACTGTAACGTCTGCAGTTAAACAGAATGTAATGTCTTCAGGTAAACAGACTGTAAAGTCTGCAGGTAAACAGACTGTAACGTCTGCAGCACGTAAACAGAGTGTAACGTCTGCAGCAGGTAAACAGACTGTGACGTCTGCAGCAGGTAAACAGACTGTAACGTCTGCAGGTAAACATACTGTAACGTCTGCAGCAGGTAAACAGACTGTAACGTCTGCAGCAGGTAAACAGACTGTAGCGTCTGCAGCAGGTAAACAGACTGTAACGTCTGCAGCGGGTGAACAGACAGTAACGTCTGCAGCGGGTAAACAGACTGTAACGTCTGCAGCGGGTAAACAGACTGTAACGTCTGCAGCGGGTAAACAGACTGTAACGTCTGCAGGTACACAGACTGTAACGTCTGCAGGTAAACAGACTGTAACGTCTGCAGCAGGTAAACAGACTGTAACGTCTGCAGCATGTAAACAGACTGTAACGTCTGCAGGTAAACAGACTGTAACGTCTGCAGCGGTTAAACAGACTGTAACGTCTGCAGCAGGTAAACAGACTGTAAAGTCTGCAGCGGGTAAACAGACAGTAACGTCTGCAGCAGGTAAACAGACTGTAACGTCTGCAGGTAAACAGACTGTAACTTCTGAAGCGGGTAAACAGACTGTAACGTCTGCAGCGGGTAAACAGACTGTAACGTCTGCAGGTAAACAGACTGTAACGTCTGCAGCAGGTAAACACACTGTAACGTCTGCAGCAGGTAAACAGGCTGTAACGTCTGCAGCAGGTAAACAGACTGTAAGGTCTGCAGTTAAACAGACTGTAATGTCTGCAGGTAAACAGACTGTAACATCTGCAGGTAAACAGACTGTAACGTCTGCAGTAGGTAAACAGACTGTAACGTCTGCAGAAGGTAAACAGACTGTAACGTCTGCAGGTAAACAGACTGTAACGTCTGCAGCGGTTAAACAGACTGTAACGTCTGCAGCAGGTAAACAGACTGTAAAGTCTGCAGCGGGTAAACAGACAGTAACGTCTGCAGCAGGTAAACAGACTGTAACGTCTGCAGGTAAACAGACTGTAACTTCTGAAGCGGGTAAACAGACTGTAACGTCTGCAGCGGGTAAACAGACTGTAACGTCTGCAGGTAAACAGACTGTAACGTCTGCAGCAGGTAAACACACTGTAACGTCTGCAGCAGGTAAACAGGCTGTAACGTCTGCAGCAGGTAAACAGACTGTAAGGTCTGCAGTTAAACAGACTGTAATGTCTGCAGTTAAACAGACTGTAACATCTGCAGGTAAACAGACTGTAACGTCTGCAGCAGGTAAACAGACTGTAACGTGTGCAGTAGGTAAACAGACTGTAACGTCTGCAGAAGGTAAACAGACTGTAACGTCTTCAGCAGGTAAACAGACTGTAACGTCTGCAGCAGGTAAACAGACTGTAACGTCTGCAGCAGGTAAACAGACTGTAACGTCTGCAGCAGGTAAACAGACTGTAACGTCTGCAGGTAAACAGACTGTAACGTCTGCAGCGGGTAAACAGACTGTAACGTCTGCAGGTAAACAGACTGTAACGTCTGCAGCAGGTAAACAGACTGTAACGTCTGCAGCGGGTAAACAGACTGTAACTTTTCAGCAGGTAAACAGACTGTAACGTCTGCAGCGGGTAAACAGACTGTAACGTCTGCAGGTAAACAGACTGTAACGTCTGCAGCAGGTAAACAGACTGTAACGTCTGCAGCAAGTAAACAGACTGTAGCGTCTGCAGCAGGTAAACAGACTGTAACGTCTGCAGCGGGTGAACAGACAGTAACGTCTGCAGCGGGTAAATAGACTGTAACGTCTGCAGCGGGTAAACAGACTGTAACGTCTGCAGCGGGTAAACAGACTGTAACGTCTGCAGGTACACAGACTGTAACGTCTGCAGGTAAACAGACTGTAACGTCTGCAGCAGGTAAACAGACTGTAACGTCTGCAGCATGTAAACAGACTCTAACGTCTGCAGGTAAACAGACTGTAACGTCTGCAGCGGTTAAACAGACTGTAACGTCTGCAGCAGGTAAACAGACTGTAAAGTCTGCAGCGGGTAAACAGACAGTAACGTCTGCAGCAGGTAAACAGACTGTAACGTCTGCAGGTAAACAGACTGTAACTTCTGAAGCGGGTAAACAGACTGTAACGTCTGCAGCGGGTAAACAGACTGTAACGTCTGCAGGTAAACAGACTGTAACGTCTGCAGCAGGTAAACACACTGTAACGTCTGCAGCAGGTAAACAGACTGTAACGTCTGCAGCAGGTAAACACACTGTAACGTCTGCAGCAGGTAAACAGACTGTAACGTCTGCAGAAGGTAAACAGACTGTAACGTCTGCAGGTAAACAGACTGTAACGTCTGCAGCGGTTAAACAGACTGTAACGTCTGCAGCAGGTAAACAGACTGTAAAGTCTGCAGCGGGTAAACAGACAGTAACGTCTGCAGCAGGTAAACAGACTGTAACGTCTGCAGGTAAACAGACTGTAACTTCTGAAGCGGGTAAACAGACTTTAACGTCTGCAGCGGGTAAACAGACTGTAACGTCTGCAGGTAAACAGACTGTAACGTCTGCAGCAGGTAAACACACTGTAACGTCTGCAGCAGGTAAACAGGCTGTAACGTCTGCAGCAGGTAAACAGACTGTAAGGTCTGCAGTTAAACAGACTGTAATGTCTGCAGTTAAACAGACTGTAACATCTGCAGGTAAACAGACTGTAACGTCTGCAGCAGGTAAACAGACTGTAACGTGTGCAGTAGGTAAACAGACTGTAACGTCTGCAGAAGGTAAACAGACTGTAACGTCTTCAGCAGGTAAACAGACTGTAACGTCTGCAGCAGGTAAACAGACTGTAACGTCTGCAGCAGGTAAACAGACTGTAACGTCTGCAGCAGGTAAACAGACTGTAACGTCTGCAGGTAAACAGACTGTAACGTCTGCAGCGGGTAAACAGACTGTAACGTCTGCAGGTAAACAGACTGTAACGTCTGCAGCAGGTAAACAGACTGTAACGTCTGCAGCGGGTAAACAGACTGTAACTTTTCAGCAGGTAAACAGACTGTAACGTCTGCAGCGGGTAAACAGACTGTAACGTCTGCAGGTAAACAGACTGTAACGTCTGCAGCAGGTAAACAGACTGTAAGGTCTGCAGTTAAACAGACTGTAATGTCTGCAGTTAAACAGACTGTAACATCTGCAGGTAAACAGACTGTAACGTCTGCAGCAGGTAAACAGACTGTAACGTGTGCAGTAGGTAAACAGACTGTAACGTCTGCAGAAGGTAAACAGACTGTAACGTCTTCAGCAGGTAAACAGACTGTAACGTCTGCAGCAGGTAAACAGACTGTAACGTCTGCAGCAGGTAAACAGACTGTAACGTCTGCAGCAGGTAAACAGACTGTAACGTCTGCAGGTAAACAGACTGTAACGTCTGCAGCGGGTAAACAGACTGTAACGTCTGCAGGTAAACAGACTGTAACGTCTGCAGCAGGTAAACAGACTGTAACGTCTGCAGCGGGTAAACAGACTGTAACTTTTCAGCAGGTAAACAGACTGTAACGTCTGCAGCGGGTAAACAGACTGTAACGTCTGCAGGTAAACAGACTGTAACGTCTGCAGCAGGTAAACAGACTGTAACGTCTGCAGCAGGTAAACAGACTGTAGCGTCTGCAGCAGGTAAACAGACTGTAACGTCTGCAGCGGGTGAACAGACAGTAACGTCTGCAGCGGGTAAATAGACTGTAACGTCTGCAGCGGGTAAACAGACTGTAACGTCTGCAGCGGGTAAACAGACTGTAACGTCTGCAGGTACACAGACTGTAACGTCTGCAGGTAAACAGACTGTAACGTCTGCAGCAGGTAAACAGACTGTAACGTCTGCAGCATGTAAACAGACTGTAACGTCTGCAGGTAAACAGACTGTAACGTCTGCAGCGGTTAAACAGACTGTAACGTCTGCAGCAGGTAAACAGACTGTAAAGTCTGCAGCGGGTAAACAGACAGTAACGTCTGCAGCAGGTAAACAGACTGTAACGTCTGCAGGTAAACAGACTGTAACGTCTGCAGCGGTTAAACAGACTGTAACGTCTGCAGCAGGTAAACAGACTGTAAAGTCTGCAGCGGGTAAACAGACAGTAACGTCTGCAGCAGGTAAACAGACTGTAACGTCTGCAGGTAAACAGACTGTAACTTCTGAAGCGGGTAAACAGACTGTAACGTCTGCAGCGGGTAAACAGACTGTAACGTCTGCAGGTAAACAGACTGTAACGTCTGCAGCAGGTAAACACACTGTAACGTCTGCAGCAGGTAAACAGGCTGTAACGTCTGCAGCAGGTAAACAGACTGTAAGGTCTGCAGTTAAACAGACTGTAATGTCTGCAGGTAAACAGACTGTAACATCTGCAGGTAAACAGACTGTAACGTCTGCAGTAGGTAAACAGACTGTAACGTCTGCAGAAGGTAAACAGACTGTAACGTCTGCAGGTAAACAGACTGTAACGTCTGCAGCGGTTAAACAGACTGTAACGTCTGCAGCAGGTAAACAGACTGTAAAGTCTGCAGCGGGTAAACAGACAGTAACGTCTGCAGCAGGTAAACAGACTGTAACGTCTGCAGGTAAACAGACTGTAACTTCTGAAGCGGGTAAACAGACTTTAACGTCTGCAGCGGGTAAACAGACTGTAACGTCTGCAGGTAAACAGACTGTAACGTCTGCAGCAGGTAAACACACTGTAACGTCTGCAGCAGGTAAACAGGCTGTAACGTCTGCAGCAGGTAAACAGACTGTAAGGTCTGCAGTTAAACAGACTGTAATGTCTGCAGTTAAACAGACTGTAACATCTGCAGGTAAACAGACTGTAACGTCTGCAGCAGGTAAACAGACTGTAACGTGTGCAGTAGGTAAACAGACTGTAACGTCTGCAGAAGGTAAACAGACTGTAACGTCTTCAGCAGGTAAACAGACTGTAACGTCTGCAGCAGGTAAACAGACTGTAACGTCTGCAGCAGGTAAACAGACTGTAACGTCTGCAGCAGGTAAACAGACTGTAACGTCTGCAGGTAAACAGACTGTAACGTCTGCAGCGGGTAAACAGACTGTAACGTCTGCAGGTAAACAGACTGTAACGTCTGCAGCAGGTAAACAGACTGTAACGTCTGCAGCGGGTAAACAGACTGTAACTTTTCAGCAGGTAAACAGACTGTAACGTCTGCAGCGGGTAAACAGACTGTAACGTCTGCAGGTAAACAGACTGTAACGTCTGCAGCAGGTAAACAGACTGTAACGTCTGCAGCAGGTAAACAGACTGTAGCGTCTGCAGCAGGTAAACAGACTGTAACGTCTGCAGCGGGTGAACAGACAGTAACGTCTGCAGCGGGTAAATAGACTGTAACGTCTGCAGCGGGTAAACAGACTGTAACGTCTGCAGCGGGTAAACAGACTGTAACGTCTGCAGGTACACAGACTGTAACGTCTGCAGGTAAACAGACTGTAACGTCTGCAGCAGGTAAACAGACTGTAACGTCTGCAGCATGTAAACAGACTGTAACGTCTGCAGGTAAACAGACTGTAACGTCTGCAGCGGTTAAACAGACTGTAACGTCTGCAGCAGGTAAACAGACTGTAAAGTCTGCAGCGGGTAAACAGACAGTAACGTCTGCAGCAGGTAAACAGACTGTAACGTCTGCAGGTAAACAGACTGTAACTTCTGAAGCGGGTAAACAGACTGTAACGTCTGCAGCGGGTAAACAGACTGTAACGTCTGCAGGTAAACAGACTGTAACGTCTGCAGCAGGTAAACACACTGTAACGTCTGCAGCAGGTAAACAGGCTGTAACGTCTGCAGCAGGTAAACAGACTGTAAGGTCTGCAGTTAAACAGACTGTAATGTCTGCAGGTAAACAGACTGTAACATCTGCAGGTAAACAGACTGTAACGTCTGCAGTAGGTAAACAGACTGTAACGTCTGCAGAAGGTAAACAGACTGTAACGTCTGCAGGTAAACAGACTGTAACGTCTGCAGCGGTTAAACAGACTGTAACGTCTGCAGCAGGTAAACAGACTGTAAAGTCTGCAGCGGGTAAACAGACAGTAACGTCTGCAGCAGGTAAACAGACTGTAACGTCTGCAGGTAAACAGACTGTAACTTCTGAAGCGGGTAAACAGACTGTAACGTCTGCAGCGGGTAAACAGACTGTAACGT
This sequence comes from Labrus mixtus, assembly GCF_963584025.1. Lineage (NCBI taxonomy): Eukaryota > Metazoa > Chordata > Actinopteri > Labriformes > Labridae > Labrus > Labrus mixtus. Next base: position 251,566 of record NW_026870318.1, read on the forward strand.
CTGCAGGTAAACAGACTGTAACGTCTGCAGCAGGTAAACACACTGTAACGTCTGCAGCAGGTAAACAGGCTGTAACGTCTGCAGCAGGTAAACAGACTGTAAGGTCTGCAGTTAAACAGACTGTAATGTCTGCAGTTAAACAGACTGTAACATCTGCAGGTAAACAGACTGTAACGTCTGCAGCAGGTAAACAGACTGTAACGTGTGCAGTAGGTAAACAGACTGTAACGTCTGCAGAAGGTAAACAGACTGTAACGTCTTCAGCAGGTAAACAGACTGTAACGTCTGCAGCAGGTAAACAGACTGTAACGTCTGCAGCAGGTAAACAGACTGTAACGTCTGCAGCAGGTAAACAGACTGTAACGTCTGCAGGTAAACAGACTGTAACGTCTGCAGCGGGTAAACAGACTGTAACGTCTGCAGGTAAACAGACTGTAACGTCTGCAGCAGGTAAACACACTGTAACGTCTGCAGCAGGTAAACAGGCTGTAACGTCTGCAGCAGGTAAACAGACTGTAAGGTCTGCAGTTAAACAGACTGTAATGTCTGCAGGTAAACAGACTGTAACATCTGCAGGTAAACAGACTGTAACGTCTGCAGTAGGTAAACAGACTGTAACGTCTGCAGAAGGTAAACAGACTGTAACGTCTGCAGGTAAACAGACTGTAACGTCTGCAGCGGTTAAACAGACTGTAACGTCTGCAGCAGGTAAACAGACTGTAAAGTCTGCAGCGGGTAAACAGACAGTAACGTCTGCAGCAGGTAAACAGACTGTAACGTCTGCAGGTAAACAGACTGTAACGTCTGCAGCAGGTAAACAGACTGTAACGTGTGCAGTAGGTAAACAGACTGTAACGTCTGCAGAAGGTAAACAGACTGTAACGTCTTCAGCAGGTAAACAGACTGTAACGTCTGCAGCAGGTAAACAGACTGTAACGTCTGCAGCAGGTAAACAGACTGTAACGTCTGCAGGTAAACAGACTGTAACGTCTGCAGCGGGTAAACAGACTGTAACGTCTGCAGGTAAACAGACTGTAACGTCTGCAGCAGGTAAACAGACTGTAACGTCTGCAGCGGGTAAACAGACTGTAACTTTTCAGCAGGTAAACAGACTGTAACGTCTGCAGCGGGTAAACAGACTGTAACGTCTGCAGGTAAACAGACTGTAACGTCTGCAGCAGGTAAACAGACTGTAACGTCTGCAGCAGGTAAACAGACTGTAGCGTCTGCAGCAGGTAAACAGACTGTAACGTCTGCAGCGGGTGAACAGACAGTAACGTCTGCAGCGGGTAAATAGACTGTAACGTCTGCAGCGGGTAAACAGACTGTAACGTCTGCAGCGGGTAAACAGACTGTAACGTCTGCAGGTACACAGACTGTAACGTCTGCAGGTAAACAGACTGTAACGTCTGCAGCAGGTAAACAGACTGTAACGTCTGCAGCATGTAAACAGACTGTAACGTCTGCAGGTAAACAGACTGTAACGTCTGCAGCGGTTAAACAGACTGTAACGTCTGCAGCAGGTAAACAGACTGTAAAGTCTGCAGCGGGTAAACAGACAGTAACTTCTGAAGCGGGTAAACAGACTGTAACGTCTGCAGCGGGTAAACAGACTGTAACGTCTGCAGGTAAACAGACTGTAACGTCTGCAGCAGGTAAACACACTGTAACGTCTGCAGCAGGTAAACAGGCTGTAACGTCTGCAGCAGGTAAACAGACTGTAAGGTCTGCAGTTAAACAGACTGTAACGTCTGCAGCAGGTAAACACACTGTAACGTCTGCAGCAGGTAAACAGGCTGTAACGTCTGCAGCAGGTAAACAGACTGTAAGGTCTGCAGTTAAACAGACTGTAATGTCTGCAGTTAAACAGACTGTAACATCTGCAGGTAAACAGACTGTAACGTCTGCAGCAGGTAAACAGACTGTAACGTGTGCAGTAGGTAAACAGACTGTAACGTCTGCAGAAGGTAAACAGACTGTAACGTCTTCAGCAGGTAAACAGACTGTAACGTCTGCAGCAGGTAAACAGACTGTAACGTCTGCAGCAGGTAAACAGACTGTAACGTCTGCAGCAGGTAAACAGACTGTAACGTCTGCAGGTAAACAGACTGTAACGTCTGCAGCGGGTAAACAGACTGTAACGTCTGCAGGTAAACAGACTGTAACATCTGCAGCAGGTAAACACACTGTAACGTCTGCAGCGGGTAAACAGGCTGTAACGTCTGCAGCAGGTAAACAGACTGTAAGGTCTGCAGTTAAACAGACTGTAATGTCTGCAGGTAAACAGACTGTAACATCTGCAGGTAAACAGACTGTAACGTCTGCAGTAGGTAAACAGACTGTAACGTCTGCAGAAGGTAAACAGACTGTAACGTCTGCAGGTAAACAGACTGTAACGTCTGCAGCGGTTAAACAGACTGTAACGTCTGCAGCAGGTAAACAGACTGTAAAGTCTGCAGCGGGTAAACAGACAGTAACGTCTGCAGCAGGTAAACAGACTGTAACGTCTGCAGGTAAACAGACTGTAACTTCTGAAGCGGGTAAACAGACTGTAACGTCTGCAGCGGGTAAACAGACTGTAACGTCTGCAGGTAAACAGACTGTAACGTCTGCAGCAGGTAAACACACTGTAACGTCTGCAGCAGGTAAACAGGCTGTAACGTCTGCAGCAGGTAAACAGACTGTAACGTCTGCAGTTAAACAGACTGTAATGTCTGCAGTTAAACAGACTGTAACATCTGCAGGTAAACAGACTGTAACGTCTGCAGCAGGTAAACAGACTGTAACGTCTGCAGGTAAACAGACTGTAACGTCTGCAGCGGGTAAACAGACTGTAACGTCTGCAGGTAAACAGACTGTAACGTCTGCAGCAGGTAAACAGACTGTAACGTCTGCAGCGGGTAAACAGACTGTAACTTTTCAGCAGGTAAACAGACTGTAACGTCTGCAGCGGGTAAACAGACTGTAACGTCTGTAGGTAAACAGACTGTAACGTCTGCAGCAGGTAAACAGACTGTAACGTCTGCAGCAGGTAAACAGGCTGTAACGTCTGCAGCAGGTAAACAGACTGTAACGTCTGCAGTTAAACAGACTGTAACGTCTGCAGGTAAAAAGACTGTAACGTCTGCAGCGGGTAAACAGACTGTATCGTCTGCAGCAGGTAAACAGACTGTAGCGTCTGCAGCAGGTAAACAGACTGTAACGTCTGCAGCGGGTGAACAGACAGTAACGTCTGCAGCGGGTAAACAGACTGTAACGTCTGCAGCAGGTAAACAGACTGTAACGTCTGCAGGTAAACAGACTGTAACGTCTGCAGCGGTTAAACAGACTGTAACGTCTGCAGCAGGTAAACAGACTGTAACGTCTGCAGCAGGTATACAGACTGTAACGTCTGCAGCGGGTAAACAGACAGTAATGTCTGCAGCAGGTAAACAGACTGTAACGTCTGCAGGTTAACAGACTGTAACGTCTGCAGCAGGTAAACAGACTGTAACGTCTGCAGCAGGTAAACAGACTGTAACTGTTCAGCAGGTAAACAGATTGTAACGTCTGCAGCGGGTAAACAGACTGTAACGTCTGCAGCGGGTAAACAGACTGTAACGTCTGCAGGTAAACAGACTGTAACGTCTGCAGCAGGTAAACACACTGTAACGTCTGCAGCAGGTAAACAGGCTGTAACGTCTGCAGCAGGTAAACAGACTGTAAGGTCTGCAGTTAAACAGACTGTAATGTCTGCAGGTAAACAGACTGTAACATCTGCAGGTAAACAGACTGTAACGTCTGCAGCAGGTAAACAGACTGTAACGTCTGCAGTAGGTAAATAGACTGTAACGTCTGCAGCAGGTAAACAGACTGTAAAGTCTGCAGCGGGTAAACAGACAGTAACGTCTGCAGCAGGTAAACAGACTGTAACGTCTGCAGGTAAACAGACTGTAACTTCTGAAGCGGGTAAACAGACTGTAACGTCTGCAGCGGGTAAACAGACTGTAACGTCTGCAGGTAAACAGACTGTAACGTCTGCAGCAGGTAAACACACTCTAACGTCTGCAGCAGGTAAACAGGCTGTAACGTCTGCAGCAGGTAAACAGACTGTAAGGTCTGCAGTTAAACAGACTGTAACGTCTGCAGGTAAACAGACTGTAACGTCTGCAGCAGGTAAACAGACTGTAACGTCTGCAGGTAAACAGACTGTAACGTCTGCAGCAGATAAACAGACTGTAACGTCTGCAGTTAAACAGACTGTAATGTCTGCAGGTAAACAGACTGTAATGTCTGCAACAGGTAAACAGACTGTAACTGTTCAGTAGGTAAACAGATTGTAACGTCTGCAGCGGGTAAACAGACTGTAACGTCTGCAGCAGGTAAACAGACTGTAACGTCTGCAGCAGGTAAACACACTGTAACGTCTGCAGCAGGTAAACAGGCTGTAACGTCTGCAGCAGGTAAACAGACTGTAAGGTCTGCAGTTAAACAGACTGTAATGTCTGCAGGTAAACAGACTGTAACATCTGCAGGTAAACAGACTGTAACGTCTGCAGTAGGTAAACAGACTGTAACGTCTGCAGAAGGTAAACAGACTGTAACGTCTGCAGGTAAACAGACTGTAACGTCTGCAGCGGTTAAACAGACTGTAACGTCTGCAGCAGGTAAACAGACTGTAAAGTCTGCAGCGGGTAAACAGACAGTAACGTCTGCAGCAGGTAAACAGACTGTAACGTCTGCAGGTAAACAGACTGTAACTTCTGAAGCGGGTAAACAGACTGTAACGTCTGCAGCGGGTAAACAGACTGTAACGTCTGCAGGTAAACAGACTGTAACGTCTGCAGCAGGTAAACACACTGTAACGTCTGCAGCAGGTAAACAGGCTGTAACGTCTGCAGCAGGTAAACAGACTGTAAGGTCTGCAGTTAAACAGACTGTAATGTCTGCAGTTAAACAGACTGTAACATCTGCAGGTAAACAGACTGTAACGTCTGCAGCAGGTAAACAGACTGTAACGTCTGCAGGTAAACAGACTGTAACGTCTGCAGCGGGTAAACAGACTGTAACGTCTGCAGGTAAACAGACTGTAACGTCTGCAGCAGGTAAACAGACTGTAACGTCTGCAGCGGGTAAACAGACTGTAACTTTTCAGCAGGTAAACAGACTGTAACGTCTGCAGCGGGTAAACAGACTGTAACGTCTGCAGGTAAACAGACTGTAACGTCTGCAGCAGGTAAACAGACTGTAACGTCTGCAGCAGGTAAACAGGCTGTAACGTCTGCAGCAGGTAAACAGACTGTAACGTCTGCAGTTAAACAGACTGTAACGTCTGCAGGTAAAAAGACTGTAACGTCTGCAGCGGGTAAACAGACTGTATCGTCTGCAGCATTTAAACAGACTGTAGCGTCTGCAGCAGGTAAACAGACTGTAACGTCTGCAGCGGGTGAACAGACAGTAACGTCTGCAGCGGGTAAACAGACTGTAACGTCTGCAGCAGGTAAACAGACTGTAACGTCTGCAGGTAAACAGACTGTAACGTCTGCAGCGGTTAAACAGACTGTAACGTCTGCAGCAGGTAAACAGACTGTAACGTCTGCAGCAGGTATACAGACTGTAACGTCTGCAGCGGGTAAACAGACAGTAATGTCTGCAGCAGGTAAACAGACTGTAACGTCTGCAGGTTAACAGACTGTAACGTCTGCAGCAGGTAAACAGACTGTAACGTCTGCAGCAGGTAAACAGACTGTAACTGTTCAGCAGGTAAACAGATTGTAACGTCTGCAGCGGGTAAACAGACTGTAACGTCTGCAGCGGGTAAACAGACTGTAACGTCTGCAGGTAAACAGACTGTAACGTCTGCAGCAGGTAAACACACTGTAACGTCTGCAGCAGGTAAACAGGCTGTAACGTCTGCAGCAGGTAAACAGACTGTAAGGTCTGCAGTTAAACAGACTGTAATGTCTGCAGGTAAACAGACTGTAACATCTGCAGGTAAACAGACTGTAACGTCTGCAGCAGGAAAACAGACTGTAACGTCTGCAGTAGGTAAATAGACTGTAACGTCTGCAGAAGGTAAACAGACTGTAACGTCTGCAGGTAAACAGACTGTAACGTCTGCAGCGGTTAAACAGACTGTAACGTCTGCAGCAGGTAAACAGACTGTAAAGTCTGCAGCGGGTAAACAGACAGTAACGTCTGCAGCAGGTAAACAGGCTGTAACTGTTCAGCAGGCAAACAGACTGTAACTGTTCAGCAGGTAAACAGACTGTAACGTCTGCAGGTAAACAGACTGTAACTTCTGAAGCGGGTAAACAGACTGTAACGTCTGCAGCGGGTAAACAGACTGTAACGTCTGCAGGTAAACAGACTGTAACGTCTGCAGCAGGTAAACACACTCTAACGTCTGCAGCAGGTAAACAGGCTGTAACGTCTGCAGCAGGTAAACAGACTGTAAGGTCTGCAGTTAAACAGACTGTAACGTCTGCAGGTAAACAGACTGTAACGTCTGCAGCAGGTAAACAGACTGTAACGTCTGCAGGTAAACAGACTGTAACGTCTGCAGCAGATAAACAGACTGTAACGTCTGCAGTTAAACAGACTGTAATGTCTGCAGGTAAACAGACTGTAATGTCTGCAACAGGTAAACAGACTGTAACTGTTCAGTAGGTAAACAGATTGTAACGTCTGCAGCGGGTAAACAGACTGTAATGTCTGCAGCAGGTAAACAGACTGTAACGTCTGCAGCGGGTAAACAGACAGTAACGTCTGCAGCAGGTAAACAGACTGTAACGTCTGCAGGTATACAGACTGTAACGTCTGTAGTGGGTAAACAGACTGTAACGTGTGCAGCAGGTAAACAGACTGTAACGTCTGCAGCAGGTAAACAGACTGTAACGTCTGGAGGTAAACAGACTGTAACGTCTGCAGCGGTTAAACAGACTGTAACGTCTGCAGCAGGTAAACAGACTGTAACGTCTGCAGCGGGTGAACAGACTGTAACGTCTGCAGCGGGTAAACAGACTGTAATGTCTGCAGCAGGTAAACAGACTGTAACGTCTGCAGGTAAACAGACTGTAACGTCTGCAGCGGTTAAACAGACTGTAACGTCTGCAGCAGGTAAACAGACTGTATCGTCTGCAGCAGGTAAACAGACTGTAACGTCTGCAGCAGGTAAACAGACTGTAACGTCTGCAGGTAAACAGACTGTAACGTCTGCAGCGGTTAAACAGACTGTAACGTCTGCAGCAGGTAAACAGACTGTAACGTCTGCAGCAGGTATACAGACTGTAACGTCTGCAGCGGGTAAACAGACAGTAATGTCTGCAGCAGGTAAACAGACTGTAACGTCTGCAGGTTAACAGACTGTAACTTTTCAGCAGGTAAACAGACTGTAACGTCTGCAGCGGGTAAACAGACTGTAACGTCTGCAGGTAAACAGACTGTAACGTCTGCAGCAGGTAAACAGACTGTAACGTCTGCAGCAGGTAAACAGGCTGTAACGTCTGCAGCAGGTAAACAGACTGTAACGTCTGCAGTTAAACAGACTGTAACGTCTGCAGGTAAAAAGACTGTAACGTCTGCAGCGGGTAAACAGACTGTATCGTCTGCAGCAGGTAAACAGACTGTAGCGTCTGCAGCAGGTAAACAGACTGTAACGTCTGCAGCGGGTGAACAGACAGTAACGTCTGCAGCGGGTAAACAGACTGTAACGTCTGCAGCAGGTAAACAGACTGTAACGTCTGCAGGTAAACAGACTGTAACGTCTGCAGCGGTTAAACAGACTGTAACGTCTGCAGCAGGTAAACAGACTGTAACGTCTGCAGCAGGTATACAGACTGTAACGTCTGCAGCGGGTAAACAGACAGTAATGTCTGCAGCAGGTAAACAGACTGTAACGTCTGCAGGTTAACAGACTGTAACGTCTGCAGCAGGTAAACAGACTGTAACGTCTGCAGCAGGTAAACAGACTGTAACTGTTCAGCAGGTAAACAGATTGTAACGTCTGCAGCGGGTAAACAGACTGTAACGTCTGCAGCGGGTAAACAGACTGTAACGTCTGCAGGTAAACAGACTGTAACGTCTGCAGCAGGTAAACACACTGTAACGTCTGCAGCAGGTAAACAGACTGTAACGTCTGCAGGTAAACAGACTGTAACGTCTGTAGTGGGTAAACAGACTGTAACGTCTGCAGCAGGTAAACAGACTGTAACGCCTGCAGCAGGTAAACAGACTGTAACGTCTGGAGGTAAACAGACTGTAACGTCTGCAGCGGTTAAACAGACTGTAACGTCTGCAGCAGGTAAACAGACTGTAACGTCTGCAGCGGGTGAACAGACTGTAACGTCTGCAGCGGTTAAACAGACTGTAATGTCTGCAGCGGGTAAACAGACTGTAACGTCTGCAGGTAAACAGACTGTAACGTCTGCAGCAGGTAAACAGACTGTAACGTGTGCAGTAGGTAAACAGACTGTAACGTCTGCAGAAGGTAAACAGACTGTAACGTCTTCAGCAGGTAAACAGACTGTAACGTCTGCAGCAGGTAAACAGACTGTAACGTCTGCAGCAGGTAAACAGACTGTAATGTCTGCAGCAGGTAAACAGACTGTAACGTCTGCAGGTAAACAGACTGTAACGTCTGCAGCGGGTAAACAGACTGTAACGTCTGCAGGTAAACAGACTGTAACGTCTGCAGCAGGTAAACAGACTGTAACGTCTGCAGCGGGTAAACAGACTGTAACTTTTCAGCAGGTAAACAGACTGTAACGTCTGCAGCGGGTAAACAGACTGTAACGTCTGCAGGTAAACAGACTGTAACGTCTGCAGCAGGTAAACAGACTGTAACGTCTGCAGCAGGTAAACAGGCTGTAACGTCTGCAGCAGGTAAACAGACTGTAACGTCTGCAGTTAAACAGACTGTAACGTCTGCAGGTAAAAAGACTGTAACGTCTGCAGCGGGTAAACAGACTGTATCGTCTGCAGCAGGTAAACAGACTGTAGCGTCTGCAGCAGGTAAACAGACTGTAACGTCTGCAGCGGGTGAACAGACAGTAACGTCTGCAGCGGGTAAACAGACTGTAACGTCTGCAGCAGGTAAACAGACTGTAACGTCTGCAGGTAAACAGACTGTAACGTCTGCAGCGGTTAAACAGACTGTAACGTCTGCAGCAGGTAAACAGACTGTAACGTCTGCAGCAGGTAAACAGACTGTAAAGTCTGCAGCGGGTAAACAGACAGTAACGTCTGCAGCAGGTAAACAGACTGTAACGTCTGCAGGTAAACAGACTGTAACTTCTGAAGCGGGTAAACAGACTGTAACGTCTGCAGCGGGTAAACAGACTGTAACGTCTGCAGGTAAACAGACTGTAACGTCTGCAGCAGGTAAACACACTCTAACGTCTGCAGCAGGTAAACAGGCTGTAACGTCTGCAGCAGGTAAACAGACTGTAAGGTCTGCAGTTAAACAGACTGTAACGTCTGCAGGTAAACAGACTGTAACTTCTGCAGCAGGTAAACAGACTGTAACGTCTGCAGGTAAACAGACTGTAACGTCTGCAGCAGATAAACAGACTGTAACGTCTGCAGTTAAACAGACTGTAATGTCTGCAGGTAAACAGACTGTAATGTCTGCAACAGGTAAACAGACTGTAACTGTTCAGTAGGTAAACAGATTGTAACGTCTGCAGCGGGTAAACAGACTGTAACGTCTGCAGCAGGTAAACAGACTGTAACGTCTGCAGCGGGTAAACAGACAGTAACGTCTGCAGCAGGTAAACAGACTGTAACGTCTGCAGGTAAACAGACTGTAACGTCTGTAGTGGGTAAACAGACTGTAACGTCTGCAGCAGGTAAACAGACTGTAACGTCTGCAGCAGGTAAACAGACTGTAACGTCTGGAGGTAAACAGACTGTAACGTCTGCAGCGGTTAAACAGACTGTAACGTCTGCAGCAGGTAAACAGACTGTAACGTCTGCAGCGGGTGAACAGACTGTAACGTCTGCAGCGGGTAAACAGACTGTAATGTCTGCAGCGGGTAAACAGACTGTAACGTCTGCAGGTAAACAGACTGTAACGTCTGCAGAAGGTAAACAGACTGTAACGTCTTCAGCAGGTAAACAGACTGTAACGTCTGCAGCAGGTAAACAGACTGTAACGTCTGCAGCAGGTAAACAGACTGTAACGTCTGCAGGTAAACAGACTGTAACGTCTGCAGCGGGTAAACAGACTGTAACGTCTGCAGGTAAACAGACTGTAACGTCTGCAGCAGGTAAACAGACTGTAACGTCTGCAGCGGGTAAACAGACTGTAACTTTTCAGCAGGTAAACAGACTGTAACGTCTGCAGCGGGTAAACAGACTGTAACGTCTGCAGGTAAACAGACTGTAACGTCTGCAGCAGGTAAACAGACTGTAACGTCTGCAGCAGGTAAACAGGCTGTAACGTCTGCAGCAGGTAAACAGACTGTAACGTCTGCAGTTAAACAGACTGTAACGTCTGCAGGTAAAAAGACTGTAACGTCTGCAGCGGGTAAACAGACTGTATCGTCTGCAGCAGGTAAACAGACTGTAGCGTCTGCAGCAGGTAAACAGACTGTAACGTCTGCAGCGGGTGAACAGACAGTAACGTCTGCAGCGGGTAAACAGACTGTAACGTCTGCAGCAGGTAAACAGACTGTAACGTCTGCAGGTAAACAGACTGTAATGTCTGCAGCGGTTAAACAGACTGTAACGTCTGCAGCAGGTAAACAGACTGTAACGTCTGCAGCAGGTATACAGACTGTAACGTCTGCAGCGGGTAAACAGACAGTAATGTCTGCAGCAGGTAAACAGACTGTAACGTCTGCAGGTTAACAGACTGTAACGTCTGCAGCAGGTAAACAGACTGTAACGTCTGCAGCAGGTAAACAGACTGTAGCTGTTCAGCAGGTAAACAGATTGTAACGTCTGCAGCGGGTAAACAGACTGTAACGTCTGCAGCGGGTAAACAGACTGTAACGTCTGCAGGTAAACAGACTGTAACGTCTGCAGCAGGTAAACACACTGTAACGTCTGCAGCAGGTAAACAGGCTGTAACGTCTGCAGCAGGTAAACAGACTGTAAGGTCTGCAGTTAAACAGACTGTAATGTCTGCAGGTAAACAGACTGTAACATCTGCAGGTAAACAGACTGTAACGTCTGCAGCAGGTAAACAGACTGTAACGTCTGCAGGTAAACAGACTGTAACGTCTGCAGCGGTTAAACAGAATGTAACGTCTGCAGCAGGTAAACAGACTGTAAAGTCTGCAGCGGGTAAACAGACAGTAACGTCTGCAGCAAGTAAACAGACTGTAACGTCTTCAGGTAAACAGATTGTAACTTCTGAAGCGGGTAAACAGACTGTAACGTCTGCAGCGGGTAAACAGACTGTAACGTCTGCAGGTAAACAGACTGTAACGTCTGCAGCAGGTAAACAGACTGTAACGTCTGCAGCGGGTAAACAGACTGTAACTTTTCAGCAGGTAAACAGACTGTAACGTCTGCAGCGGGTAAACAGACTGTAACGTCTGCAGGTAAACAGACTGTAACGTCTGCAGCAGGTAAACAGACTGTAACGTCTGCAGCAGGTAAACAGGCTGTAACGTCTGCAGCAGGTAAACAGACTGTAACGTCTGCAGTTAAACAGACTGTAACGTCTGCAGGTAAAAAGACTGTAACGTCTGCAGCGGGTAAACAGACTGTATCGTCTGCAGCAGGTAAACAGACTGTAGCGTCTGCAGCAGGTAAACAGACTGTAACGTCTGCAGCGGGTGAACAGACAGTAACGTCTGCAGCGGGTAAACAGACTGTAACGTCTGCAGCAGGTAAACAGACTGTAACGTCTGCAGGTAAACAGACTGTAATGTCTGCAGCGGTTAAACAGACTGTAACGTCTGCAGCAGGTAAACAGACTGTAACGTCTGCAGCAGGTATACAGACTGTAACGTCTGCAGCGGGTAAACAGACAGTAATGTCTGCAGCAGGTAAACAGACTGTAACGTCTGCAGGTTAACAGACTGTAACGTCTGCAGCAGGTAAACAGACTGTAACGTCTGCAGCAGGTAAACAGACTGTAGCTGTTCAGCAGGTAAACAGATTGTAACGTCTGCAGCGGGTAAACAGACTGTAACGTCTGCAGCGGGTAAACAGACTGTAACGTCTGCAGGTAAACAGACTGTAACGTCTGCAGCAGGTAAACACACTGTAACGTCTGCAGCAGGTAAACAGGCTGTAACGTCTGCAGCAGGTAAACAGACTGTAAGGTCTGCAGTTAAACAGACTGTAATGTCTGCAGGTAAACAGACTGTAACATCTGCAGGTAAACAGACTGTAACGTCTGCAGCAGGTAAACAGACTGTAACGTCTGCAGGTAAACAGACTGTAACGTCTGCAGCGGTTAAACAGAATGTAACGTCTGCAGCAGGTAAACAGACTGTAAAGTCTGCAGCGGGTAAACAGACAGTAACGTCTGCAGCAGGTAAACAGACTGTAACGTCTTCAGGTAAACAGATTGTAACTTCTGAAGCGGGTAAACAGACTGTAACGTCTGCAGCGGGTAAACAGACTGTAACGTCTGCTGGTAAACAGACTGTAACGTCTGCAGCAGGTAAACACACTCTAACGTCTGCAGCAGGTAAACAGGCTGTAACGTCTGCAGCAGGTAAACAGACTGTAAGGTCTGCAGTTAAACAGACTGTAACGTCTGCAGGTAAACAGACTGTAACGTCTGCAGCAGGTAAACAGACTGTAACGTCTGCAGGTAAACAGACTGTAACGTCTGCAGCAGATAAACAGACTGTAACGTCTGCAGTTAAACAGACTGTAATGTCTGCAGGTAAACAGACTGTAATGTCTGCAACAGGTAAACAGACTGTAACTGTTCAGTAGGTAAACAGATTGTAACGTCTGCAGCGGGTAAACAGACTGTAACGTCTGCAGCAGGTAAACAGACTGTAACGTCTGCAGCGGGTAAACAGACAGTAACGTCTGCAGCAGGTAAACAGACTGTAACGTCTGCAGGTAAACAGACTGTAACGTCTGTAGTGGGTAAACAGACTGTAACGTCTGCAGCAGGTAAACAGACTGTAACGTCTGCAGCAGGTAAACAGACTGTAACGTCTGGAGGTAAACAGACTGTAACGTCTGCAGCGGTTAAACAGACTATAACGTCTGCAGCAGGTAAACAGACTGTAACGTCTGCAGCGGGTGAACAGACTGTAACGTCTGCAGCGGGTAAACAGACTGTAATGTCTGCAGCAGGTAAACAGACTGTAACGTCTGCAGGTAAACAGACTGTAACGTCTGCAGCGGTTAAACAGACTGTAACGTCTGCAGCAGGTAAAGAGACTGTATCGTCTGCAGCAGGTAAACAGACTGTAACGTCTGCAGCAGGTAAACAGACTGTAACGTCTGCAGGTAAACAGACTGTAACGTCTGCAGCGGTTAAACAGACTGTAACGTCTGCAGCAGGTAAACAGACTGTAACGTCTGCAGCAGGTATACAGACTGTAACGTCTGCAGCGGGTAAACAGACAGTAATGTCTGCAGCAGGTAAACAGACTGTAACGTCTGCAGGTTAACAGACTGTAACGTCTGCAGCAGGTAAACAGACTGTAACTGTTCAGCAGGTAAACAGACTGTAACGTCTGCAGCAGGTAAACAGACTGTAACGTCTGCAGCAGGTAAACACACTCTAACGTCTGCAGCAGGTAAACAGGCTGTAACGTCTGCAGCAGGTAAACAGACTGTAAGGTCTGCAGTTAAACAGACTGTAACGTCTGCAGGTAAACAGACTGTAACGTCTGCAGCAGGTAAACAGACTGTAACGTCTGCAGGTAAACAGACTGTAACGTCTGCAGCAGATAAACAGACTGTAACGTCTGCAGTTAAACAGACTGTAATGTCTGCAGGTAAACAGACTGTAATGTCTGCAACAGGTAAACAGACTGTAACTGTTCAGTAGGTAAACAGATTGTAACGTCTGCAGCGGGTAAACAGACTGTAACGTCTGCAGCAGGTAAACAGACTGTAACGTCTGCAGCGGGTAAACAGACAGTAACGTCTGCAGCAGGTAAACAGACTGTAACGTCTGCAGGTAAACAGACTGTAACGTCTGTAGTGGGTAAACAGACTGTAACGTCTGCAGCAGGTAAACAGACTGTAACGTCTGCAGCAGGTAAACAGACTGTAACGTCTGGAGGTAAACAGACTGTAACGTCTGCAGCGGTTAAACAGACTATAACGTCTGCAGCAGGTAAACAGACTGTAACGTCTGCAGCGGGTGAACAGACTGTAACGTCTGCAGCGGGTAAACAGACTGTAATGTCTGCAGCAGGTAAACAGACTGTAACGTCTGCAGGTAAACAGACTGTAACGTCTGCAGCGGTTAAACAGACTGTAACGTCTGCAGCAGGTAAAGAGACTGTATCGTCTGCAGCAGGTAAACAGACTGTAACGTCTGCAGCAGGTAAACAGACTGTAACGTCTGCAGGTAAACAGATTGTAACGTCTGCAGCGGTTAAACAGACTGTAACGTCTGCAGCAGGTAAACAGACTGTAACGTCTGCAGCAGGTATACAGACTGTAACGTCTGCAGCGGGTAAACAGACAGTAATGTCTGCAGCAGGTAAACAGACTGTAACGTCTGCAGGTTAACAGACTGTAACGTCTGCAGCAGGTAAACAGACTGTAACTGTTCAGCAGGTAAACAGACTGTAACGTCTGCAGCAGGTAAACAGACTGTAACGTCTGCAGCAGGTAAACAGACTGTAAAGTCTGCAGCGGGTAAACAGACAGTAACGTCTGCAGCAGGTAAACAGACTGTAACGTCTGCAGGTAAACAGACTGTAACGTCTGCAGGTAAACAGACTGTAACGTCTGCAGCAGGTAAACAGACTGTAACGTCTGCAGGTAAACAGACTGTAACGTCTGCAGCGGTTAAACAGACTGTAACGTCTGCAGCAGGTAAACAGACTGTAAAGTCTGCAGCGGGTAAACAGACAGTAACGTCTGCAGCAGGTAAACAGACTGTAACGTCTGCAGGTAAACAGACTGTAACTTCTGAAGCGGGTAAACAGACTGTAACGTCTGCAGCGGGTAAACAGACTGTAACGTCTGCAGGTAAACAGACTGTAACGTCTGCAGCAGGTAAACACACTGTAACGTCTGCAGCAGGTAAACAGGCTGTAACGTCTGCAGCAGGTAAACAGACTGTAAGGTCTGCAGTTAAACAGACTGTAATGTCTGCAGGTAAACAGACTGTAACGTCTGCAGCAGGTAAACAGACTGTAACGTCTGCAGTAGGTAAACAGACTGTAACGTTTGCAGAAGGTAAACAGACTGTAACGTCTGCAGGTAAACAGACTGTAACGTCTGCAGCGGTTAAACAGACTGTAACGTCTGCAGCAGGTAAACAGACTGTAAAGTCTGCAGCGGGTAAATAGACAGTAACGTCTGCAGCAGGTAAACAGACTGTAACGTCTGCAGGTAAACAGACTGTAACTTCTGAAGCGGGTAAACAGACTGTAACGTCTGCAGCGGGTAAACAGACTGTAACGTCTGCAGGTAAACAGACTGTAACGTCTGCAGCAGGTAAACACACTGTAACGTCTGCAGCAGGTAAACAGGCTGTAACGTCTGCAGCAGGTAAACAGACTGTAAGGTCTGCAGTTAAACAGACTGTAACGTCTGCAGGTAAACAGACTGTAACGTCTGCAGCAGGTAAACAGACTGTAACGTTTGCAGTTAAACAGACTGTAATGTCTGCAGGTAAACAGACTGTAATGTCTGCAACAGGTAAACAGACTGTAACTGTTCAGCAGGTAAATAGATTGTAACGTCTGCAGCGGTTAAACAGACTGTAACGTCTGCAGCAGGAAAACAGACTGTAACGTCTGCAGCGGGTGAACAGACTGTAACGTCTGCAGCGGGTAAACAGACTGTAATGTCTGCAGCAGTTAAACAGACTGTAACGTCTGCAGGTAAACAGACTGTAACGTCTGCAGCGGTAAAACAGACTGTAACGTCTGCAGCAGGTAAACAGACTGTATCGTCTGCAGCAGGTAAACAGACTGTAACGTCTGCAGCGGGTAAACAGACAGTAACGTCTGCAGAAGGTAAACAGACTGTAACTGTTCAGCAGGTAAACAGACTGTAACGTCTGCAGGTAAACAGACTGTAACGTCTGCAGCGGGTAAACAGACAGTAACGTCTGCAGCAGGTAAACAGACTGTAACGTCTGCAGGTAAACAGACTGTAACGTCTGCAGGTAAACAGACTGTAACTTCTGCAGCGGGTAAACAGACTGTAACGTCTGCAGCGGGTAAACAGACTGTAACGTCTGCAGCGGGTAAACAGACTGTAACGTCTGCAAGTAAACAGACTGTAATGTCTGCAGGTAAACAGACTGTAACATCTGCAGGTATACAGACTGTAACGTCTGCAGAAGGTAAACAGGCTGTAAGGTCTGCAGCAGGTAAACAGACTGTAAGGTCTGCAGTTAAACAGACTGTAATGTCTGCAGGTAAACAGACTGTAACGTCTGCAGCAGGTAAACAGACTGTAGCGTCTGCAGCAGGTAAACAGACTGTAACGTCTGCAGCGGGTGAACAGACAGTAACGTCTGCAGCGGGTAAACAGACTGTAACGTCTGCAGCAGGTAAACAGACTGTAACGTCTGCAGGTAAACAGACTGTAACGTCTGCAGCGGTTAAACAGACTGTAACGTCTGCAGCAGGTAAACAGACTGTAACGTCTGCAGCGGGTGAACAGACTGTAACGTCTGCAGCGGGTAAACAGACTGTAATGTCTGCAGCAGGTAAACAGACTGTAACGTCTGCAGGTATACAGACTGTAACGTCTGCAGCGGTTAAACAGACTGTAACGTCTGCAGCAGGTAAACAGACTGTATCGTCTGCAGCAGGTAAACAGACTGGAACGTCTGCAGCGGGTAAACAGACAGTAACGTCTGCAGCAGGTAAACAGACTGTAACTGTTCAGCAGGTAAACAGACTGTAACGTCTGCAGGTAAACAGACTGTAACGTCTGCAGCGGGTAAACAGACAGTAACGTCTGCAGCAGGTAAACAGACTGTAACGTCTGCAGGTAAACAGACTGTAACATCTGCAGGTAAACAGACTGTAACTTCTGCAGCGGGTAAACAGACTGTAACGTCTGCAGCGGGTAAACAGACTGTAACGTCTGCAGCAGGTAAACAGACTGTAACGTCTGCAGCGGGTAAACAGACAGTAACGTCTGCAGCAGATAAACAGACTGTAACGTCTGCAGGAAAACAGACTGTAACTTCTGCAGCGGGTAAACAGACTGTAACGTCTGCAGCGGATAAACAGACTGTAACGTCTGCAGGTAAACAGACTGTAACGTCTGCAGCAGGTAAACAGACTGTAATGTCTGCAGCGGGTAAACAGACAGTAACGTCTGCAGCAGGTAAACAGACTGTAACTGTTCAGCAGGTAAACAGACTGTAACGTCTGCAGCGGGTAAACAGACTGTAACGTCTGCAGCAGGTAAATAGACTGCAACGTCTGTAGGTAAACAGACCGTAACGTCTGCAGCAGGTCAACAGACTGTAACGTCTGCAGCAGGTAAACAGACTGTAACGTCTGCAGCAGGTAAACAGACTGTAACGTCTGCAGGTAAACAGACTGTAAAGTCTGCAGTGGGTGAACAGACTGTAACGTCTGCAGCGGGTGAACAGACAGTAACGTCTGCAGTGGGTACACAGACTGTAACGTCTGCAGCAGGTAAACAGACTGTAACGTCTGCAGGTAAACAGATTGTAACGTCTGCAGGTAAACAGACTGTAACGTCTGCAGCAGGTAAACAGACTGTAACGTCTGCAGCGGGTAAACAGACAGTAACGTCTGCAGCAGGTAAACAGACTGTAAGGTCTGCAGTTAAACAGACTGTAACGTCTGCAGGTAAACAGACTGTAACGTCTGCAGCAGGTAAACAGACTGTAACGTTTGCAGTTAAACAGACTGTAATGTCTGCAGGTAAACAGACTGTAATGTCTGCAACAGGTAAACAGACTGTAACTGTTCAGCAGGTAAATAGATTGTAACGTCTGCAGCGGTTAAACAGACTGTAACGTCTGCAGCAGGAAAACAGACTGTAACGTCTGCAGCGGGTGAACAGACTGTAACGTCTGCAGCGGGTAAACAGACTGTAATGTCTGCAGCAGTTAAACAGACTGTAACGTCTGCAGGTAAACAGACTGTAACGTCTGCAGCGGTAAAACAGACTGTAACGTCTGCAGCAGGTAAACAGACTGTATCGTCTGCAGCAGGTAAACAGACTGTAACGTCTGCAGCGGGTAAACAGACAGTAACGTCTGCAGAAGGTAAACAGACTGTAACTGTTCAGCAGGTAAACAGACTGTAACGTCTGCAGGTAAACAGACTGTAACGTCTGCAGCGGGTAAACAGACAGTAACGTCTGCAGCAGGTAAACAGACTGTAACGTCTGCAGGTAAACAGACTGTAACGTCTGCAGGTAAACAGACTGTAACTTCTGCAGCGGGTAAACAGACTGTAACGTCTGCAGCGGGTAAACAGACTGTAACGTCTGCAGCGGGTAAACAGACTGTAACGTCTGCAAGTAAACAGACTGTAATGTCTGCAGGTAAACAGACTGTAACATCTGCAGGTATACAGACTGTAACGTCTGCAGCAGGTAAACAGGCTGTAAGGTCTGCAGCAGGTAAACAGACTGTAAGGTCTGCAGTTAAACAGACTGTAATGTCTGCAGGTAAACAGACTGTAACGTCTGCAGCAGGTAAACAGACTGTAGCGTCTGCAGCAGGTAAACAGACTGTAACGTCTGCAGCGGGTGAACAGACAGTAACGTCTGCAGCGGGTAAACAGACTGTAACGTCTGCAGCAGGTAAACAGACTGTAACGTCTGCAGGTAAACAGACTGTAACGTCTGCAGCGGTTAAACAGACTGTAACGTCTGCAGCAGGTAAACAGACTGTAACGTCTGCAGCGGGTGAACAGACTGTAACGTCTGCAGCGGGTAAACAGACTGTAATGTCTGCAGCAGGTAAACAGACTGTAACGTCTGCAGGTATACAGACTGTAACGTCTGCAGCGGTTAAACAGACTGTAACGTCTGCAGCAGGTAAACAGACTGTATCGTCTGCAGCAGGTAAACAGACTGGAACGTCTGCAGCGGGTAAACAGACAGTAACGTCTGCAGCAGGTAAACAGACTGTAACTGTTCAGCAGGTAAACAGACTGTAACGTCTGCAGGTAAACAGACTGTAACGTCTGCAGCGGGTAAACAGACAGTAACGTCTGCAGCAGGTAAACAGACTGTAACGTCTGCAGGTAAACAGACTGTAACATCTGCAGGTAAACAGACTGTAACTTCTGCAGCGGGTAAACAGACTGTAACGTCTGCAGCGGGTAAACAGACTGTAACGTCTGCAGCAGGTAAACAGACTGTAACGTCTGCAGCGGGTAAACAGACAGTAACGTCTGCAGCAGATAAACAGACTGTAACGTCTGCAGGAAAACAGACTGTAACTTCTGCAGCGGGTAAACAGACTGTAACGTCTGCAGCGGATAAACAGACTGTAACGTCTGCAGGTAAACAGACTGTAACGTCTGCAGCAGGTAAACAGACTGTAATGTCTGCAGCGGGTAAACAGACAGTAACGTCTGCAGCAGGTAAACAGACTGTAACTGTTCAGCAGGTAAACAGACTGTAACGTCTGCAGCGGGTAAACAGACTGTAACGTCTGCAGCAGGTAAATAGACTGCAACGTCTGTAGGTAAACAGACCGTAACGTCTGCAGCAGGTCAACAGACTGTAACGTCTGCAGCAGGTAAACAGACTGTAACGTCTGCAGCAGGTAAACAGACTGTAACGTCTGCAGGTAAACAGACTGTAAAGTCTGCAGTGGGTGAACAGACTGTAACGTCTGCAGCGGGTGAACAGACAGTAACGTCTGCAGTGGGTACACAGACTGTAACGTCTGCAGCAGGTAAACAGACTGTAACGTCTGCAGGTAAACAGATTGTAACGTCTGCAGGTAAACAGACTGTAACGTCTGCAGCAGGTAAACAGACTGTAACGTCTGCAGCGGGTAAACAGACAGTAACGTCTGCAGCAGGTAAACTGACTGTAACTGTTCAGCAGGTAAACAGACTGTAACGTCTGCAGGTAAACAGACTGTAACGTCTGCAGCGGGTAAACAGACAGTAACGTCTGCAGCAGGTAAACAGACTGTAACGTCTGCAGGTAAACAGACTGTAACGTCTGCAGGTAAACAGACTGTAACTTCTGCAGCGGGTAAACAGACTGTAACGTCTGCAGAGGGTAAACAGACTGTAACGTCTGCAGCAGGTAAACAGACTGTAACGTCTGCAGCGGGTAAACAGACAGTAACGTCTGCAGCAGGTAAACAGACTGTAACGTCTGCAGGTAAACAGACTGTAACTTCTGCAGCGGGTAAACAGACTGTAACGTCTGCAGTGGATAAACAGACTGTAACGTCTGCAGGTAAACAGACTGTAACGTCTGCAGCAGGTAAACAGACTGTAAAGTCTGCAGCAGGTAAACAGGCTGTAACGTCTGCAGCAGGTAAACAGACTGTAAGGTGTGCAGTTAAACAGACTGTAATGTCTGCAGGTAAACAGACTGTAAGGTGTGCAGTTAAACAGACTGTAATGTCTGCAGGTAAACAGACTGTAACATCTGCAGGTAAACAGACTGAAACGTCTGCAGCAGGTAAACAGGCTGTAAGGTCTGCAGCAGGTAAACAGACTGTAACGTCTGCAGCAGGTAAACAGACTGTAACGTCTGCATTGGGTAAACAGACTGTAACGTCTGCAGGTAAACAGACTGTAACGTCTGCAGCAGGTAAACAGACTGTAATGTCTGCAGCGGGTAAACAGACAGTAACGTCTGCAGCAGGTAAACAGACTGTAACTGTTCAGCAGGTAAACAGACTGTAACGTCTGCAGCGGGTAAACAGACTGTAACGTCTGCAGCAGGTAAATAGACTGCAACGTCTGTAGGTAAACAGACCGTAACGTCTGCAGCAGGTCAACAGACTGTAACGTCTGCAGCAGGTAAACAGACTGTAACGTCTGCAGCAGGTAAACAGACTGTAACGTCTGCAGGTAAACAGACTGTAAAGTCTGCAGCGGGTGAACAGACTGTAACGTCTGCAGCGGGTGAACAGACAGTAACGTCTGCAGTGGGTACACAGACTGTAACGTCTGCAGCAGGTAAACAGACTGTAACGTCTGCAGGTAAACAGATTGTAACGTCTGCAGGTAAACAGACTGTAACGTCTGCAGCAGGTAAACAGACTGTAACGTCTGCAGCGGGTAAACAGACAGTAACGTCTGCAGCAGGTAAACAGACTGTAACTGTTCAGCAGGTAAACAGACTGTAACGTCTGCAGGTAAACAGACTGTAACGTCTGCAGCGGGTAAACAGACAGTAACGTCTGCAGCAGGTAAACAGACTGTAACGTCTGCAGGTAAACAGACTGTAACGTCTGCAGGTAAACAGACTGTAACTTCTGCAGCGGGTAAACAGACTGTAACGTCTGCAGCGGGTAAACAGACTGTAACGTCTGCAGCAGGTAAACAGACTGTAACGTCTGCAGCGGGTAAACAGACAGTAACGTCTGCAGAAGGTAAACAGACTGTAACGTCTGCAGGTAAACAGACTGTAACTTCTGCAGCGGGTAAACAGACTGTAACGTCTGCAGCGGATAAACAGACTGTAACGTCTGCAGGTAAACAGACTGTAACGTCTGCAGCAGGTAAACAGACTGTAAAGTCTGCAGCAGGTAAACAGGCTGTAACGTCTGCAGCAGGTAAACAGACTGTAAGGTGTGCAGTTAAACAGACTGTAATGTCTGCAGGTAAACAGACTGTAAGGTGTGCAGTTAAACAGACTGTAACGTCTGCATTGGGTAAACAGACTGTAACTTTTCAGCAGGTAAACAGACTGTAACGTCTGCAGCGGGTAAACAGACTGTAACGTCTGCAGGTAAACAGACTGTAACGTCTGCAGCAGGTAAACAGACTGTAACGTCTGCAGGTTAACAGACTGTAACGTCTGCAGCAGATAAACAGACTGTAACGTCTGCAGCAGGTAAACAGACTGTAACTGTTCAGCAGGTAAACAGATTGTAACGTCTGCTGCGGGTAAACTGACTGTAACGTCTGCAGCAGGTAAACAGACTGTAACTGTTCAGCAGGTAAACAGACTGTAACGTCTGCAGGTAAACAGACTGTAACGTCTGCAGCGGGTAAACAGACAGTAACGTCTGCAGCAGGTAAACAGACTGTAACGTCTGCAGGTAAACAGACTGTAACGTCTGCAGGTAAACAGACTGTAACTTCTGCAGCGGGTAAACAGACTGTAACGTCTGCAGCGGGTAAACAGACTGTAACGTCTTCAGCAGGTAAACAGACTGTAACGTCTGCAGCGGGTAAACAGACAGTAACGTCTGCAGCAGGTAAACAGACTGTAACGTCTGCAGGTAAACAGACTGTAACTTCTGCAGCGGGTAAACAGACTGTAACGTCTGCAGCGGATAAACAGACTGTAACGTCTGCAGGTAAACAGACTGTAACGTCTGCAGCAGGTAAACAGACTGTAAAGTCTGCAGCAGGTAAACAGGCTGTAACGTCTGCAGCAGGTAAACAGACTGTAAGGTCTGCAGTTAAACAGACTGTAATGTCTGCAGGTAAACAGACTGTAACATCTGCAGTTAAACAGACTGTAACGTCTGCCGCAGGTAAACAGGCTGTAAGGTCTGCAGCAGGTAAACAGACTGTAAGGTCTGCAGTTAAACAGACTGTAATGTCTGCAGGTAAACAGACTGTAACGTCTGCAGCAGGTAAACAGACTGTAGCGTCTGCAGCAGGTAAACAGACTGTAACGTCTGCAGCGGGTGAACAGACAGTAACGTCTGCAGCGGGTAAACAGACTGTAACGTCTGCAGCAAGTAAACAGACTGTAACGTCTGCAGGTAAACAGACTGTAACGTCTGCAGCGGTTAAACAGACTGTAACGTCTGCAGCAGGTAAACAGACTGTAACGTCTGCAGCAGGTAAACAGACTGTAACGTCTGCAGCGGGTAAACAGACAGTAACGTCTGCAGCAGGTAAACAGACTGTAAGTGTTAAGCAGGTAAACAGACTGTAACGTCTGCAGGTAAACAGACTGTAACGTCTGCAGGTAAACAGACTGTAACGTCTGCAGCGGTTAAACAGACTGTAACGTCTGCAGCAGGTAAACAGACTGTAACGTCTGCAGCAGGTATACAGACTGTAACGTCTGCAGCGGGTAAACAGACAGTAATGTCTGCAGCAGGTAAATAGACTGTAACGTCTGCAGGTTAACAGACTGTAACGTCTGCAGCAGGTAAACAGACTGTAACGTCTGTAGCGGGTAAACAGACTGTAACGTCTGCAGGTACACAGACTGTAACGTCTGCAGGTAAACAGACTGTAACGTCTGCAGCAGGTAAACAGACTGTAAAGTCTGCAGCAGGTAAACAGACTGTAAAGTCTGCAGCGGGTAAACAGACAGTAACGTCTGCAGCAGGTAAACAGACTGTAACGTCTGCAGGTAAACAGACTGTAACTTCTGAAGCGGGTAAACAGACTGTAACGTCTGCAGCGGGTAAACAGACTGTAACGTCTGCAGGTAAACAGACTGTAACGTCTGCAGCAGGTAAACACACTGTAACGTCTGCAGCAGGTAAACAGGCTGTAACGTCTGCAGCAGGTAAACAGACTGTAAGGTCTGCAGTTAAACAGACTGTAATGTCTGCAGGTAAACAGACTGTAACATCTGCAGGTAAACAGACTGTAACGTCTGCAGCAGGTAAACAGACTGTAACGTCTGCAGCAGGTAAACAGACTGTAACGTCTGCAGGTAAACAGACTGTAACGTCTGCAGCGGGTAAACAGACTGTAACTTTTCAGCAGGTAAACAGACTGTAACGTCTGCAGCGGGTAAACAGACTGTAACGTCTGCAGGTAAACAGACTGTAACGTCTGCAGCAGGTAAACAAACTGTAACGTCTGCAGGTTAACAGACTGTAACGTCTGCAGCAGGTAAACAGACTGTAACGTCTGCAGCAGGTAAACAGACTGTAACTGTTCAGCAGGTAAACAGACTGTAACGTCTGCAGGTAATCAGACTGTAACGTTTGCAGCGGGTAAACAGACAGTAACGTCTGCAGCAGGTAAACAGACTGTAACGTCTGCAGCAGGTATACAGACTGTAACGTCTGCAGCGGGTAAACAGACTGTAACGTCTGCAGCAGGTAAATAGACTGCAACGTCTGTAGGTAAACAGACCGTAACGTCTGCAGCAGGTCAACAGACTGTAACGTCTGCAGCAGGTAAACAGACTGTAACGTCTGCAGCAGGTAAACAGACTGTAACGTCTGCAGGTAAACAGACTGTAAAGTCTGCAGCGGGTGAACAGACTGTAACGTCTGCAGCGGGTGAACAGACAGTAACGTCTGCAGTGGGTACACAGACTGTAACGTCTGCAGCAGGTAAACAGACTGTAACGTCTGCAGGTAAACAGATTGTAACGTCTGCAGGTAAACAGACTGTAACGTCTGCAGCAGGTAAACAGACTGTAACGTCTGCAGCGGGTAAACAGACAGTAACGTCTGCAGCAGGTAAACAGACTGTAACTGTTCAGCAGGTAAACAGACTGTAACGTCTGCAGGTAAACAGACTGTAACGTCTGCAGCGGGTAAACAGACAGTAACGTCTGCAGCAGGTAAACAGACTGTAACGTCTGCAGGTAAACAGACTGTAACGTCTGCAGGTAAACAGACTGTAACTTCTGCAGCGGGTAAACAGACTGTAACGTCTGCAGAGGGTAAACAGACTGTAACGTCTGCAGCAGGTAAACAGACTGTAACGTCTGCAGCGGGTAAACAGACAGTAACGTCTGCAGCAGGTAAACAGACTGTAACGTCTGCAGGTAAACAGACTGTAACTTCTGCAGCGGGTAAACAGACTGTAACGTCTGCAGTGGATAAACAGACTGTAACGTCTGCAGGTAAACAGACTGTAACGTCTGCAGCAGGTAAACAGACTGTAAAGTCTGCAGCAGGTAAACAGGCTGTAACGTCTGCAGCAGGTAAACAGACTGTAAGGTGTGCAGTTAAACAGACTGTAATGTCTGCAGGTAAACAGACTGTAAGGTGTGCAGTTAAACAGACTGTAATGTCTGCAGGTAAACAGACTGTAACATCTGCAGGTAAACAGACTGAAACGTCTGCAGCAGGTAAACAGGCTGTAAGGTCTGCAGCAGGTAAACAGACTGTAACGTCTGCAGCAGGTAAACAGACTGTAACGTCTGCATTGGGTAAACAGACTGTAACGTCTGCAGGTAAACAGACTGTAACGTCTGCAGCAGGTAAACAGACTGTAATGTCTGCAGCGGGTAAACAGACAGTAACGTCTGCAGCAGGTAAACAGACTGTAACTGTTCAGCAGGTAAACAGACTGTAACGTCTGCAGCGGGTAAACAGACTGTAACGTCTGCAGCAGGTAAATAGACTGCAACGTCTGTAGGTAAACAGACCGTAACGTCTGCAGCAGGTCAACAGACTGTAACGTCTGCAGCAGGTAAACAGACTGTAACGTCTGCAGCAGGTAAACAGACTGTAACGTCTGCAGGTAAACAGACTGTAAAGTCTGCAGCGGGTGAACAGACTGTAACGTCTGCAGCGGGTGAACAGACAGTAACGTCTGCAGTGGGTACACAGACTGTAACGTCTGCAGCAGGTAAACAGACTGTAACGTCTGCAGGTAAACAGATTGTAACGTCTGCAGGTAAACAGACTGTAACGTCTGCAGCAGGTAAACAGACTGTAACGTCTGCAGCGGGTAAACAGACAGTAACGTCTGCAGCAGGTAAACAGACTGTAACTGTTCAGCAGGTAAACAGACTGTAACGTCTGCAGGTAAACAGACTGTAACGTCTGCAGCGGGTAAACAGACAGTAACGTCTGCAGCAGGTAAACAGACTGTAACGTCTGCAGGTAAACAGACTGTAACGTCTGCAGGTAAACAGACTGTAACTTCTGCAGCGGGTAAACAGACTGTAACGTCTGCAGTGGATAAACAGACTGTAACGTCTGCAGGTAAACAGACTGTAACGTCTGCAGCAGGTAAACAGACTGTAAAGTCTGCAGCAGGTAAACAGGCTGTAACGTCTGCAGCAGGTAAACAGACTGTAAGGTGTGCAGTTAAACAGACTGTAATGTCTGCAGGTAAACAGACTGTAAGGTGTGCAGTTAAACAGACTGTAATGTCTGCAGGTAAACAGACTGTAACATCTGCAGGTAAACAGACTGAAACGTCTGCAGCAGGTAAACAGGCTGTAAGGTCTGCAGCAGGTAAACAGACTGTAACGTCTGCAGCAGGTAAACAGACTGTAACGTCTGCATTGGGTAAACAGACTGTAACGTCTGCAGGTAAACAGACTGTAACGTCTGCAGCAGGTAAACAGACTGTAATGTCTGCAGCGGGTAAACAGACAGTAACGTCTGCAGCAGGTAAACAGACTGTAACTGTTCAGCAGGTAAACAGACTGTAACGTCTGCAGCGGGTAAACAGACTGTAACGTCTGCAGCAGGTAAATAGACTGCAACGTCTGTAGGTAAACAGACCGTAACGTCTGCAGCAGGTCAACAGACTGTAACGTCTGCAGCAGGTAAACAGACTGTAACGTCTGCAGCAGGTAAACAGACTGTAACGTCTGCAGGTAAACAGACTGTAAAGTCTGCAGCGGGTGAACAGACTGTAACGTCTGCAGCGGGTGAACAGACAGTAACGTCTGCAGTGGGTACACAGACTGTAACGTCTGCAGCAGGTAAACAGACTGTAACGTCTGCAGGTAAACAGATTGTAACGTCTGCAGGTAAACAGACTGTAACGTCTGCAGCAGGTAAACAGACTGTAACGTCTGCAGCGGGTAAACAGACAGTAACGTCTGCAGCAGGTAAACAGACTGTAACTGTTCAGCAGGTAAACAGACTGTAACGTCTGCAGGTAAACAGACTGTAACGTCTGCAGCGGGTAAACAGACAGTAACGTCTGCAGCAGGTAAACAGACTGTAACGTCTGCAGGTAAACAGACTGTAACGTCTGCAGGTAAACAGACTGTAACTTCTGCAGCGGGTAAACAGACTGTAACGTCTGCAGCGGGTAAACAGACTGTAACGTCTGCAGCAGGTAAACAGACTGTAACGTCTGCAGCGGGTAAACAGACAGTAACGTCTGCAGAAGGTAAACAGACTGTAACGTCTGCAGGTAAACAGACTGTAACTTCTGCAGCGGGTAAACAGACTGTAACGTCTGCAGCGGATAAACAGACTGTAACGTCTGCAGGTAAACAGACTGTAACGTCTGCAGCAGGTAAACAGACTGTAAAGTCTGCAGCAGGTAAACAGGCTGTAACGTCTGCAGCAGGTAAACAGACTGTAAGGTGTGCAGTTAAACAGACTGTAATGTCTGCAGGTAAACAGACTGTAAGGTGTGCAGTTAAACAGACTGTAATGTCTGCAGGTAAACAGACTGTAACATCTGCAGGTAAACAGACTGAAACGTCTGCAGCAGGTAAACAGGCTGTAAGGTCTGCAGCAGGTAAACAGACTGTAACGTCTGCAGCAGGTAAACAGACTGTAACGTCTGCATTGGGTAAACAGACTGTAACTTTTCAGCAGGTAAACAGACTGTAACGTCTGCAGCGGGTAAACAGACTGTAACGTCTGCAGGTAAACAGACTGTAACGTCTGCAGCAGGTAAACAGACTGTAACGTCTGCAGGTTAACAGACTGTAACGTCTGCAGCAGGTAAACAGACTGTAACGTCTGCAGCAGGTAAACAGACTGTAACTGTTCAGCAGGTAAACAGATTGTAACGTCTGCTGCGGGTAAACTGACTGTAACGTCTGCAGCAGGTAAACAGACTGTAACTGTTCAGCAGGTAAACAGACTGTAACGTCTGCAGGTAAACAGACTGTAACGTCTGCAGCGGGTAAACAGACAGTAACGTCTGCAGCAGGTAAACAGACTGTAACGTCTGCAGGTAAACAGACTGTAACGTCTGCAGGTAAACAGACTGTAACTTCTGCAGCGGGTAAACAGACTGTAACGTCTGCAGCGGGTAAACAGACTGTAACGTCTTCAGCAGGTAAACAGACTGTAACGTCTGCAGCGGGTAAACAGACAGTAACGTCTGCAGCAGGTAAACAGACTGTAACGTCTGCAGGTAAACAGACTGTAACTTCTGCAGCGGGTAAACAGACTGTAACGTCTGCAGCGGATAAACAGACTGTAACGTCTGCAGGTAAACAGACTGTAACGTCTGCAGCAGGTAAACAGACTGTAAAGTCTGCAGCAGGTAAACAGGCTGTAACGTCTGCAGCAGGTAAACAGACTGTAAGGTCTGCAGTTAAACAGACTGTAATGTCTGCAGGTAAACAGACTGTAACATCTGCAGGTAAACAGACTGTAACGTCTGCCGCAGGTAAACAGGCTGTAAGGTCTGCAGCAGGTAAACAGACTGTAAGGTCTGCAGTTAAACAGACTGTAATGTCTGCAGGTAAACAGACTGTAACGTCTGCAGCAGGTAAACAGACTGTAGCGTCTGCAGCAGGTAAACAGACTGTAACGTCTGCAGCGGGTGAACAGACAGTAACGTCTGCAGCGGGTAAACAGACTGTAACGTCTGCAGCAAGTAAACAGACTGTAACGTCTGCAGGTAAACAGACTGTAATGTCTGCAGCGGTTAAACAGACTGTAACGTCTGCAGCAGGTAAACAGACTGTAACGTCTGCAGCAGGTAAACAGACTGTAACGTCTGCAGCGGGTAAACAGACAGTAACGTCTGCAGCAGGTAAACAGACTGTAAGTGTTAAGCAGGTAAACAGACTGTAACGTCTGCAGGTAAACAGACTGTAACGTCTGCAGGTAAACAGACTGTAACGTCTGCAGCGGTTAAACAGACTGTAACGTCTGCAGCAGGTAAACAGACTGTAACGTCTGCAGCAGGTATACAGACTGTAACGTCTGCAGCGGGTAAACAGACAGTAATGTCTGCAGCAGGTAAATAGACTGTAACGTCTGCAGGTTAACAGACTGTAACGTCTGCAGCAGGTAAACAGACTGTAACGTCTGTAGCGGGTAAACAGACTGTAACGTCTGCAGGTACACAGACTGTAACGTCTGCAGGTAAACAGACTGTAACGTCTGCAGCAGGTAAACAGACTGTAAAGTCTGCAGCAGGTAAACAGACTGTAAAGTCTGCAGCGGGTAAACAGACAGTAACGTCTGCAGCAGGTAAACAGACTGTAACGTCTGCAGGTAAACAGACTGTAACTTCTGAAGCGGGTAAACAGACTGTAACGTCTGCAGCGGGTAAACAGACTGTAACGTCTGCAGGTAAACAGACTGTAAGGTCTGCAGTTAAACAGACTGTAATGTCTGCAGGTAAACAGACTGTAACATCTGCAGGTAAACAGACTGTAACGTCTGCAGCAGGTAAACAGACTGTAATGTCTGCAGGAGGTAAACAGACTGTAACGTCTGCAGAAGGTAAACAGACTGTAACGTCTGCAGGTAAACAGACTGTAACGTCTGCAGCGGTTAAACAGACTGTAACGTCTGCAGCAGGTAAACAGACTGTAACTTCTGAAGCGGGTAAACAGACTGTAACATCTGCAGCGGGTAAACAGACTGTAACGTCTGCAGCAGGTAAACAGACTGTAACGTCTGCAGGTAAACAGACTGTAACGTCTGCAGCGGGTAAACAGACTGTAACGTCTGCAGGTAAACAGACTGTAACGTCTGCAGCGGTTAAACAGACTGTAACGTCTGCAGCAGGTAAACAGACTGTAAAGTCTGCAGCGGGTAAACAGACTGTAACGTCTGCAGCAGGTAAACAGACTGTAACGTCTGCAGCAGGTAAACAGACTGTAACGTCTGCAGGTAAACAGACTGTAACGTCTGCAGCGGGTAAACAGACTGTAACTTTTCAGCAGGTAAACAGACTGTAACGTCTGCAGCGGGTAAACAGACTGTAACGTCTGCAGGTAAACAGACTGTAACGTCTGCAGCAGGTAAACAAACTGTAACGTCTGCAGGTTAACAGACTGTAACGTCTGCAGCAGGTAAACAGACTGTAACGTCTGCAGCAGGTAAACAGACTGTAACTGTTCAGCAGGTAAACAGATTGTAACATCTGCAGCGGGTAAACAGACTGTAACGTCTGCAGCAGGTAAACAGACTGTAACTGTTCAGCAGGTAAACAGACTGTAACGTCTGCAGGTAATCAGACTGTAACGTTTGCAGCGGGTAAACAGACAGTAACGTCTGCAGCAGGTAAACAGACTGTAACGTCTGCAGCAGGTATACAGACTGTAACGTCTGCAGCGGGTAAACAGACAGTAATGTCTGCAGCAGGTAAATAGACTGTAACGTCTGCAGGTGAACAGACTGTAACGTCTGCAGCAGGTAAAAAGACTGTAACGTCTGCAGCAGGTAAACAGACTGTAACTGTTCAGCAGGTAAACAGATTGTAACGTCTGCAGCGGGTAAACAGACTGTAACGTCTGCAGCGGGTAAACAGACTGTAACGTCTGCAGGTATACAGACTGTAACGTCTGCAGCAGGTAAACAGGCTGTAAGGTCTGCAGCAGGTAAACAGACTGTAAGGTCTGCAGTTAAACAGACTGTAACGTCTGCAGCAGGTAAACAGACTGTATCGTCTGCAGCAGGTAAACAGACTGGAACGTCTGCAGCGGGTAAACAGACAGTAACGTCTGCAGCAGGTAAACAGACTGTAACTGTTCAGCAGGTAAACAGACTGTAACGTCTGCAGGTAAACAGACTGTAACGTCTGCAGCGGGTAAACAGACAGTAACGTCTGCAGCAGGTAAACAGACTGTAACGTCTGCAGGTAAACAGACTGTAACATCTGCAGGTAAACAGACTGTAACTTCTGCAGCGGGTAAACAGACTGTAACGTCTGCAGCGGGTAAACAGACTGTAACGTCTGCAGCAGGTAAACAGACTGTAACGTCTGCAGCGGGTAAACAGACAGTAACGTCTGCAGCAGATAAACAGACTGTAACGTCTGCAGGAAAACAGACTGTAACTTCTGCAGCGGGTAAACAGACTGTAACGTCTGCAGCGGATAAACAGACTGTAACGTCTGCAGGTAAACAGACTTTAACGTCTGCAGGTAAACAGACTGTAACGTCTGCAGCAGGTAAACAGACTGTAACGTCTGCAGCGGGTAAACAGACAGTAACGTCTGCAGCAGGTAAACAGACTGTAACTGTTCAGCAGGTAAACAGACTGTAACGTCTGCAGCGGGTAAACAGACTGTAACGTCTGCAGCAGGTAAATAGACTGCAACGTCTGTAGGTAAACAGACCGTAACGTCTGCAGCAGGTCAACAGACTGTAACGTCTGCAGCAGGTAAACAGACTGTAACGTCTGCAGCAGGTAAACAGACTGTAACGTCTGCAGGTAAACAGACTGTAAAGTCTGCAGCGGGTGAACAGACTGTAACGTCTGCAGCGGGTGAACAGACAGTAACGTCTGCAGCAGGTAAACAGACTGTAACGTCTGCAGGTAAACAGACTGTAACGTCTGCAGGTAAACAGACTGTAACGTCTGCAGCAGGTAAACAGACTGTAACGTCTGCAGCGGGTAAACAGACAGTAACGTCTGCAGCAGGTAAACAGACTGTAACTGTTCAGCAGGTAAACAGACTGTAACGTCTGCAGGTAAACAGACTGTAACGTCTGCAGCGGGTAAACAGACAGTAACGTCTGCAGCAGGTAAACAGACTGTAACGTCTGCAGCAGGTAAACAGACTGTAACGTCTGCAGGTAAACAGACTGTAACTTCTGCAGCGGGTAAACAGACTGTAACGTCTGCAGCGGGTAAACAGACTGTAACGTCTGCAGCAGGTAAACAGACTGTAACGTCTGCAGCGGGTAAACAGACAGTAACGTCTGCAGCAGGTAAACAGACTGTAACGTCTGCAGGTAAACAGACTGTAACTTCTGCAGCGGGTAAACAGACTGTAACGTCTGCAGCGGATAAACAGACTGTAACGTCTGCAGGTAAACAGACTGTAACGTCTGCAGCAGGTAAACAGACTGTAAAGTCTGCAGCAGGTAAACAGGCTGTAACGTCTGCAGCAGGTAAACAGACTGTAAGGTGTGCAGTTATACAGACTGTAATGTCTGCAGGTAAACAGACTGTAAGGTGTGCAGTTAAACAGACTGTAATGTCTGCAGGTAAACAGACTGTAACATCTGCAGGTAAACAGACTGAAACGTCTGCAGCAGGTAAACAGGCTGTAAGGTCTGCAGCAGGTAAACAGACTGTAACGTCTGCAGCAGGTAAACAGACTCTAACGTCTGCAGCGGGTAAACAGACTGTAACTTTTCAGCAGGTAAACAGACTGTAACGTCTGCAGCGGGTAAACAGACTGTAACGTCTGCAGGTAAACAGACTGTAACGTCTGCAGCAGGTAAACAGACTGTAACGTCTGCAGGTTAACAGACTGTAACGTCTGCAGCAGGTAAACAGACTGTAACGTCTGCAGCAGGTAAACAGACTGTAACTGTTCAGCAGGTAAACAGATTGTAACGTCTGCTGCGGGTAAACAGACTGTAACGTCTGCAGCAGGTAAACAGACTGTAACTGTTCAGCAGGTAAACAGACTGTAACGTCTGCAGGTAAACAGACTGTAACGTCTGCAGCGGGTAAACAGACAGTAACGTCTGCAGCAGGTAAACAGACTGTAACGTCTGCAGGTAAACAGACTGTAACGTCTGCAGGTAAACAGACTGTAACTTCTGCAGCGGGTAAACAGACTGTAACGTCTGCAGCGGGTAAACAGACTGTAACGTCTTCAGCAGGTAAACAGACTGTAACGTCTGCAGCGGGTGAACAGACAGTAACGTCTGCAGCGGGTAAACAGACTGTAACGTCTGCAGCAGGTAAACAGACTGTAACGTCTGCAGGTAAACAGACTGTAACGTCTGCAGCGGTTAAACAGACTGTAACGTCTGCAGCAGGTAAACAGACTGTAACGTCTGCAGCGGGTGAACAGACTGTAACGTCTGCAGCGGGTAAACAGACTGTAATGTCTGCAGCAGGTAAACAGACTGTAACGTCTGCAGGTATACAGACTGTAACGTCTGCAGCGGTTAAACAGACTGTAACGTCTGCAGCAGGTAAACAGACTGTATCGTCTGCAGCAGGTAAACAGACTGGAACGTCTGCAGCGGGTAAACAGACAGTAACGTCTGCAGCAGGTAAACAGACTGTAACTGTTCAGCAGGTAAACAGACTGTAACGTCTGCAGGTAAACAGACTGTAACATCTGCAGGTAAACAGACTGTAACTTCTGCAGCGGGTAAACAGACTGTAACGTCTGCAGCGGGTAAACAGACTGTAACGTCTGCAGCAGGTAAACAGACTGTAACGTCTGCAGCAGGTAAACAGACTGGAACGTCTGCAGCGGGTAAACAGACAGTAACGTCTGCAGCAGGTAAACAGACTGTAACTGTTCAGCAGGTAAACAGACTGTAACGTCTGCAGGTAAACAGACTGTAACATCTGCAGGTAAACAGACTGTAACTTCTGCAGCGGGTAAACAGACTGTAACGTCTGCAGCGGGTAAACAGACTGTAACGTCTGCAGCAGGTAAACAGACTGTAACGTCTGCAGCGGGTAAACAGACAGTAACGTCTGCAGCAGATAAACAGACTGTAACGTCTGCAGGAAAACAGACTGTAACTTCTGCAGCGGGTAAACAGACTGTAACGTCTGCAGCGGATAAACAGACTGTAACGTCCGCAGGTAAACAGACTGTAACGTCTGCAGCAGGTAAACAGACTGTAACGTCTGCAGCGGGTAAACAGACAGTAACGTCTGCAGCAGGTAAACAGACTGTAACTGTTCAGCAGGTAAACAGACTGTAACGTCTGCAGCGGGTAAACAGACTGTAACGTCTGCAGCGGGTAAACAGACTGTAACGTCTTCAGCAGGTAAACAGACTGTAACGTCTGCAGCGGGTGAACAGACAGTAACGTCTGCAGCGGGTAAACAGACTGTAACGTCTGCAGCAGGTAAACAGACTGTAACGTCTGCAGGTAAACAGACTGTAACGTCTGCAGCGGTTAAACAGACTGTAACGTCTGCAGCAGGTAAACAGACTGTAACGTCTGCAGCGGGTGAACAGACTGTAACGTCTGCAGCGGGTAAACAGACTGTAATGTCTGCAGCAGGTAAACAGACTGTAACGTCTGCAGGTATACAGACTGTAACGTCTGCAGCGGTTAAACAGACTGTAACGTCTGCAGCAGGTAAACAGACTGTATCGTCTGCAGCAGGTAAACAGATTGGAACGTCTGCAGCGGGTAAACAGACAGTAACGTCTGCAGCAGGTAAACAGACTGTAACTGTTCAGCAGGTAAACAGACTGTAACGTCTGCAGGTAAACAGACTGTAACGTCTGCAGCGGGTAAACAGACAGTAACGTCTGCAGCAGGTAAACAGACTGTAACGTCTGCAGGTAAACAGACTGTAACATCTGCAGGTAAACAGACTGTAACTTCTGCAGCGGGTAAACAGACTGTAACGTCTGCAGCGGGTAAACAGACTGTAACGTCTGCAGCAGGTAAACAGACTGTAACGTCTGCAGCGGGTAAACAGACAGTAACGTCTGCAGCAGATAAACAGACTGTAACGTCTGCAGGAAAACAGACTGTAACTTCTGCAGCGGGTAAACAGACTGTAACGTCTGCAGCGGATAAACAGACTGTAACGTCTGCAGGTAAACAGACTGTAACGTCTGCAGCAGGTAAACAGACTGTAACGTCTGCAGCGGGTAAACAGACAGTAACGTCTGCAGCAGGTAAACAGACTGTAACTGTTCAGCAGGTAAACAGACTGTAACGTCTGCAGCGGGTAAACAGACTGTAACGTCTGCAGCAGGTAAATAGACTGCAACGTCTGTAGGTAAACAGACCGTAACGTCTGCAGCAGGTCAACAGACTGTAACGTCTGCAGCAGGTAAACAGACTGTAACGTCTGCAGCAGGTAAACAGACTGTAACGTCTGCAGGTAAACAGACTGTAAAGTCTGCAGCGGGTGAACAGACTGTAACGTCTGCAGCGGGTGAACAGACAGTAACGTCTGCAGTGGGTACACAGACTGTAACGTCTGCAGCAGGTAAACAGACTGTAACGTCTGCAGGTAAACAGACTGTAACGTCTGCAGGTAAACAGACTGTAACGTCTGCAGCAGGTAAACAGACTGTAACGTCTGCAGCGGGTAAACAGACAGTAACGTCTGCAGCAGGTAAACAGACTGTAACTGTTCAGCAGGTAAACAGACTGTAACGTCTGCAGGTAAACAGACTGTAACGTCTGCAGCGGGTAAACAGACAGTAACGTCTGCAGCAGGTAAACAGACTGTAACGTCTGCAGGTAAACAGACTGTAACGTCTGCAGGTAAACAGACTGTAACTTCTGCAGCGGGTAAACAGACTGTAACGTCTGCAGCGGGTAAACAGACTGTAACGTCTGCAGCAGGTAAACAGACTGTAACGTCTGCAGCGGGTAAACAGACAGTAACGTCTGCAGCAGGTAAACAGACTGTAACGTCTGCAGGTAAACAGACTGTAACTTCTGCAGCGGGTAAACAGACTGTAACGTCTGCAGCGGATAAACAGACTGTAACGTCTGCAGGTAAACAGACTGTAACGTCTGCAGCAGGTAAACAGACTGTAAAGTCTGCAGCAGGTAAACAGGCTGTAACGTCTGCAGCAGGTAAACAGACTGTAAGGTGTGCAGTTAAACAGACTGTAATGTCTGCAGGTAAACAGACTGTAAGGTGTGCAGTTAAACAGACTGTAATGTCTGCAGGTAAACAGACTGTAACATCTGCAGGTAAACAGACTGAAACGTCTGCAGCAGGTAAACAGGCTGTAAGGTCTGCAGAAGGTAAACAGACTGTAACGTCTGCAGCAGGTAAACAGACTGTAACGTCTGCAGCGGGTAAACAGACTGTAACTTTTCAGCAGGTAAACAGACTGTAACGTCTGCAGCGGGTAAACAGACTGTAACGTCTGCAGGTAAACAGACTGTAACGTCTGCAGCAGGTAAACAGACTGTAACGTCTGCAGGTTAACAGACTGTAACGTCTGCAGCAGGTAAACAGACTGTAACGTCTGCAGCAGGTAAACAGACTGTAACTGTTCAGCAGGTAAACAGATTGTAACGTCTGCTGCGGGTAAACAGACTGTAACGTCTGCAGCAGGTAAACAGACTGTAACTGTTCAGCAGGTAAACAGACTGTAACGTCTGCAGGTAAACAGACTGTAACGTCTGCAGCGGGTAAACAGACAGTAACGTCTGCAGCAGGTAAACAGACTGTAACGTCTGCAGGTAAACAGACTGTAACGTCTGCAGGTAAACAGACTGTAACGTCTGCAGGTAAACAGACTGTAACTTCTGCAGCGGGTAAACAGACTGTAACGTCTGCAGCGGGTAAACAGACTGTAACGTCTTCAGCAGGTAAACAGACTGTAACGTCTGCAGCGGGTAAACAGACAGTAACGTCTGCAGCAGGTAAACAGACTGTAACGTCTGCAGGTAAACAGACTGTAACTTCTGCAGCGGGTAAACAGACTGTAACGTCTGCAGCGGATAAACAGACTGTAACGTCTGCAGGTAAACAGACTGTAACGTCTGCAGCAGGTAAACAGACTGTAACTGTTCAGCAGGTAAACAGACTGTAACGTCTGCAGGTAAACAGACTGTAACGTCTGCAGCGGGTAAACAGACAGTAACGTCTGCAGCAGGTAAACAGACTGTAACGTCTGCAGGTAAACAGACTGTAACGTCTGCAGGTAAACAGACTGTAACTTCTGCAGCGGGTAAACAGACTGTAACGTCTGCAGCGGGTAAACAGACTGTAACGTCTTCAGCAGGTAAACAGACTGTAACGTCTGCAGCGGGTAAACAGACAGTAACGTCTGCAGCAGGTAAACAGACTGTAACGTCTGCAGCGGGTAAACAGACTGTAACGTCTGCAGCAAGTAAACAGACTGTAACGTCTGCAGGTAAACAGACTGTAACGTCTGCAGCGGTTAAACAGACTGTAACGTCTGCAGCAGGTATACAGACTGTAACGTCTGCAGCGGGTAAACAGACAGTAATGTCTGCAGCAGGTAAATAGACTGTAACGTCTGCAGGTTAACAGACTGTAACGTCTGCAGCAGGTAAACAGACTGTAACGTCTGTAGCGGGTAAACAGACTGTAACGTCTGCAGGTACACAGACTGTAACGTCTGCAGGTAAACAGACTGTAACGTCTGCAGCAGGTAAACAGACTGTAAAGTCTGCAGCAGGTAAACAGACTGTAAAGTCTGCAGCGGGTAAACAGACAGTAACGTCTGCAGCAGGTAAACAGACTGTAACGTCTGCAGGTAAACAGACTGTAACTTCTGAAGCGGGTAAACAGACTGTAACGTCTGCAGCGGGTAAAGAGACTGTAACGTCTGCAGGTAAACAGACTGTAACGTCTGCAGCCGGTAAACACACTGTAACGTCTGCAGCAGGTAAACAGGCTGTAACGTCTGCAGCAGGTAAACAGACTGTAAGGTCTGCAGTTAAACAGACTGTAATGTCTGCAGGTAAACAGACTGTAACATCTGCAGGTAAACAGACTGTAACGTCTGCAGCAGGTAAACAGACTGTAATGTCTGCAGGAGGTAAACAGACTGTAACGTCTGCAGAAGGTAAACAGACTGTAACGTCTGCAGGTAAACAGACTGTAACTTCTGAAGCGGGTAAACAGACTGTAACGTCTGCAGCAGGTAAACAGACTGTAACGTCTGCAGCAGGTAAACAGACTGTAACGTCTGCAGGTAAACAGACTGTAACGTCTGCAGCGGGTAAACAGACTGTAACTTTTCAGCAGGTAAACAGACTGTAACGTCTGCAGCGGGTAAACAGACTGTAACGTCTGCAGGTAAACAGACTGTAACGTCTGCAGCAGGTAAACAGACTGTAACGTCTGCAGGTTAACAGACTGTAACGTCTGCAGCAGGTAAACAGACTGTAACGTCTGCAGCAGGTAAACAGACTGTAACTGTTCAGCAGGTAAACAGATTGTAACATCTGCAGCGGGTAAACAGACTGTAACGTCTGCAGCAGGTAAACAGACTGTAACTGTTCAGCAGGTAAACAGACTGTAACGTCTGCAGGTAAACAGACTGTAACGTCTGCAGGTAAACAGACTGTAACGTCTGCAGCGGTTAAACAGACTGTAACGTCTGCAGCAGGTAAACAGACTGTAACGTCTGCAGCAGGTAAACAGACTGTAACGTCTGCAGCGGTTAAACAGACTGTAACGTCTGCAGCAGGTAAACAGACAGTAACGTCTGCAGCAGGTAAACAGACTGTAAGTGTTAAGCAGGTAAACAGACTGTAACGTCTGCAGGTAAACAGACTGTAACGTCTGCAGGTAAACAGACTGTAACGTCTGCAGCGGTTAAACAGACTGTAACGTCTGCAGCAGGTAAACAGACTGTAACGTCTGCAGCAGGTATACAGACTGTAACGTCTGCAGCGGGTAAACAGACAGTAATGTCTGCAGCAGGTAAATAGACTGTAACGTCTGCAGGTTAACAGACTGTAACGTCTGCAGCAGGTAAACAGACTGTAACGTCTGTAGCGGGTAAACAGACTGTAACGTCTGCAGGTACACAGACTGTAACGTCTGCAGGTAAACAGACTGTAACGTCTGCAGCAGGTAAACAGACTGTAAAGTCTGCAGCGGGTAAACAGACTGTAAAGTCTGCAGCGGGTAAACAGACAGTAACGTCTGCAGCAGGTAAACAGACTGTAACGTCTGCAGGTAAACAGACTGTAACTTCTGAAGCGGGTAAACAGACTGTAACGTCTGCAGCGGGTAAACAGACTGTAACGTCTGCAGGTAAACAGACTGTAACGTCTGCAGCAGGTAAACACACTGTAACGTCTGCAGCAGGTAAACAGGCTGTAACGTCTGCAGCAGGTAAACAGACTGTAAGGTCTGCAGTTAAACAGACTGTAATGTCTGCAGGTAAACAGACTGTAACATCTGCAGGTAAACAGACTGTAACGTCTGCAGCAGGTAAACAGACTGTAATGTCTGCAGGAGGTAAACAGACTGTAACGTCTGCAGAAGGTAAACAGACTGTAACGTCTGCAGGTAAACAGACTGTAACGTCTGCAGCGGTTAAACAGACTGTAACGTCTGCAGCAGGTAAACAGACTGTAACTTCTGAAGCGGGTAAACAGACTGTAACATCTGCAGCGGGTAAACAAACTGTAACGTCTGCAGCAGGTAAACAGACTGTAACGTCTGCAGGTAAACAGACTGTAACGTCTGCAGCGGGTAAACAGACTGTAACGTCTGCAGGTAAACAGACTGTAACGTCTGCAGCGGTTAAACAGACTGTAACGTCTGCAGCAGGTAAACAGACTGTAAAGTCTGCAGCGGGTAAACAGACTGTAACGTCTGCAGCAGGTAAACAGACTGTAACGTCTGCAGGTAAACAGACTGTAACTTCTGAAGCGGGTAAACAGACTGTAACGTCTGCAGCAGGTAAACAGACTGTAACGTCTGCAGCAGGTAAACAGACTGTAACGTCTGCAGGTAAACAGACTGTAACGTCTGCAGCGGGTAAACAGACTGTAACGTCTGCAGCAGGTAAACAGACTGTAACTGTTCAGCAGGTAAACAGACTGTAACGTCTGCAGGTAATCAGACTGTAACGTCTGCAGCGGGTAAACAGACAGTAACGTCTGCAGCAGGTAAACAGACTGTAACGTCTGCAGCAGGTATACAGACTGTAACGTCTGCAGCGGGTAAACAGACAGTAATGTCTGCAGCAGGTAAATAGACTGTAACGTCTGCAGGTTAACAGACTGTAACGTCTGCAGCAGGTAAACAGACTGTAACGTCTGCAGCAGGTAAACAGACTGTAACTGTTCAGCAGGTAAACAGATTGTAACGTCTGCAGCGGGTAAACAGACTGTAACGTCTGCAGCGGGTAAACAGATTGTAACGTCTGCAGGTACACAGACTGTAACGTCTGCAGGTAAACAGACTGTAACGTCTGCAGCAGGTAAACAGACTGTAACGTCTGCAGCAGGTAAACAGACTGTAACGTCTGCAGCAGGTAAACAGACTGTAAAGTCTGCAGCAGGTAAACAGACTGTAATGTCTGCAGTAGGTAAACAGACTGTAACGTCTGCAGAAGGT
Source organism: Labrus mixtus (assembly GCF_963584025.1). Classification (NCBI taxonomy): domain Eukaryota; kingdom Metazoa; phylum Chordata; class Actinopteri; order Labriformes; family Labridae; genus Labrus; species Labrus mixtus. The sequence continues at coordinate 291,935 of NW_026870318.1, forward strand.
AAACAGACTGTAACGTCTGCAGGTAAACAGACTGTAACGTCTGCAGCGGTTAAACAGACTGTAACGTCTGCAGCAGGTAAACAGACTGTAAAGTCTGCAGCGGGTAAACAGACTGTAACGTCTGCAGCAGGTAAACAGACTGTAACGTCTGCAGGTAAACAGACTGTAACTTCTGAAGCGGGTAAACAGACTGTAACGTCTGCAGCGGGTAAACAGACTGTAACGTCTGCAGGTAAACAGACTGTAACGTCTGCAGCAGGTAAACACACTGTAACGTCTGCAGCAGGTAAACAGGCTGTAACGTCTGCAGCAGGTAAACAGACTGTAAGGTCTGCAGTTAAACAGACTGTAATGTCTGCAGGTAAACAGACTGTAACATCTGCAGGTAAACAGACTGTAACGTCTGCAGCAGGTAAACAGACTGTAACGTCTGCAGTAGGTAAACAGACTGTAACGTCTGCAGAAGGTAAACAGACTGTAACGTCTGCAGCAGGTAAACAGACTGTAACGTCTGCAGCAGGTAAACAGACTGTAACGTCTGCAGGTAAACAGACTGCAACGTCTGCAGCGGGTAAACAGACTGTAACGTCTGCAGGTAAACAGACTGTAACGTCTGCAGCAGGTAAACAGACTGTAACGTCTGCAGCGGGTAAACAGACTGTAACTTTTCAGCAGGTAAACAGACTGTAACGTCTGCAGCGGGTAAACAGACTGTAACGTCTGCAGGTAAACAGACTGTAACGTCTGCAGCAGGTAAACAGACTGTAACGTCTGCAGCAGGTAAACAGGCTGTAACGTCTGCAGCAGGTAAACAGACTGTAACGTCTGCAGTTAAACAGACTGTAACGTCTGCAGGTAAAAAGACTGTAACGTCTGCAGCGGGTAAACAGACTGTAACGTCTGCAGCAGGTAAACAGACTGTAACGTCTGCAGTTAAACAGAATGTAATGTCTTCAGGTAAACAGACTGTAAAGTCTGCAGGTAAACAGACTGTAACGTCTGCAGCACGCAAACAGACTGTAACGTCTGCAGCAGGTAAACAGACTGTAACGTCTGCAGCAGGTAAACAGACTGTAACGTCTGCAGGTAAACCGACTGTAACGTCTGCAGCAGGTAAACAGACTGTAGACCAGACCGATGTCGGACTCCGTAGTGTTCTCTGGACCCCTCCCAAATCAGACCAGTGATGACATGTATAGCCGCATGTCATCACTCAACCGCTGGCTGTCGAGGTGGTGTCCAGCACACGATGTGGGCTTCATTGATAACTGGCAGTCTTTTTGGGGAAAACCTGGTCTGCTAGCTAGAGACGGCATCCATCCCACTTTGGACGGTGCAGCTCTATTATCTAGAAACATAGCAGAGGTTATTAGTCCAAAACCCTGACAACAACTCAGAGTTCAGACCAGGAAGCAGAGCTGCAGTCTTACACACTTCTCTGCGCCTCCCTTAGATCTGTCTCCCAGTCACTATAGCTGTAATTCTGAATCGAACTGTAGTTATACTATAGGTACTGTGTCTGTCCCCTGGCCCAAACGCGTTTTTATAAGTCATCCAAATGGCGTGAATCATCAGAATCTGATTAGAATCAAAACTACGAATACGATTTTGCTACAAGATCGGAGGATTCACTGCGGACTTTTGAACATTAGGTCCTTAGCATCCAAGTCTCTTTTAGTGAATGATCTGATATCAGATCAGCATATTGATTTACTTTTTTTGACTGAAACCTGGCTGTGTCGAGATGAATATGTTAGTTTGAATGAATCCACTCCTCCCAGTCATTTTAATACTCATATACCTCGAGACACCGGACGAGGTGGTGGAGTAGCAGCTATTTTTAATTCCAGTCTTTTAGTTAACCCTCGACCAAAGCTGAATTTTTCTTCTTTTGAAAGCCTTGTTCTTAGTCTTCCACATCCAGTCTCAAGAACCTTTCAGCCAGTTCTAGTTGCTGTAGTTTACCGCCCTCCTGGCCCATATTCTGAGTTTTTATCTGAGTTTGCAGAATTTTTATCAGATTTAGTCCTTAGCAGTGATAGAATAATTGTTGTAGGTGACTTCAATATCCATGTGGATGTTGAAAATGATAGCCTGAGCACAGCTTTCATGTCACTATTAGACTCTATTGGTTTCACCCAGGGTGTAAACGAACCTACTCATCATTTTAACCACACCCTGGATCTTGTTTTAGCTTATGGAATTGAAATCCATAACCTTACAGTTTTCCTAGAAAATCCTCTGCTATCAGACCATTTTTTTATTACATTTGATTTTGTCCTACTAGAATTACCTCTGCCTGGAAGAGGTGTGCTTTCTAGAAGTTTGTCGGATAGTGCTGTGGCTAGATTTAAGGAAGCTATTTCAGCTGTTTTTGATTCAGTACCGTGTTTCAACCCAGTTGGAAACTCTTACGATAGCTTTAGTCCCTCTCAGCTAGATCAGTTTGTTGATAGTGCAGTGGATTCGCTGAGAGTTACTCTGGATTCGATTGCTCCCCTGAAACAGAAGGTTGTCAAGCGGCGGAGAGTGGCTCCATGGTTCAACTCAGAAACCCGTACTCTGAAACAATCATCACGGAATTTTGAAAGAATATGGCGTTCGACCAAAACGGTAGAATCTCGTTTTTTCTGGCAGGATAGTCATAGAAGATATATGAAGGCTCTACGTCACGCCCGAGCTGCCTACTACTCCTCTCTAATCGAGGAAAACAAAGGCAATCCTAGATACCTTTTCAGCACTGTAGCCAGGCTGACAGAGAGTCATGGCTCCATTGAGCCTTGTATTCCTCTAGCCCTCAGCAGTAATGATTTCCTTAGCTTTTTCAACAACAAAGTTCTAGACATCAGAGACAAAATTGGTAACCTCCTGCCCTTACCTGGTGCAGATACGTCTGTTACGGCAGAGACAGTTCCAGGACCAGATATTAGTCTCGACTGTTTTTCTCCAATCGACCTTTCAGAGTTATATTCCATTATTTCTGCATCGAAACTGTCAACCTGTATTTTGGACCCAATCCCAACCAAGCTGTTTAAGGAAGTCTTTCCCTTAGTTAGCAACTCCATATTAGATATGATCAATATGTCTTTACTGGCAGGCTATGTACCACAGACATTTAAAGTAGCGGTAATCAAACCTCTACTTAAAAAGCCTACTCTGGACTCAGGAACTCTGGCTAACTACAGACCTATATCCAACCTTCCTTTTATCTCGAAGATCCTGGAGAAGGTGGTAGCTAAACAGCTGTGTGACTTTCTCCATGACAACAGTTTATTTGAAGAGTTCCAGTCAGGATTTAGAGTCCACCATAGCACTGAGACTGCACTAGTTAGAGTTACAAACGATCTACTTCTAGCCTCAGACAGGGGACTTCTGTCTGTGCTCGTCTTGTTAGATCTTAGTGCTGCTTTTGACACCATTGACCATCGGATCCTGTTGTACAGACTGGAGCATTTGCTTGGAATTACAGGGACTGCTTTAAGTTGGTTTGAATCCTACTTATCAGACCGATCTCAGTTTGTACATGTTAATGATGAGTCCTCTATGCACACTAAAGTTTGCCATGGAGTCCCACAAGGTTCAGTGCTTGGACCAATTCTTTTTACATTATATATGCTTCCTCTGGGAAATATTATGAGGAAACACTCCATACAGTTTCATTGTTATGCAGATGATACTCAGCTTTATGTATCAATGAAGCCCGATGGTACCAGTCAGTTATGTCAGCTAGAAACATGCCTTAAGGACGTTAGGACCTGGATGACCAGAAATTTTTTGCTACTTAACTCAGACAAGACTGAAGTTATTGTGCTAGGCCCTAAGAACCTCAGAGAGACTTTTTCTAGTGATGTGACTGTCCTTAATGACATCAGCCTGGCATCTAGCACCACTGTTAGGAATCTAGGAGTTATTTTTGATCAAGATATGTCTTTTAGCTCTCACATCAGTCAAGTTTCAAGAACAGCCTACTTTCACCTTCGTAATATATCCAAGATCAGGAATATCCTGTCGCAAAGTGATGCAGAAAAACTAGTTCATGCATTTGTTACCTCCAGACTGGATTATTGTAACTCTCTTTTGTCAGGGTGCTCTGGCAAATCTCTAAAGACTCTTCAACGGGTCCAGAATGCTGCAGCTCGTGTACTGACCAGAACCAGGAAATGGGACCTTATCTTAAGGAGCTACTAGTGCCGTACTGTCCCTTGAGAGCGTTGCGGTCCCGGAGTGCAGGCCTGCTGGTGGTACCTACAGTCTCCAAGTGTACTATGGGGGGTAAAGCCTTCAGTTATTGGGCTCCTCTCCTCTGGAACCGCCTTCCAGCCGGGGTCCGGGAGGCAGACACAGTCTGTATTTTTAAGATTAGACTTAAAACTTTCCTTTTTGATAAATCTTATAGTTAGGGCTGGTGCTGGTGTAGACCCGCTCTTAGTTATGCTGCTATAGGCTTAGACTACCGGGGGAACTGGCACCTTGAGCTCCTCTCTCTCTCTCTCTCTCTCTCTCTCTCTCTCTGCATATACAGTACATCATATTACTGCATGTATCTATCTATAAATCTCAGTCACTAACCACCTACTTTCCTGGGAGCTCTTGAGCTCCCCTAGGCTCCTCAAGATCATCGGTTGATGGCTTGCCAGAACAACCCCCACCCCACCACTACCCCCTCCCCACCGGATCGTGGGTTGGCGGCCTGCCAGAACAACCCCCCACACCCCCTCCCCTCCCCTCCCCACCGGATTGCTGATGGACGGTCTACCTCCCCCCACCCCCTTGCTCTCTATCCCTCTTCCTGCATCTTATCCCATCTCTCCCCCTATCCCTTTCCAAGCCCGGCGCAGTCTAGGCCTGTGAAGACTGTTTCGTCATGAGCCGGCCGAAGATTTCTGCCTTTTAATAAGGCAGTTTTTTCTTACCACTGTAACTTTTGCTGCTTTGCTAAAGTGCTCATGATGGATAGGCCGGATCTTTGTAACATAGCAATAAGTAAGGTCCTTTACCTGCTTTTTGTAACATAACAATGAGTAAGGTCTTTTTACCTGCTCTTTTGTAATGTTAACAGACAATGAGTAAGGTATTTTACCTGCTTCTTGTAAAGTGTCTCGAGATAACACTTGTTATGAGTTGACGCTATACAAATAAAAGTTGATTGATTGATTGTAACGTCTGCATCGGGTAAACAGACTGTAACGTCTGCAGTGGGTAAACAGACTGTAACATCTGCAGGTAAACAGACTGAATCGTCTGTAGCAGGTAAACAGACTGTAACGTCTGCAGGTAAACAGACTGTAGCGTCTGCAGCAGGTAAACAGACTGTAACGTCTGCAGCGGGTGAACAGACAGTAACGTCTGCAGCGGGTAAACAGACTGTAACGTCTGCAGCAGGTAAACAGACTGTAACGTCTGCAGGTAAACAGACTGTAACGTCTGCAGCGGTTAAACAGACTGTAACGTCTGCAGCAGGTAAACAGACTGTAACGTCTGCAGCAGGTATACAGACTGTAACGTCTGCAGCGGGTAAACAGACAGTAATGTCTGCAGCAGGTAAACAGACTGTAACGTCTGCAGGTTAACAGACTGTAACGTCTGCAGCAGGTAAACAGACTGTAACGTCTGTAGCAGGTAAACAGACTGTAACTGTTCAGCAGGTAAACAGATTGTAACGTCTGCAGCGGGTAAACAGACTGTAACGTCTGCAGCGGGTAAACAGACTGTAACGTCTGCAGGTACACAGACTGTAACATCTGCAGGTAAACAGACTGTAACGTCTGCAGCAGGTAAACAGACTGTAACGTCTGCAGCAGGTAAACAGGCTGTAACGTCTGCAGCAGGTAAACAAACTATAACGTCTGCAGCAGGTAAACAGACTGTAACGTCTGCAGGTAAACAGACTGTAACGTCTGCAGCAGGTAAACAGACTGTAACGTCTGCAGCAGGTAAACAGACTGTAACGTCTGCAGGTAAACAGACTGAAACGTCTGCAGCAGGTAAACAGACTGTAACGTCTGCAGCAGGTAAACAGGCTGTAACGCCTGCAGCAGGTAAACAGACTGTAACGTCTGCAGTTAAACAGACTGTAACGTCTGCAGGTAAACAGACTGTAACGTCCGCAGCAGGTAAACAGACTGTAACGTCTGCAGTTAAACAGACTGTAACGTCTGCAGGTAAACAGACTGTAACGTCTGCAGCAGTTAAACAGACTGTAACGTCTGCAGGTAAACAGACTGTAATGTCTGCAGGTAAACAGATTGTAACGTCTGCAGCAGGTAAACAGACTGTAACTGTTCAGCAGGTAAACAGACTGTAACTGTTCAGCAGGTAAACAGATTGTAACTTCTGCAGCGGGTAAACAGACTGTAACGTCTGCAGCGGGTAAACAGGCTGTAACGTCTGCAGCAGGTAAACAGACTGTAACGTCTGCAGCAGGTAAACAGACTGTAACGTCTGCAGCAGGTAAACAGACTGTAACGCCTGCAGGTAAACAGACTGTAACGTCTGCAGTTAAACAGACTGTAACGTCTACAGGTAAACAGACTGTAACGTCTGCAGCAGGTAAACAGACTGTAACGTCTGCAGCAGGTAAACAGACTGTAACGTCTGCAGCAGGTAAACAGACTGTAACGTCTGCAGTTAAACAGACTGTAACGTCTGCAGTTAAACAGACTGTAAAGTCTGCAGGTAAACAGACTTTAAAGTCTGCAGGTAAACAGACTGTAACGTGTGCAGCAGGTAAACAGACTGTAACGTCTGCAGCAGGTAAACAGACTGTAACGTCTGCAGGTAAACAGACTGTAACGTCTGCAGCAGGTAAACAGACTGTAACGTCTGCAGGTAAACAGACTGTAACGTCTGCAGCAGATAAACAGACTGTAACGTCTGCAGATAAACAGACTGTAATGTCTGCAGGTAAACAGACTGTAGCGTCTGCAGCAGGTAAACAGACTGTAACGTCTGCAGCGGGTGAACAGACAGTAACGTCTGCAGCGGGTAAACAGACTGTAACGTCTGCAGCAGGTAAACAGACTGTAACGTCTGCAGGTAAACAGACTGTAACGTCTGCAGCGGTTAAACAGACTGTAACGTCTGCAGCAGGTAAACAGACTGTAACGTCTGCAGCAGGTATACAGACTGTAACGTCTGCAGCGGGTAAACAGACAGTAATGTCTGCAGCAGGTAAACAGACTGTAACGTCTGCAGGTTAACAGACTGTAACGTCTGCAGCAGGTAAACAGACTGTAACGTCTGTAGCAGGTAAACAGACTGTAACTGTTCAGCAGGTAAACAGATTGTAACGTCTGCAGCGGGTAAACAGACTGTAACGTCTGCAGCGGGTAAACAGACTGTAACGTCTGCAGGTACACAGACTGTAACATCTGCAGGTAAACAGACTGTAACGTCTGCAGCAGGTAAACAGACTGTAACGTCTGCAGCAGGTAAACAGGCTGTAACGTCTGCAGCAGGTAAACAAACTATAACGTCTGCAGCAGGTAAACAGACTGTAACGTCTGCAGGTAAACAGACTGTAACGTCTGCAGCAGGTAAACAGACTGTAACGTCTGCAGCAGGTAAACAGACTGTAACGTCTGCAGGTAAACAGACTGAAACGTCTGCAGCAGGTAAACAGACTGTAACGTCTGCAGCAGGTAAACAGGCTGTAACGCCTGCAGCAGGTAAACAGACTGTAACGTCTGCAGTTAAACAGACTGTAACGTCTGCAGGTAAACAGACTGTAACGTCCGCAGCAGGTAAACAGACTGTAACGTCTGCAGTTAAACAGACTGTAACGTCTGCAGGTAAACAGACTGTAACGTCTGCAGCAGTTAAACAGACTGTAACGTCTGCAGGTAAACAGACTGTAATGTCTGCAGGTAAACAGATTGTAACGTCTGCAGCAGGTAAACAGACTGTAACTGTTCAGCAGGTAAACAGACTGTAACTGTTCAGCAGGTAAACAGATTGTAACTTCTGCAGCGGGTAAACAGACTGTAACGTCTGCAGCGGGTAAACAGGCTGTAACGTCTGCAGCAGGTAAACAGACTGTAACGTCTGCAGCAGGTAAACAGACTGTAACGTCTGCAGCAGGTAAACAGACTGTAACGCCTGCAGGTAAACAGACTGTAACGTCTGCAGTTAAACAGACTGTAACGTCTACAGGTAAACAGACTGTAACGTCTGCAGCAGGTAAACAGACTGTAACGTCTGCAGCAGGTAAACAGACTGTAACGTCTGCAGCAGGTAAACAGACTGTAACGTCTGCAGTTAAACAGACTGTAACGTCTGCAGTTAAACAGACTGTAAAGTCTGCAGGTAAACAGACTTTAAAGTCTGCAGGTAAACAGACTGTAACGTGTGCAGCAGGTAAACAGACTGTAACGTCTGCAGCAGGTAAACAGACTGTAACGTCTGCAGGTAAACAGACTGTAACGTCTGCAGCAGGTAAACAGACTGTAACGTCTGCAGGTAAACAGACTGTAACGTCTGCAGCAGATAAACAGACTGTAACGTCTGCAGATAAACAGACTGTAATGTCTGCAGGTAAACAGACTGTAATGTCTGCAACAGGTAAACAGACTGTAACTGTTCAGCAGGTAAACAGATTGTAACGTCTGCAGCGGGTAAACAGACAGTAACGTCTGCAGCAGGTAAACAGACAGTAACGTCTGCAGGTAAACAGACTGTAACGTCTGCAGCGGGTAAACAGACTGTAACGTCTGCAGCAGGTAAACAGACTGTAACGTCTGCAGCAGGTAAACAGACAGTAACGTCTGGAGTTAAACAGACTGTAACGTCTGCAGCGGTTAAACAGACTGTAACGTCTGCAGCAGGTAAACAGACTGTAACGTCTGCAGTGGGTGAACAGACTGTAACGTCTGCAGCGGGTAAACAGACTGTAATGTCTGCAGCAGGTAAACAGACTAAGGTCTGCAGGTAAACAGACTGTAACGTCTGCAGCGGTGAAAAAGACTGTAACGTCTGCAGCAGTTAAACAGACTGTAACGTCTGCAGCGGGTAAACAGACAGTAACGTCTGCAGCAGGTAAACAGACTGTAACTGTTCAGCAGGTAAACAGACTGTAACGTCTGCAGGTAAACAGACTGTAACGTCTGCAGCGGGTAAACAGACAGTAACGTCTGCAGCAGGTAAACAGACTGTAACGTCTGCAGCGGGTAAACAGACAGTAACGTCTGCAGCAGGTAAATAGACTGTAACGTCTGCAGCAGGTAAACAGACTGTAACGTCTGCAGTTAAACAGACTGTAACGTCTGCAGGTAAACAGACTTTAAAGTCTGCAGGTAAACAGACTGTAACGTCTGCAGCAGGTAAACAGACTGTAACGTCTGCAGCAGGTAAACAGACTGTAACGTCTGCAGGTAAACAGACTGTAACGTCTGCAGCAGGTAAACAGACTGTAACGTCTGCAGGTAAACAGACTGTAACGTCTGCAGCAGATAAACAGACTGTAACGTCTGCAGTTAAACAGACTGTAATGTCTGCAGGTAAACAGACTGTAATGTCTGCAACAGGTAAACAGACTGTAACTGTTCAGCAGGAAAACAGATTCTAACGTCTGCAGCGGGTAAACAGACTGTAACGTCTGCAGCAGGTAAACACACTGTAACGTCTGCAGCGGGTAAACAGACAGTAACGTCTGCAGCAGGTAAACAGACTGTAACGTCTGCAGGTAAACAGACTGTAACGTCTGCAGCGGGTAAACAGACTGTAACGTCTGCAGCAGGTAAACAGGCTGTAAGGTCTGCAGCAGGTAAACAGACAGTAAGGTCTGCAGATAAACAGACTGTAATGTCTGCAGGTAAACAGACTGTAAAGTCTGCAGCAGGTAAACAGACTGTAGCGTCTGCAGCAGGTAAACAGACTGTAACGTCTGCAGGTAAACAGACTGTAACGTCTGCAGCGGTTAAACAGACTGTAACGTCTGCAGCAGGTAAACAGACTGTAACGTCTGCAGCAGGTAAACAGACTGTAACGTCTGCAGCGGGTAAACAGACTGTAACGTCTGCAGCAGGTAAACAGACTGTAATGTCTGCAGGTAAACAGACTGTAACGTCTGCAGCGGGTAAACAGACTGTAACGTCTGCAGCAGGTAAATAGACTACAACGTCTGCAGGTAAACAGACCGTAACGTCTGCAGGTAAACAGACTGTAACGTCTGCAGCGGTTAAACAGACTGTAACGTCTGCAGCAGGTAAACAGACTGTAACGTCTGCAGCAGGTAAACAGACAGTAACGTCTGCAGCAGGTAAACAGACTGTAACGTCTGCAGCAGGTAAACAGACTGTAACGTCTGCAGTTAAACAGACTGTAACGTCTGCAGGTAAACAGACTGTAAAGTCTGCAGGTAAACAGACTTTAAAGTCTGCAGGTAAACAGACTGTAACGTCTGCAGCAGGTAAACAGACTGTAACGTCTGCAGGTAAACAGACTGTAACGTCTGCAGGTAAACAGACTGTAACGTCTGCAGCAGATAAACAGACTGTAACGTCTGCAGTTAAACAGACTGTAATGTCTGCAGCAGGTAAACAGACTGTAACGTCTGCAGGTAAACAGACTGTAACGTCTGCAGCGGTTAGAAAGACTGTAACGTCTGCAGCAGGTAAACAGACTGTAACGTCTGCAGCGGGTAAACAGACAGTAACGTCTGCAGCAGGTAAACAGACTGTAACTGTTCAGCAGGTAAACAGACTGTAACGTCTGCAGGTAAACAGACTGTAACGTCTGCAGCGGGTAAACAGACAGTAACGTCTGCAGCAGGTAAACAGACTGTAAAGTCTGCAGGTAAACAGACTGTAACGTCTGCAGGTAAACAGACTGTAACGTCTGCAGCAGGTAAACAGACTGTAACGTCTGCAGATAAACAGACTGTAATGTCTGCAGGTAAACAGACTGTAATGTCTGCAACAGGTAAACAGACTGTAACTGTTCAGCAGGTAAACAGATTGTAACGTCTGCAGCGGGTAAACAGACAGTAACGTCTGCAGCAGGTAAACAGACAGTAACGTCTGCAGGTAAACAGACTGTAACGTCTGCAGCGGGTAAACAGACTGTAACGTCTGCAGCAGGTAAACAGACTGTAACGTCTGCAGCAGGTAAACAGACAGTAACGTCTGGAGTTAAACAGACTGTAACGTCTGCAGCGGTTAAACAGACTGTAACGTCTGCAGCAGGTAAACAGACTGTAACGTCTGCAGTGGGTGAACAGACTGTAACGTCTGCAGCGGGTAAACAGACTGTAATGTCTGCAGCAGGTAAACAGACTAAGGTCTGCAGGTAAACAGACTGTAACGTCTGCAGCGGTGAAAAAGACTGTAACGTCTGCAGCAGTTAAACAGACTGTAACGTCTGCAGCGGGTAAACAGACAGTAACGTCTGCAGCAGGTAAACAGACTGTAACTGTTCAGCAGGTAAACAGACTGTAACGTCTGCAGGTAAACAGACTGTAACGTCTGCAGCGGGTAAACAGACAGTAACGTCTGCAGCAGGTAAACAGACTGTAACGTCTGCAGCGGGTAAACAGACAGTAACGTCTGCAGCAGGTAAATAGACTGTAACGTCTGCAGCAGGTAAACAGACTGTAACGTCTGCAGTTAAACAGACTGTAACGTCTGCAGGTAAACAGACTGTAAAGTCTGCAGGTAAACAGACTTTAAAGTCTGCAGGTAAACAGACTGTAACGTCTGCAGCAGGTAAACAGACTGTAACGTCTGCAGCAGGTAAACAGACTGTAACGTCTGCAGGTAAACAGACTGTAACGTCTGCAGCAGGTAAACAGACTGTAACGTCTGCAGGTAAACAGACTGTAACGTCTGCAGCAGATAAACAGACTGTAACGTCTGCAGTTAAACAGACTGTAATGTCTGCAGGTAAACAGACTGTAATGTCTGCAACAGGTAAACAGACTGTAACTGTTCAGCAGGAAAACAGATTCTAACGTCTGCAGCGGGTAAACAGACTGTAACGTCTGCAGCAGGTAAACACACTGTAACGTCTGCAGCGGGTAAACAGACAGTAACGTCTGCAGCAGGTAAACAGACTGTAACGTCTGCAGGTAAACAGACTGTAACGTCTGCAGCGGGTAAACAGACTGTAACGTCTGCAGCAGGTAAACAGGCTGTAAGGTCTGCAGCAGGTAAACAGACAGTAAGGTCTGCAGATAAACAGACTGTAATGTCTGCAGGTAAACAGACTGTAACGTCTGCAGCAGGTAAACAGACTGTAGCGTCTGCAGCAGGTAAACAGACTGTAACGTCTGCAGGTAAACAGACTGTAACGTCTGCAGCGGTTAAACAGACTGTAACGTCTGCAGCAGGTAAACAGACTGTAACGTCTGCAGCAGGTAAACAGACTGTAACGTCTGCAGCGGGTAAACAGACTGTAACGTCTGCAGCAGGTAAACAGACTGTAATGTCTGCAGGTAAACAGACTGTAACGTCTGCAGCGGGTAAACAGACTGTAACGTCTGCAGCAGGTAAATAGACTACAACGTCTGCAGGTAAACAGACCGTAACGTCTGCAGGTAAACAGACTGTAACGTCTGCAGCGGTTAAACAGACTGTAACGTCTGCAGCAGGTAAACAGACTGTAACGTCTGCAGCAGGTAAACAGACAGTAACGTCTGCAGCAGGTAAACAGACTGTAACGTCTGCAGCAGGTAAACAGACTGTAACGTCTGCAGTTAAACAGACTGTAACGTCTGCAGGTAAACAGACTGTAAAGTCTGCAGGTAAACAGACTTTAAAGTCTGCAGGTAAACAGACTGTAACGTCTGCAGCAGGTAAACAGACTGTAACGTCTGCAGGTAAACAGACTGTAACGTCTGCAGGTAAACAGACTGTAACGTCTGCAGCAGATAAACAGACTGTAACGTCTGCAGTTAAACAGACTGTAATGTCTGCAGCAGGTAAACAGACTGTAACGTCTGCAGGTAAACAGACTGTAACGTCTGCAGCGGTTAGAAAGACTGTAACGTCTGCAGCAGGTAAACAGACTGTAACGTCTGCAGCGGGTAAACAGACAGTAACGTCTGCAGCAGGTAAACAGACTGTAACTGTTCAGCAGGTAAACAGACTGTAACGTCTGCAGGTAAACAGACTGTAACGTCTGCAGCGGGTAAACAGACAGTAACGTCTGCAGCAGGTAAACAGACTGTAAAGTCTGCAGGTAAACAGACTGTAACGTCTGCAGGTAAACAGACTGTAACGTCTGCAGCAGGTAAACAGACTGTAATGTCTGCAGGTAAACAGACTGTAACGTCTGCAGCGGGTAAACAGACTGTAACGTCTGCAGCAGGTAAATAGACTGCAACGTCTGCAGGTAAACAGACCGTAACGTCTACAGCAGCAAAACAGGCTGTACCGTCTGCAGCAGGTCAACAGACTGTAACGTCTGCAGCAGGTAAACAGACTGTAACGTCTGCAGCAGGTAAACAGACTGTAACGTCTGCAGGTAAACAGACTGTAAAGTCTGCAGCGGGTGAAGAGAATGTAACTTCTGCAGCGGGTAAACAGACTGTAACGTCTGCAGCAGGTAAACAGACTGTAACGTCTTCAGGTAAACAGACAGTAACGTCTGCAGGTAAACAGACTGTAACTTCTGCAGCGGGTAAACAGACTGTAACGTCTGCAGCGGTTAAACAGACTGTAACGTCTGCAGCAGGTAAACAGACTGTAACGTCTGCAGCGGGTAAACAGACAGTAACGTCTGCAGTTAAACAGACTGTAACGTCAGCAGGTAAACAGACTGTAAAGTCTGCAGGTAAACAGACTTTAAAGTCTGCAGGTAAACAGACTGTAACGTCTGCAGCAGGTAAACAGACTGTAACGTCTGCAGCAGGTAAACAGACTGTAACGTCTGCAGGTAAACAGACTGTAACGTCTGCAGTAGGTAAACAGACTGTAACGTCTGCAGGTAAACAGACTGTAACGTCTGCAGCAGATAAACAGACTGTAACGTCTGCAGTTAAACAGACTGTAACGTCTGCAGCAGGTAAACAGACTGTAACGTCTGCAGCAGGTAAACAGACTGTAACGTCTGCAGGTAAACAGACTGTAACGTCTGCAGTAGGTAAACAGACTGTAACGTCTGCAGGTAAACAGACTGTAACGTCTGCAGCAGATAAACAGACTGTAACGTCTGCAGTTAAACAGACTGTAATGTCTGCAGGTAAATAGACTGTAATGTCTGCAACAGGTAAACAGACCGTAACTGTTCAGCAGGTAAACAGACTGTAACGTCTGCAGCGGGTAAACAGACAGTAACGTCTGCAGCAGGTAAACAGACTGTAACATCTGCAGGTAAACAGACTGTAACGTCTGCAGCGGGTAAACAGACTGTAACGTCTGCCGCAGGTAAACAGACTGTAACGTCTGCAGCAGGTAAACAGACTGTAACGTCTGGAGGTAAACAGACTGTAACGTCTGCAGCGGTTAAACAGACTGTAACGTCTGCAGCAGGTAAACAGACTGTAACGTCTGCAGCGGGTGAACAGACTGTAACGTCTGCAGCGGGTAAACAGACTGTAATGTCTGCAGCAGGTAAACAGACTGTAACGTCTGCAGGTAAACAGACTGTAACGTCTGCAGCGGTTAAAAAGACTGTAACGTCTGCAGCAGGTAAACAGACTGTAACGTCTGCAGCGGGTAAACAGACAGTAACGTCTGCAGCAGGTAAACAGACTGTAACTGTTCAGCAGGTAAACAGACTGTAACGTCTGCAGGTAAATAGACTGTAACGTCTGCAGCGGGTAAACAGACAGTTACGTCTGCAGCAGGTAAACAGACTGTAACGTCTGCAGGTAAACAGACTGTAACGTCTGCAGGTAAACAGACTGTAACTTCTGCAGCGGGTAAACAGACTGTAATGTCTCCAGGTAAACAGACTGTAACGTCTGCAGGTAAACAGACTGTAACGTCTGCAGCGGTTAAAAAGACTGTAACGTCTGCAGCAGGTAAACAGACTGTAACGTCTGCAGCGGGTAAACAGACAGTAACGTCTGCAGCAGGTAAACAGTCTGTAACTGTTCAGCAGGTAAACAGACTGTAACGTCTGCAGCAGGTAAACAGACTGTAACGTCTGCAGCGGGTAAACAGACAGTAACGTCTGCAGCAGGTAAACAGTCTGTAACTGTTCAGCAGGTAAACAGACTGTAACGTCTGCAGGTAAACAGACTGTAACGTCTGCAGCGGGTAAACAGACAGTAACGTAACATAGCAATAAGTAAGTTCTTTTACCTGCTTTTTGAAACATAACAATGAGTAAGGTCTTTTTACCTGCTCTTTTGTAATGTTAACAGACAATGAGTAAGGTATTTTACCTGCTTCTTGTAAAGTGTCTCGAGATAACACTTGTTATGAGTTGACGCTATACAAATAAAAGTTGATTGATTGATTGATAACGTCTGCAGCAGGTAAACAGACTGTAATGTCTGCAGGTAAACAGACTGTAACTTCTGCAGCGGGTAAACAGACTGTAACGTCTGCAGCAGGTAAACAGACTGTAACGTCTGCAGGTAAACAGACTGTAACGTCTGCAGCAGATAAACAGACTGTAACGTCTGCAGTTAAACAGACTGTAATGTCTGCAGGTAAACAGACTGTAATGTCTGCAACAGGTAAACAGACTGTAACTGTTCAGCAGGTAAACAGATTGTAACGTCTGCAGCGGGTAAACAGACTGTAACGTCTGCAGCAGGTAAACAGACTGTAACGTCTGCAGCGGGTAAACAGACAGTAACGTCTGCAGCAGGTAAACAGACTGTAACGTCTGCAGGTAAACAGACTGTAACGTCTGCAGGTAAACAGACTGTAACGTCTGCAGCAGGTAAACAGACTGTAACGTCTGCAGCAGGTAAACAGACTGTAACGTCTGGAGGTAAACAGACTGTAACGTCTGCAGCGGTTAAACAGACTGTAACGTCTGCAGCAGGTAAACAGACTGTAACGTCTGCAGCGGGTGAACAGACTGTAACGTCTGCAGCGGGTAAACAGACTGTAATGTCTGCAGCAGGTAAACAGACTGTAACGTCTGCAGGTAAACAGACTGTAACGTCTGCAGCGGTTAAAAAGACTGTAACGTCTGCAGCAGATAAACAGACTGTAACGTCTGCAGCTAAACAGACTGTAATGTCTGCAGCAGGTAAACAGACTGTAACGTCTGCAGGTAAACAGACTGTAACGTCTGCAGCGGTTAGAAAGACTGTAACGTCTGCAGCAGGTAAACAGATTGTAACGTCTGCAGGGGGTAAACAGACAGTAACGTCTGCAGCAGGTAAACAGACTGTAACTGTTCAGCAGGTAAACAGACTGTAACGTCTGCAGGTAAACAGACTGTAACGTCTGCAGCGGTTAAACAGACAGTAACGTCTGCAGCAGGTAAACAGACTGTAACGTCTGCAGGTAAACAGACTGTAACGTCTGCAAGTAAACAGACTGTAACTTCTGCAGCGGGTAAACAGACTGTAATGTCTGCAGGTAAACAGACTGTAACGTCTGCAGCGGTTAAAAAGACTGTAACGTCTGCAGAAGGTAAACAGACTGTAACGTCTGCAGCGGGTAAACAGACATTAACGTCTGCAGCAGGTAAACAGTCTGTAACTGTTCAGCAGGTAAACAGACTGTAACGTCTGCAGGTAAACAGACTGTAACGTCTGCAGCGGGTAAACAGACAGTAACGTCTGCAGCAGGTAAACAGACTGTAACGTCTGCAGGTAAACAGACTGTAACGTCTGCAGGTAAACAGACTGTAACTTCTGCAGCGGGTAAACAGACTGTAATGTCTGCAGCAGGTAAACAGACTGTAACGTCTGCAGCGGGTGAACAGACTGTAACGTCTGCAGCGGGTAAACAGACTGTAATGTCTGCAGCAGGTAAACAGACTGTATCGTCTGCAGGTAAACAGACTGTAACGTCTGCAGCGGGTAAACAGACTGTAACATCTGCAGGTAAACAGACTGTAACGTCTGCAGCAGGCAAACAGGCTGTAAGGTCTGCAGCAGGTAAACAGACAGTAAGGTCTGCAGGTAAACAGACTGTAACTTCTGCAGCGGGTAAACAGACTATAACGTCTGCAGCAGGTAAACAGACTGTAGCGTCTGCAGGTGGTAAACAGACTGTAACGTCTGCAGGTAAACAGACTGTAACGTCTGCAGCGGTTAAACAGACTGTAACGTCTGCAGCAGGTAAACAGACTGTAACGTCTGCAGCAGGTAAACAGACTGTAACGTCTGCAGCGGGTAAACAGACTGTAACGTCTGCAGCAGGTAAACAGACTGTAATGTCTGCAGGTAAACAGACTGTAACGTCTGCAGCGGGTAAACAGACTGTAACGTCTGCAGCAGGTAAATAGACTGCAACGTCTGCAGGTAAACAGACCGTAACGTCTGCAGCAGGAAAACAGGCTGTACCGTCTGCAGCAGGTCAACAGACTGTAACGTCTGCAGCAGGTAAACAGACTGTAACGTCTGCAGCAGGTAAACAGACTGTAACGTCTGCAGGTAAACAGACTGTAAAGTCTGCAGCGGGTGAAGAGAATGTAACTTCTGCAGCGGGTAAACAGACTGTAACGTCTGCAGCAGGTAAACAGACTGTAACGTCTGCAGGTAAACAGACAGTAACGTCTGCAGGTAAACAGACTGTAACTTCTGCAGCGGGTAAACAGACTGTAACGTCTGCAGCGGTTAAACAGACTGTAACGTCTGCAGCAGGTAAACAGACTGTAACGTCTGCAGCGGGTAAACAGACAGTAACGTCTGCAGCAGGTAAACAGACTGTAACGTCTGCAGATAAACAGACTGTAAAGTCTGCAGGTAAACAGACTTTAAAGTCTGCAGGTAAACAGACTGTAACGTCTGCAGCAGGTAAACAGACTGTAACGTCTGCAGCAGGTAAACAGACTGTAACGTCTGCAGGTAAACAGACTGTAACGTCTGCAGTAGGTAAACAGACTGTAACGTCTGCAGGTAAACAGACTGTAACGTCTGCAGCAGATAAACAAACTGTAACGTCTGCAGTTAAACAGACTGTAATGTCTGCAGGTAAATAGACTGTAATGTCTGCAACAGGTAAACAGACCGTAACTGTTCAGCAGGTAAACAGACTGTAACGTCTGCAGCGGGTAAACAGACAGTAACGTCTGCAGCAGGTAAACAGACTGTAACATCTGCAGGTAAACAGACTGTAACGTCTGCAGCGGGTAAACAGACTGTAACGTCTGCCGCAGGTAAACAGACTGTAACGTCTGCAGCAGGTAAACAGACTGTAACGTCTGGAGGTAAACAGACTGTAACGTCTGCAGCGGTTAAACAGACTGTAACGTCTGCAGCAGGTAAACAGACTGTAACGTCTGCAGCGGGTGAACAGACTGTAACGTCTGCAGCGGGTAAACAGACTGTAATGTCTGCAGCAGGTAAACAGACTGTAACGTCTGCAGGTAAACAGACTGTAACGTCTGCAGCGGTTAAAAAGACTGTAACGTCTGCAGCAGGTAAACAGACTGTAACGTCTGCAGCGGGTAAACAGACAGTAACGTCTGCAGCAGGTAAACAGACTGTAACGTCTGCAGCAGGTAAACAGACTGTAACGTCTGCAGCGGGTAAACAGACTGTAACGTCTGCAGCAGGTAAACAGACTGTAATGTCTGCAGGTAAACAGACTGTAACGTCTGCAGCGGGTAAACAGACTGTAACGTCTGCAGCAGGTAAATAGACTGCAACGTCTGCAGGTAAACAGACCGTAACGTCTGCAGCAGGAAAACAGGCTGTACCGTCTGCAGCAGGTCAACAGACTGTAACGTCTGCAGCAGGTAAACAGACTGTAACGTCTGCAGCAGGTAAACAGACTGTAACGTCTGCAGGTAAACAGACTGTAAAGTCTGCAGCGGGTGAAGAGAATGTAACTTCTGCAGCGGGTAAACAGACTGTAACGTCTGCAGCAGGTAAACAGACTGTAACGTCTGCAGGTAAACAGACAGTAACGTCTGCAGGTAAACAGACTGTAACTTCTGCAGCGGGTAAACAGACTGTAACGTCTGCAGCGGTTAAACAGACTGTAACGTCTGCAGCAGGTAAACAGACTGTAACGTCTGCAGCGGGTAAACAGACAGTAACGTCTGCAGCAGGTAAACAGACTGTAACGTCTGCAGCAGGTAAACAGACTGTAACGTCTGCAGTTAAACAGACTGTAACGTCTGCAGGTAAACAGACTGTAAAGTCTGCAGGTAAACAGACTTTAAAGTCTGCAGGTAAACAGACTGTAACGTCTGCAGCAGGTAAACAGACTGTAACGTCTGCAGCAGGTAAACAGACTGTAACGTCTGCAGGTAAACAGACTGTAACGTCTGCAGTAGGTAAACAGACTGTAACGTCTGCAGGTAAACAGACTGTAACGTCTGCAGCAGATAAACAAACTGTAACGTCTGCAGTTAAACAGACTGTAATGTCTGCAGGTAAATAGACTGTAATGTCTGCAACAGGTAAACAGACCGTAACTGTTCAGCAGGTAAACAGACTGTAACGTCTGCAGCGGGTAAACAGACAGTAACGTCTGCAGCAGGTAAACAGACTGTAACATCTGCAGGTAAACAGACTGTAACGTCTGCAGCGGGTAAACAGACTGTAACGTCTGCCGCAGGTAAACAGACTGTAACGTCTGCAGCAGGTAAACAGACTGTAACGTCTGGAGGTAAACAGACTGTAACGTCTGCAGCGGTTAAACAGACTGTAACGTCTGCAGCAGGTAAACAGACTGTAACGTCTGCAGCGGGTGAACAGACTGTAACGTCTGCAGCGGGTAAACAGACTGTAATGTCTGCAGCAGGTAAACAGACTGTAACGTCTGCAGGTAAACAGACTGTAACGTCTGCAGCGGTTAAAAAGACTGTAACGTCTGCAGCAGGTAAACAGACTGTAACGTCTGCAGCGGGTAAACAGACAGTAACGTCTGCAGCAGGTAAACAGACTGTAACGTCTGCAGCAGGTAAACAGACTGTAACGTCTGCAGCGGGTAAACAGACTGTAACGTCTGCAGCAGGTAAACAGACTGTAATGTCTGCAGGTAAACAGACTGTAACGTCTGCAGCGGGTAAACAGACTGTAACGTCTGCAGCAGGTAAATAGACTGCAACGTCTGCAGGTAAACAGACCGTAACGTCTGCAGCAGGAAAACAGGCTGTACCGTCTGCAGCAGGTCAACAGACTGTAACGTCTGCAGCAGGTAAACAGACTGTAACGTCTGCAGCAGGTAAACAGACTGTAACGTCTGCAGGTAAACAGACTGTAAAGTCTGCAGCGGGTGAAGAGAATGTAACTTCTGCAGCGGGTAAACAGACTGTAACGTCTGCAGCAGGTAAACAGACTGTAACGTCTGCAGGTAAACAGACAGTAACGTCTGCAGGTAAACAGACTGTAACTTCTGCAGCGGGTAAACAGACTGTAACGTCTGCAGCGGTTAAACAGACTGTAACGTCTGCAGCAGGTAAACAGACTGTAACGTCTGCAGCGGGTAAACAGACAGTAACGTCTGCAGCAGGTAAACAGACTGTAACGTCTGCAGCAGGTAAACAGACTGTAACGTCTGCAGTTAAACAGACTGTAACGTCTGCAGGTAAACAGACTGTAAAGTCTGCAGGTAAACAGACTTTAAAGTCTGCAGGTAAACAGACTGTAACGTCTGCAGCAGGTAAACAGACTGTAACGTCTGCAGCAGGTAAACAGACTGTAACGTCTGCAGGTAAACAGACTGTAACGTCTGCAGTAGGTAAACAGACTGTAACGTCTGCAGGTAAACAGACTGTAACGTCTGCAGCAGATAAACAAACTGTAACGTCTGCAGTTAAACAGACTGTAATGTCTGCAGGTAAATAGACTGTAATGTCTGCAACAGGTAAACAGACCGTAACTGTTCAGCAGGTAAACAGACTGTAACATCTGCAGCGGGTAAACAGACAGTAACGTCTGCAGCAGGTAAACAGACTGTAACATCTGCAGGTAAACAGACTGTAACGTCTGCAGCGGGTAAACAGACCGTAACGTCTGCAGCAGGAAAACAGGCTGTACCGTCTGCAGCAGGTCAACAGACTGTAACGTCTGCAGCAGGTAAACAGACTGTAACGTCTGCAGCAGGTAAACAGACTGTAACGTCTGCAGGTAAACAGACTGTAAAGTCTGCAGCGGGTGAAGAGAATGTAACTTCTGCAGCGGGTAAACAGACTGTAACGTCTGCAGCAGGTAAACAGACTGTAACGTCTGCAGGTAAACAGACAGTAACGTCTGCAGGTAAACAGACTGTAACTTCTGCAGCGGGTAAACAGACTGTAACGTCTGCAGCGGTTAAACAGACTGTAACGTCTGCAGCAGGTAAACAGACTGTAACGTCTGCAGCGGGTAAACAGACAGTAACGTCTGCAGCAGGTAAACAGACTGTAACGTCTGCAGCAGGTAAACAGACTGTAACGTCTGCAGTTAAACAGACTGTAACGTCTGCAGGTAAACAGACTGTAAAGTCTGCAGGTAAACAGACTTTAAAGTCTGCAGGTAAACAGACTGTAACGTCTGCAGCAGGTAAACAGACTGTAACGTCTGCAGCAGGTAAACAGACTGTAACGTCTGCAGGTAAACAGACTGTAACGTCTGCAGTAGGTAAACAGACTGTAACGTCTGCAGGTAAACAGACTGTAACGTCTGCAGCAGATAAACAAACTGTAACGTCTGCAGTTAAACAGACTGTAATGTCTGCAGGTAAATAGACTGTAATGTCTGCAACAGGTAAACAGACCGTAACTGTTCAGCAAGTAAACAGACTGTAACATCTGCAGCGGGTAAACAGACAGTAACGTCTGCAGCAGGTAAACAGACTGTAACATCTGCAGGTAAACAGACTGTAACGTCTGCAGCGGGTAAACAGACTGTAACGTCTGCCGCAGGTAAACAGACTGTAACGTCTGCAGCAGGTAAACAGACTGTAACGTCTGGAGGTAAACAGACTGTAACGTCTGCAGCGGTTAAACAGACTGTAACGTCTGCAGCAGGTAAACAGACTGTAACGTCTGCAGCGGGTGAACAGACTGTAACGTCTGCAGCGGGTAAACAGACTGTAATGTCTGCAGCAGGTAAACAGACTGTAACGTCTGCAGGTAAACAGACTGTAACGTCTGCAGCGGTTAAAAAGACTGTAACGTCTGCAGCAGGTAAACAGACTGTAACGTCTGCAGCGGGTAAACAGACAGTAACGTCTGCAGCAGGTAAACAGACTGTAACTGTTCAGCAGGTAAACAGACTGTAACGTCTGCAGGTAAACAGACTGTAACGTCTGCAGCGGGTAAACAGACAGTTACGTCTGCAGCAGGTAAACAGACTATAACGTCTGCAGGTAAACAGACTGTAACGTCTGCAGGTAAAAAGACTGTAACTTCTGCAGCGGGTAAACAGACTGTAACGTCTCCAGGTAAACAGACTGTAACGTCTGCAGGTAAACAGACTGTAACGTCTGCAGCGGTTAAAAAGACTGTAACGTCTGCAGCAGGTAAACAGACTGTAACGTCTGCAGCGGGTAAACAGACAGTAACGTCTGCAGCAGGTAAACTGTCTGTAACTGTTCAGCAGGTAAACAGACTTTAACGTCTGCAGCAGGTAAACAGACTGTAACGTCTGCAGCGGGTAAACAGACAGTAACGTCTGCAGCAGGTAAACAGTCTGTAACTGTTCAGCAGGTAAACAGACTGTAACGTCTGCAGGTAAACAGACTGTAACGTCTGCAGCGGGTAAACAGACAGTAACGTAACATAGCAATAAGTAAGGTCTTTTACCTGCTTTTTGTAACATAACAATGAGTAAGGTCTTTTTACCTGCTCTTTTGTAATGTTAACAGACAATGAGTAAGGTATTTTACCTGCTTCTTGTAAAGTGTCTCGAGATAACACTTGTTATGAGTTGACGCTATACAAATAAAAGTTGATTGATTGATTGATAACGTCTGCAGCAGGTAAACAGACTGTAACGTCTGCAGGTAAACAGACTGTAACGTCTGCAGGTAAACAGACTGTAACTTCTGCAGCGGGTAAACAGACTGTAACGTCTGCAGCAGGTAAACAGACTGTAACGTCTGCAGGTAAACAGACTGTAACGTCTGCAGCAGATAAAAAGACTGTAACGTCTGCAGTTAAACAGACTGTAATGTCTGCAGGTAAACAGACTGTAATGTCTGCAACAGGTAAACAGACTGTAACTGTTCAGCAGGTAAACAGATTGTAACGTCTGCAGCGGGTAAACAGACTGTAACGTCTGCAGCAGGTAAACAGACTGTAACGTCTGCAGCGGGTAAACAGACAGTAACGTCTGCAGCAGGTAAACAGACTGTAACGTCTGCAGCAGGTAAACAGACTGTAACGTCTGGAGGTAAACAGACTGTAACGTCTGCAGCGGTTAAACAGACTGTAACGTCTGCAGCAGGTAAACAGACTGTAACGTCTGCAGCGGGTGAACAGACTGTAACGTCTGCAGCGGGTAAACAGACTGTAATGTCTGCAGCAGGTAAACAGACTGTAACGTCTGCAGGTAAACAGACTGTAACGTCTGCAGCGGTTAAAAAGACTGTAACGTCTGCAGCAGGTAAACAGACTGTAACGTCTGCAGCGGGTAAACAGACAGTAACGTCTGCAGCAGGTAAACAGACTGTAACTTTTCAGCAGGTAAACAGACTGTAACGTCTGCAGGTAAACAGACTGTAACGTCTGCAGCGGGTAAACAGACAGTAACGTCTGCAGCAGGTAAACAGACTGTAACGTCTGCAGGTAAACAGACTGTAACGTCTGCAGGTAAACAGACTGTAACTTCTGCAGCGGGTAAACAGACTGTAATGTCTGCAGGTAAACAGACTGTAACTGTTCAGCAGGTAAACAGATTGTAACGTCTGCAGCGGGTAAACAGACTGTAACGTCTGCAGCAGGTAAACAGACTGTAACGTCTGCAGCGGGTAAACAGACAGTAACGTCTGCAGCAGGTAAACAGACTGTAACGTCTGCAGCAGGTAAACAGACTGTAACGTCTGGAGGTAAACAGACTGTAACGTCTGCAGCGGGTGAACAGACTGTAACGTCTGCAGCGGGTAAACAGACTGTAATGTCTGCAGCAGGTAAACAGACTGTAACGTCTGCAGGTAAACAGACTGTAACGTCTGCAGCGGTTAAAAAGACTGTAACGTCTGCAGCAGGTAAACAGACTGTAACGTCTGCAGCGGGTAAACAGACAGTAACGTCTGCAGCAGGTAAACTGTCTGTAACTGTTCAGCAGGTAAACAGACTTTAACGTCTGCAGCAGGTAAACAGACTGTAACGTCTGCAGCGGGTAAACAGACAGTAACGTCTGCAGCAGGTAAACAGTCTGTAACTGTTCAGCAGGTAAACAGACTGTAACGTCTGCAGGTAAACAGACTGTAACGTCTGCAGCGGGTAAACAGACAGTAACGTAACATAGCAATAAGTAAGGTCTTTTACCTGCTTTTTGTAACATAACAATGAGTAAGGTCTTTTTACCTGCTCTTTTGTAATGTTAACAGACAATGAGTAAGGTATTTTACCTGCTTCTTGTAAAGTGTCTCGAGATAACACTTGTTATGAGTTGACGCTATACAAATAAAAGTTGATTGATTGATTGATAACGTCTGCAGCAGGTAAACAGACTGTAACGTCTGCAGGTAAACAGACTGTAACGTCTGCAGGTAAACAGACTGTAACTTCTGCAGCGGGTAAACAGACTGTAACGTCTGCAGCAGGTAAACAGACTGTAACGTCTGCAGGTAAACAGACTGTAACGTCTGCAGCAGATAAAAAGACTGTAACGTCTGCAGTTAAACAGACTGTAATGTCTGCAGGTAAACAGACTGTAATGTCTGCAACAGGTAAACAGACTGTAACTGTTCAGCAGGTAAACAGATTGTAACGTCTGCAGCGGGTAAACAGACTGTAACGTCTGCAGCAGGTAAACAGACTGTAACGTCTGCAGCGGGTAAACAGACAGTAACGTCTGCAGCAGGTAAACAGACTGTAACGTCTGCAGCAGGTAAACAGACTGTAACGTCTGGAGGTAAACAGACTGTAACGTCTGCAGCGGTTAAACAGACTGTAACGTCTGCAGCAGGTAAACAGACTGTAACGTCTGCAGCGGGTGAACAGACTGTAACGTCTGCAGCGGGTAAACAGACTGTAATGTCTGCAGCAGGTAAACAGACTGTAACGTCTGCAGGTAAACAGACTGTAACGTCTGCAGCGGTTAAAAAGACTGTAACGTCTGCAGCAGGTAAACAGACTGTAACGTCTGCAGCGGGTAAACAGACAGTAACGTCTGCAGCAGGTAAACAGACTGTAACTTTTCAGCAGGTAAACAGACTGTAACGTCTGCAGGTAAACAGACTGTAACGTCTGCAGCGGGTAAACAGACAGTAACGTCTGCAGCAGGTAAACAGACTGTAACGTCTGCAGGTAAACAGACTGTAACGTCTGCAGGTAAACAGACTGTAACTTCTGCAGCGGGTAAACAGACTGTAATGTCTGCAGGTAAACAGACTGTAACTGTTCAGCAGGTAAACAGATTGTAACGTCTGCAGCGGGTAAACAGACTGTAACGTCTGCAGCAGGTAAACAGACTGTAACGTCTGCAGCGGGTAAACAGACAGTAACGTCTGCAGCAGGTAAACAGACTGTAACGTCTGCAGCAGGTAAACAGACTGTAACGTCTGGAGGTAAACAGACTGTAACGTCTGCAGCGGGTGAACAGACTGTAACGTCTGCAGCGGGTAAACAGACTGTAATGTCTGCAGCAGGTAAACAGACTGTAACGTCTGCAGGTAAACAGACTGTAACGTCTGCAGCGGTTAAAAAGACTGTAACGTCTGCAGCAGGTAAACAGACTGTAACGTCTGCAGCGGGTAAACAGACAGTAACGTCTGCAGCAGGTAAACAGACTGTAACTTTTCAGCAGGTAAACAGACTGTAACGTCTGCAGGTAAACAGACTGTAACGTCTGCAGCGGGTAAACAGACAGTAACGTCTGCAGCAGGTAAACAGACTGTAACGTCTGCAGGTAAACAGACTGTAACGTCTGCAGGTAAACAGACTGTAACTTCTGCAGCGGGTAAACAGACTGTAATGTCTGCAGGTAAACAGACTGTAACGTCTGCAGGTAAACAGACTGTAACGTCTGCAGCGGGTAAAAAGACTGTAACGTCTACAGCAGGTAAACAGACTGTAACGTCTGCAGCGGGTAAACAGACAGTAACGTCTGCAGCAGGTAAACAGTCTGTAACTGTTCAGCAGGTAAACAGACTGTAACGTCTGCAGGTAAACAAACTGTAACGTCTGCAGCGGGTAAACAGACAGTAACGTCTGCAGCAGGTAAACAGACTGTAACGTCTGCAGGTAAACAGACTGTAACGTCTGCAGGTAAACAGACTGTAACGTCTGCAGCGGGTGAACAGACTGTAACATCTGCAGCGGGTAAACAGACTGTAACGTCTGCAGGTAAACAGACTGTAACGTCTGCAGCAGGTAAACAGACTGTAACGTCTGCAGCAGGTAAATAGACTGCAACGTCTGCAGGTAAACAGACCGTAAACAGACTGTAACGTCTGCAGCGGTTAAACAGACTGAAACGTCTGCAGCAGGTAAACAGACTGTAACGTCTGCAGGTAAACAGACTGTAACGTCTGCAGCAGGTAAACAGACTGTAACGTCTGCAGCAGGTAAATAGACTGCAACGTCTGCAGGTAAACAGACCGTAACGTCTGCAGCAGGAAAACAGGCTGTAACGTCTGCAGCAGGTCAACAGACTGTAACGTCTGCAGCAGGTAAACAGACTGTAACGTCTGCAGCAGGTAAACAGACTGTAACGTCTGCAGGTAAACAGACTGTAAAGTCTGCAGCGGGTGAACAGAATGTAACTTCTGCAGCGGGTAAACAGACTGTAACGTCTGCAGCGGGTAAACAGACTGTAACGTCTGCAGCAGGTAAACAGACTGTAACGTCTGCAGCAGGTAAACAGACTGTAACGTCTGCAGCGGGTAAACAGACAGTAACGTCTGCAGCAGGTAAACAGACTGTAACGTCTGCAGGTAAACAGACTGTAACTTCTGCAGCGGGTAAACAGACTGTAAAATCTGCAGCGGGTAAACAGACTGTAACGTCTGCAGGTAAACAGACTGTAAAGTCTGCAGCGGGTAAACAGACTGTAATGTCTGCAGCAGGTAAACAGACTGTAACGTCTGCAGGTAAACAGACTGTAACGTCTGCAGCGGTTAAAAAGACTGTAACGTCTGCAGCAGGTAAACAGACTGTAACGTCTGCAGGTAAACAGACTGTAACGTCTGCAGGTAAACAGACTGTAACTTCTGCAGCGGGTAAACAGACTGTAATGTCTGCAGGTAAACAGACTGTAACGTCTGCAGGTAAACAGACTGTAACGTCTGCAGCGGTTAAAAAGACTGTAACGTCTACAGCAGGTAAACAGACTGTAACGTCTGCAGCGGGTAAACAGACAGTAACGTCTGCAGCAGGTAAACAGTCTGTAACTGTTCAGCAGGTAAACAGACTGTAACGTCTGCAGGTAAACATACTGTAACGTCTGCAGCGGGTAAACAGACAGTAACGTCTGCAGCAGGTAAACAGACTGTAACGTCTGCAGGTAAACAGACTGTAACGTCTGCAGGTAAACAGACTGTAACGTCTGCAGCGGGTAAACAGACTGTAACATCTGCAGGTAAACAGACTGTAACGTCTGCAGCAGTTAAACAGACAGTAAGGTCTGCAGTTAAACAGACTGTAATGTCTGCAGGTAAACAGACTGCAACGTCTGCAGCAGGTAAAGAGACTGTAGCGTCTGTAGCAGGTAAACAGACTGTAACGTCTGCAGCGGGTGAACAGACAGTAACGTCTGCAGCGGGTAAACAGACTGTAACGTCTACAGCAGGTAAACAGACTGTAACGTCTGCAGCGGTTAAACAGACTGTAACGTCTGCAGCGGTTAAACAGACTGAAACGTCTGCAGCAGGTAAACAGACTGTAACGTCTGCAGGTAAACAGACTGTAACGTCTGCAGCAGGTAAACAGACTGTAACGTCTGCAGCAGGTAAATAGACTGCAACGTCTGCAGGTAAACAGACCGTAACGTCTGCAGCAGGAAAACAGGCTGTAACGTCTGCAGCAGGTCAACAGACTGTAACGTCTGCAGCAGGTAAACAGACTGTAACGTCTGCAGCAGGTAAACAGACTGTAACGTCTGCAGGTAAACAGACTGTAAAGTCTGCAGCGGGTGAACAGAATGTAACTTCTGCAGCGGGTAAACAGACTGTAACGTCTGCAGCGGGTAAACAGACTGTAACGTCTGCAGCAGGTAAACAGACTGTAACGTCTGCAGCAGGTAAACAGACTGTAACGTCTGCAGCGGGTAAACAGACAGTAACGTCTGCAGCAGGTAAACAGACTGTAACGTCTGCAGGTAAACAGACTGTAACTTCTGCAGCGGGTAAACAGACTGTAAAATCTGCAGCGGGTAAACAGACTGTAACGTCTGCAGGTAAACAGACTGTAAAGTCTGCAGCGGCTAAACAGACTGTAATGTCTGCAGCAGGTAAACAGACTGTAACGTCTGCAGGTAAACAGACTGTAACGTCTGCAGCGGTTAAAAAGACTGTAACGTCTGCAGCAGGTAAACAGACTGTAACGTCTGCAGGTAAACAGACTGTAACGTCTGCAGGTAAACAGACTGTAACTTCTGCAGCGGGTAAACAGACTGTAATGTCTGCAGGTAAACAGACTGTAACGTCTGCAGGTAAACAGACTGTAACGTCTGCAGCGGTTAAAAAGACTGTAACGTCTACAGCAGGTAAACAGACTGTAACGTCTGCAGCGGGTAAACAGACAGTAACGTCTGCAGCAGGTAAACAGTCTGTAACTGTTCAGCAGGTAAACAGACTGTAACGTCTGCAGGTAAACATACTGTAACGTCTGCAGCGGGTAAACAGACAGTAACGTCTGCAGCAGGTAAACAGACTGTAACGTCTGCAGGTAAACAGACTGTAACGTCTGCAGGTAAACAGACTGTAACGTCTGCAGCGGGTAAACAGACTGTAACATCTGCAGGTAAACAGACTGTAACGTCTGCAGCAGTTAAACAGACAGTAAGGTCTGCAGTTAAACAGACTGTAATGTCTGCAGGTAAACAGACTGTAGCGTCTGCAGCAGGTAAACAGACTGTAACGTCTGCAGCGGGTGAACAGACAGTAACGTCTGCAGCGGGTAAACAGACTGTAACGTCTACAGCAGGTAAACAGACTGTAACGTCTGCAGGTAAACAGACTGTAACGTCTGCAGCGGTTAAACAGACTGTAACGTCTGCAGCAGGTAAACAGACTGTAACGTCTGTAGGTAAACAGACTGTAACGTCTGCAGCGGGTAAACAGACTGTAACGTCTGCAGCAGGTAAATAGACTGCAACGTCTGCAGGTAAACAGACCGTAACGTCTGCAGCAGGAAAACAGGCTGTAACGTCTGCAGCAGGTCAACAGACTGTAACGTCTGCAGCAGGTAAACAGACTGTAACGTCTGCAGCAGGTAAACAGACTGTAACGTCTGCAGGTAAACAGACTGTAAAGTCTGCAGCGGGTGAACAGAATGTAACTTCTGCAGCGGGTAAACAGACTGTAACGTCTGCAGCGGGTAAACAGACTGTAACGTCTGCAGCAGGTAAACAGACTGTAACGTCTGCAGCAGGTAAACAGACTGTAACGTCTGCAGCGGGTAAACAGACAGTAACGTCTGCAGCAGGTAAACAGACTGTAACGTCTGCAGGTAAACAGACTGTAACTTCTGCAGCGGGTAAACAGACTGTAACGTCTGCAGCGGGTAAACAGACTGTAACGTCTGCAGGTAAACAGACTGTAAAGTCTGCAGCGGGTAAACAGACTGTAATGTCTGCAGCAGGTAAACAGACTGTAACGTCTGCAGGTAAACAGACTGTAACGTCTGCAGCAGGTAAACAGACTGTAACGTCTGCAGCAGGTAAATAGACTGTAACGTCTGCAGGTAAACAGACTGTAACGTCTGCAGCGGGTAAACAGACAGTAACGTCTGCAGCAGGTAAACAGACTGTAACGTCTGCAGGTAAACAGACTGTAACGTCTGCAGGTAAACAGACTGTAACTTCTGCAGCGGGTAAACAGACTGTAATGTCTGCAGGTAAACAGACTGTAACGTCTGCAGGTAAACAGACTGTAACGTCTGCAGCGGTTAAAAAGACTGTAACGTCTGCAGCAGGTAAACAGACTGTAACGTCTGCAGCGGGTAAACAGACAGTAACGTCTGCAGCAGGTAAACAGTCTGTAACTGTTCAGCAGGTAAACAGACTGTAACGTCTGCAGGTAAACAGACTGTAACGTCTGCAGCGGGTAAACAGACAGTAACGTCTGCAGCAGGTAAACAGACTGTAACGTCTGCAGGTAAACAGACTGTAACGTCTGCAGGTAAACAGACTGTAACTTCTGCAGCGGGTAAACAGACTGTAATGTCTGCAGGAGGTAAACAGACTGTAACGTCTGCAGCGGGTGAACAGACTGTAACGTCTGCAGCGGGTAAACAGACTGTAATGTCTGCAGCAGGTAAACAGACTGTAACGTCTGCAGGTAAACAGACTGTAACGTCTGCAGCGGGTAAACAGACTGTAAAATCTGCAGGTAAACAGACTGTAACGTCTGCAGCAGGTAAACAGGCTGTAAGGTCTGCAGCAGGTAAACAGACAGTAAGGTCTGCAGGTAAACAGACTGTAACTTCTGCAGCGGGTAAACAGACTGTAACGTCTGCAGCGGGTAAAAAGACTGTAACGTCTGCAGGTAAACAGACTGTAACGTCTGCAGCAGGTAAACAGACTGTAAAGTCTGCAGCAGGTAAACAGGCTGTAACGTCTGCAGCAGGTAAACAGACTGTAAGGTCTGCAGTTAAACAGACTGTAATGTCTGCAGGTCAACCGACTGTAACATCTGCAGGTAAACAGACTGTAACGTCTGCAGCAGGTAAACAGGCTGTAAGGTCTGCAGCAGGTAAACAGACAGTAAGGTCTGCAGTTAAACAGACTGTAATGTCTGCAGGTAAACAGACTGCAACGTCTGCAGCAGGTAAACAGACTGTAGCGTCTGCAGCAGGTAAACAGACTGTAACGTCTGCAGCGGGTGAACAGACAGTAACGTCTGCAGCGGGTAAACAGACTGTAACGTCTGCAGCAGGTAAACAGACTGTAACGTCTGCAGGTAAACAGACTGTAACGTCTGCAGCGGTTAAACAGACTGTAACGTCTGCAGCAGGTAAACAGACTGTAACGTCTGCAGCGGGTAAACAGACTGTAACATCTGCAGCAGGTAAACAGACTGTAACTGTTCAGCAGGTAAACAGACTGTAACGTCTGCAGGTAAACAGACTGTAACGTCTGCAGCGGGTAAACAGACTGCAACGTCTGCAGGTAAACAGACCGTAATGTCTGCAGCAGGAAAACAGGCTGTAACGTCTGCAGCAGGTCAACAGACTGTAACGTCTGCAGCAGGTAAACAGACTGTAACGTCTGCAGCAGGTAAACAGACTGTAACGTCTGCAGCAGGTAAACAGACTGTAACGTCTGCAGCAGGTAAACAGACTGTAACGTCTGCAGCGGGTGAACAGAATGTAACTTCTGCAGCGGGTAAACAGACTGTAACGTCTGCAGCGGGTAAACAGACTGTAACGTCTGCAGCAGGTAAACAGACTGTAACGTCTGCAGCAGGTAAACAGACTGTAACGTCTGCAGCGGGTAAACAGATAGTAACGTCTGCAGCAGGTAAACAGACTGTAACGTCTGCAGGTAAACAGACTGTAACTTCTGCAGCGGGTAAACAGACTGTAACGTCTGCAGCGGGTAAACAGACTGTAATGTCTGCAGGTAAACAGACTGTAACGTCTGCAGCAGGTAAACAGACTGTAACGTCTGCAGCAGGTAAACAGGCTGTAACGTCTGCAGCAGGTAAACAGACTGTAAGGTCTGCAGTTAAACAGACTGTAATGTCTGCAGGTAAACAGACTTTAACTTCTGCAGCGGGTAAACAGACTGTAACGTCTGCAGCAGGTAAACAGACTGTAACGTCTGCAGTAGGTAAACAGACTGTAACGTCTGCAGAAGGTAAACAGACTGTAACGTCTGCAGCAGGTAAACAGACTGTAACGTCTGCAGTTAAACAGACTGTAATGTCTGCAGGTAAACAGACTGTAACATCTGCAGGTAAACAGACTGTAACATCTGCAGCAGGTAAACAGGCTGTAACGTCTGCAGCAGGTAAACAGACTGTAAGGTCTGCAGTTAAACAGACTGTAATGTCTGCAGGTAAACAGAGTGTAACGTCTGCAGCAGGTAAACAGACTGTAACGTCTGCAGGTAAACAGACTGTAAAGTCTGCAGTGGGTAAACAGACTGTAAAGTCTTCAGCAGGTAAACAGACTGTAACATCTGCAGCAGGTAAACAGACTGTAGCGTCTGCAGCAGGTAAACAGACTGTAACGTCTGCAGCGGGTGAACAGACAGTAACGTCTGCAGCGGGTAAACAGACTGTAACGTCTGCAGCAGGTAAACAGACTGTAACGTCTGCAGGTAAACAGACTGTAACGTCTGCAGCGGTTAAACAGACTGTAACGTCTGCAGCAGGTAAACAGACTGTAACGTCTGCAGCAGGTAAACAGACTGTAAAGTCTGCAGCGGGTAAACAGACAGTAACGTCTGCAGCAGGTAAACAGACTGTAACGTCTGCAGGTAAACAGACTGTAACTTCTGAAGCGGGTAAACAGACTGTAACGTCTGCAGCGGGTAAACAGACTGTAACGTCTGCAGGTAAACAGACTATAACGTCTGCAGCAGGTAAACACACTGTAACGTCTGCAGCAGGTAAACAGGCTGTAACGTCTGCAGCAGGTAAACAGACTGTAAGGTCTGCAGTTAAACAGACTGTAATGTCTGCAGGTAAACAGACTGTAACATCTGCAGGTAAACAGACTGTAACGTCTGCAGCAGGTAAACAGACTGTAACGTCTGCAGTAGGTAAACAGACTGTAACGTCTGCAGAAGGTAAACAGACTGTAACGTCTGCAGCAGGTAAACAGACTTTAAGGTCTGCAGAAAAACAGACTGTAATGTCTGCAGGTAAACAGACTGTAACATCTGCAGGTAAACAGACTGTAACGTCTGCAGCAGGTAAACAGACTGTAACGTCTGCAGCGTGTAAACAGACTGTAACGTCTGCAGGTAAACAGACTGTAACGTCTGCAGCAGGTAAACAGACTGTAACGTCTGCAGCGGGTAAACAGACTGTAACTGTTCAGCAGGTAAACAGACTGTAACGTCTGTAGGTAAACAGACTGTAACGTCTGCAGCGGGTAAACAGACTGTAACGTCTGCAGCAGGTAAATAGACTGCAACGTCTGCAGGTAAACAGACCGTAACGTCTGCAGCAGGAAAACAGGCTGTAACGTCTGCAGCAGGTCAACAGACTGTAACGTCTGCAGCAGGTAAACAGACTGTAACGTCTGCAGCAGGTAAACAGACTGTAACGTCTGCAGGTAAACAGACTGTAAAGTCTGCAGCGGGTGAACAGAATGTAACTTCTGCAGCGGGTAAACAGACTGTAACGTCTGCAGCGGGTAAACAGACTGTAACGTCTGCAGCAGGTAAACAGACTGTAACGTCTGCAGCAGGTAAACAGACTGTAACGTCTGCAGCGGGTAAACAGACAGTAACGTCTGCAGCAGGTAAACAGACTGTAACGTCTGCAGGTAAACAGACTGTAACTTCTGCAGCGGGTAAACAGACTGTAACGTCTGCAGCGGGTAAACAGACTGTAACGTCTGCAGGTAAACAGACTGTAAAGTCTGCAGCGGGTAAACAGACTGTAATGTCTGCAGCAGGTAAACAGACTGTAACGTCTGCAGGTAAACAGACTGTAACGTCTGCAGCAGGTAAACAGACTGTAACGTCTGCAGCAGGTAAATAGACTGTAACGTCTGCAGGTAAACAGACTGTAACGTCTGCAGCGGGTAAACAGACAGTAACGTCTGCAGCAGGTAAACAGACTGTAACGTCTGCAGGTAAACAGACTGTAACGTCTGCAGGTAAACAGACTGTAACTTCTGCAGCGGGTAAACAGACTGTAATGTCTGCAGGTAAACAGACTGTAACGTCTGCAGGTAAACAGACTGTAACGTCTGCAGCGGTTAAAAAGACTGTAACGTCTGCAGCAGGTAAACAGACTGTAACGTCTGCAGCGGGTAAACAGACAGTAACGTCTGCAGCAGGTAAACAGTCTGTAACTGTTCAGCAGGTAAACAGACTGTAACGTCTGCAGGTAAACAGACTGTAACGTCTGCAGCGGGTAAACAGACAGTAACGTCTGCAGCAGGTAAACAGACTGTAACGTCTGCAGGTAAACAGACTGTAACGTCTGCAGGTAAACAGACTGTAACTTCTGCAGCGGGTAAACAGACTGTAATGTCTGCAGGAGGTAAACAGACTGTAACGTCTGCAGCGGGTGAACAGACTGTAACGTCTGCAGCGGGTAAACAGACTGTAATGTCTGCAGCAGGTAAACAGACTGTAACGTCTGCAGGTAAACAGACTGTAACGTCTGCAGCGGGTAAACAGACTGTAAAATCTGCAGGTAAACAGACTGTAACGTCTGCAGCAGGTAAACAGGCTGTAAGGTCTGCAGCAGGTAAACAGACAGTAAGGTCTGCAGGTAAACAGACTGTAACTTCTGCAGCGGGTAAACAGACTGTAACGTCTGCAGCGGGTAAAAAGACTGTAACGTCTGCAGGTAAACAGACTGTAACGTCTGCAGCAGGTAAACAGACTGTAAAGTCTGCAGCAGGTAAACAGGCTGTAACGTCTGCAGCAGGTAAACAGACTGTAAGGTCTGCAGTTAAACAGACTGTAATGTCTGCAGGTCAACCGACTGTAACATCTGCAGGTAAACAGACTGTAACGTCTGCAGCAGGTAAACAGGCTGTAAGGTCTGCAGCAGGTAAACAGACAGTAAGGTCTGCAGTTAAACAGACTGTAATGTCTGCAGGTAAACAGACTGCAACGTCTGCAGCAGGTAAACAGACTGTAGCGTCTGCAGCAGGTAAACAGACTGTAACGTCTGCAG
The DNA here is from genome assembly GCF_963584025.1 of Labrus mixtus. Taxonomy (NCBI): domain Eukaryota; kingdom Metazoa; phylum Chordata; class Actinopteri; order Labriformes; family Labridae; genus Labrus; species Labrus mixtus. Next base: position 327,136 of record NW_026870318.1, read on the forward strand.
CGGGTGAACAGACAGTAACGTCTGCAGCGGGTAAACAGACTGTAACGTCTGCAGCAGGTAAACAGACTGTAACGTCTGCAGGTAAACAGACTGTAACGTCTGCAGCGGTTAAACAGACTGTAACGTCTGCAGCAGGTAAACAGACTGTAACGTCTGCAGCGGGTAAACAGACTGTAACATCTGCAGCAGGTAAACAGACTGTAACTGTTCAGCAGGTAAACAGACTGTAACGTCTGCAGGTAAACAGACTGTAACGTCTGCAGCGGGTAAACAGACTGCAACGTCTGCAGGTAAACAGACCGTAATGTCTGCAGCAGGAAAACAGGCTGTAACGTCTGCAGCAGGTCAACAGACTGTAACGTCTGCAGCAGGTAAACAGACTGTAACGTCTGCAGCAGGTAAACAGACTGTAACGTCTGCAGCAGGTAAACAGACTGTAACGTCTGCAGCAGGTAAACAGACTGTAACGTCTGCAGCGGGTGAACAGAATGTAACTTCTGCAGCGGGTAAACAGACTGTAACGTCTGCAGCGGGTAAACAGACTGTAACGTCTGCAGCAGGTAAACAGACTGTAACGTCTGCAGCAGGTAAACAGACTGTAACGTCTGCAGCGGGTAAACAGATAGTAACGTCTGCAGCAGGTAAACAGACTGTAACGTCTGCAGGTAAACAGACTGTAACTTCTGCAGCGGGTAAACAGACTGTAACGTCTGCAGCGGGTAAACAGACTGTAATGTCTGCAGGTAAACAGACTGTAACGTCTGCAGCAGGTAAACAGACTGTAACGTCTGCAGCAGGTAAACAGGCTGTAACGTCTGCAGCAGGTAAACAGACTGTAAGGTCTGCAGTTAAACAGACTGTAATGTCTGCAGGTAAACAGACTTTAACTTCTGCAGCGGGTAAACAGACTGTAACGTCTGCAGCAGGTAAACAGACTGTAACGTCTGCAGTAGGTAAACAGACTGTAACGTCTGCAGAAGGTAAACAGACTGTAACGTCTGCAGCAGGTAAACAGACTGTAACGTCTGCAGTTAAACAGACTGTAATGTCTGCAGGTAAACAGACTGTAACATCTGCAGGTAAACAGACTGTAACATCTGCAGCAGGTAAACAGGCTGTAACGTCTGCAGCAGGTAAACAGACTGTAAGGTCTGCAGTTAAACAGACTGTAATGTCTGCAGGTAAACAGAGTGTAACGTCTGCAGCAGGTAAACAGACTGTAACGTCTGCAGGTAAACAGACTGTAAAGTCTGCAGTGGGTAAACAGACTGTAAAGTCTTCAGCAGGTAAACAGACTGTAACATCTGCAGCAGGTAAACAGACTGTAGCGTCTGCAGCAGGTAAACAGACTGTAACGTCTGCAGCGGGTGAACAGACAGTAACGTCTGCAGCGGGTAAACAGACTGTAACGTCTGCAGCAGGTAAACAGACTGTAACGTCTGCAGGTAAACAGACTGTAACGTCTGCAGCGGTTAAACAGACTGTAACGTCTGCAGCAGGTAAACAGACTGTAACGTCTGCAGCAGGTAAACAGACTGTAAAGTCTGCAGCGGGTAAACAGACAGTAACGTCTGCAGCAGGTAAACAGACTGTAACGTCTGCAGGTAAACAGACTGTAACTTCTGAAGCGGGTAAACAGACTGTAACGTCTGCAGCGGGTAAACAGACTGTAACGTCTGCAGGTAAACAGACTATAACGTCTGCAGCAGGTAAACACACTGTAACGTCTGCAGCAGGTAAACAGGCTGTAACGTCTGCAGCAGGTAAACAGACTGTAAGGTCTGCAGTTAAACAGACTGTAATGTCTGCAGGTAAACAGACTGTAACATCTGCAGGTAAACAGACTGTAACGTCTGCAGCAGGTAAACAGACTGTAACGTCTGCAGTAGGTAAACAGACTGTAACGTCTGCAGAAGGTAAACAGACTGTAACGTCTGCAGCAGGTAAACAGACTTTAAGGTCTGCAGAAAAACAGACTGTAATGTCTGCAGGTAAACAGACTGTAACATCTGCAGGTAAACAGACTGTAACGTCTGCAGCAGGTAAACAGACTGTAACGTCTGCAGCGTGTAAACAGACTGTAACGTCTGCAGGTAAACAGACTGTAACGTCTGCAGCAGGTAAACAGACTGTAACGTCTGCAGCGGGTAAACAGACTGTAACTGTTCAGCAGGTAAACAGACTGTAACGTCTGCAGGTAAACAGACTGTAACGTCTGCAGGTAAACAGACTGTAACGTCTGCAGCAGGTAAACAGACTGTAACGTCTGCAGCAGGTAAACAGACTGTAACGTCTGCAGTAGTTAAACAGACTGTAACGTCTGCAGAAGGTAAACAGACTGTAACGTCTGCAGCAGGTAAACAGACTGTAAGGTCTGCAGTTAAACAGACTGTAATGTCTGCAGGTAAACAGACTGTAACATCTGCAGGTAAACAGACTGTAACGTCTGCAGAAGGTAAACAGACTGTAACGTCTGCAGCAGGTAAACAGACTGTAACGTCTGCAGCAGGTAAACAGACTGTAACGTCTGCAGGTAAACAGACTGTAACGTCTGCAGCGTGTAAACAGACTGTAACGTCTGCAGCGGGTAAACAGACTGTAACTGTTCAGCAGGTAAACAGACTGTAACGTCTGCAGCGGGTAAACAGACTGTAACATCTGCAGGTAAACAGACTGTAACGTCTGCAGGTAAACAGACTGTAACGTCTGCCGGTAAACAGTCTGTAACGTCTGCAGCAGGTAAACAGACTGTAACGTCTGCAGTTAAACAGACTGTAACGTCTGCAGGTAAACAGACTGTAAAATTTGCAGGTAAACAGACTGTAAAGTCTGCAGGTAAACAGACTGTAACGTCTGCAGCAGGTAAACAGACTGTAACGTCTGCAGTAGGTAAACAGACTGTAACGTCTGCTGGTAAACAGACTGTAACGTCTGCAGCAGGTAAACAGACTGTAACTGTTCAGCAGGTAAACAGATTGTAACGTCTGCAGCGGGTAAACAGACTGTAACGTCTGCAGGTAAACAGACTGTAACGTCTGCAGCGGGTAAACAGACTGTAACGTCTGCAGGTAAACAGACTGTAACATCTGCAGGTAAACAGACTGTAACGTCTGCAGCAGGTTGTGACGGGGTCCTCTGGCAATCCACCCGAAACTTAAAAACAGGCGTAGTCGCAGACTGTAAGTGAAGTGTTTTTATTTTCTGCCGGCCTCCCAAAGTGCAGTGATAGCTATTTACAAACATGAAAAAATGCAAAAACAGAAAACCAAACAAAAACAAACAAACGGTACTTCCAAAAAAAAAAGAACTCTCGCTGTAACATGTTACCTTCCCTGTAACCATCCTCAACTGCCTGAAAGCAGTAAGCAGCCATCTTTTAAAAGCAAGAAGCCCCTCCCACTGGGCGTTATGAATTGCATAACGTTTTACACAAAACACACTTTCTCATGAATGAGCAATTTATAACCGGTTAAATTCATATGGTCTACTCATCACTAAATTACCCATTTTCATCCATATTTTATTAACACCTCGCTAATGTATCTGTGGCGATACATTGCAAACAAACATTTAATTACCCAATCAATCACGTGATTACCAATGTGCGCCCATCCGCCTATTTAGAATGCGGAACTGGGCCCACTCTGTTTGGCACCCAAACGGGACACAGCGGCGCGCATGAAACGCACCAACGGTAATACCGCTATGACTATATATATATATATATGTATGAAACCAAAAATAGAGCTCTCAAGTGTGCACCCTTAATCGCGCTATGAAACTGAGAGGGAAAGGAGGATGATGGTGTGATTTACTGTATGATTATAGGCGCACTGGCAGAGGGAAAAGTTTGGCGGATGTGTGTGTGTCAGCGTGTGTCAGTGTGTGTCAGCGTGTGTCAGTGTGTGTCAGTGTGTGTCAGCGTGTGTCAGTGTGTGTCAGCGTGTGTGCGCTGACTGCAGTCAGTGACGGAGCCGCTCCGTCACACAGGTAAACAGAATGTAACGTCTGCAGTAGGTGAACAGACTGTAACGTCTGCAGAAGGTAAACAGACTGTAACGTCTGCAGCAGGTAAACAGACTGTAACGTCTGCAGCAGGTAAACAGACTGTAACGTCTGCAGGTAAACAGACTGTAACGTCTGCAGCGGGTAAACAGACTGTAACGTCTGCAGGTAAACAGACTGTAACGTCTGCAGCAGGTAAACAGACTGTAACGTCTGCAGCGGGTAAACAGACTGTAAATGTTCAGCAGGTAAATAGACTGTAACGTCTGCAGGTAAACAGACTGTAACGTCTGCAGGTAAACAGACTGTAACGTCTGCAGGTAAACAGACTGTAACGTCTGCAGGTAAACAGACTGTAACGTCTGCAGGTAAACAGACTGTAACGTCTGCAGCAGGTAAACAGACTGTAACGTCTGCAGCAGGTAAACAGACTGTAACGTCTGCAGTAGTTAAACAGACTGTAACGTCTGCAGAAGGTAAACAGACTGTAACGTCTGCAGCAGGTAAACAGACTGTAAGGTCTGCAGTTAAACAGACTGTAATGTCTGCAGGTAAACAGACTGTAACATCTGCAGGTAAACAGACTGTAACGTCTGCAGAAGGTAAACAGACTGTAACGTCTGCAGCAGGTAAACAGACTGTAACGTCTGCAGCAGGTAAACAGACTGTAACGTCTGCAGGTAAACAGACTGTAACGTCTGCAGCGTGTAAACAGACTGTAACGTCTGCAGCGGGTAAACAGACTGTAACTGTTCAGCAGGTAAACAGACTGTAACGTCTGCAGCGGGTAAACAGACTGTAACATCTGCAGGTAAATAGACTGTAACGTCTGCAGGTAAACAGACTGTAACGTCTGCAGGTAAACAGTCTGTAACGTCTGCAGCAGGTAAACAGACTGTAACGTCTGCAGTTAAACAGACTGTAACGTCTGCAGGTAAACAGACTGTAAAATTTGCAGGTAAACAGACTGTAAAGTCTGCAGGTAAACAGACTGTAACGTCTGCAGCAGGTAAACAGACTGTAACGTCTGCAGTAGGTAAACAGACTGTAACGTCTGCTGGTAAACAGACTGTAACGTCTGCAGCAGGTAAACAGACTGTAACTGTTCAGCAGGTAAACAGATTGTAACGTCTGCAGCGGGTAAACAGACTGTAACGTCTGCAGGTAAACAGACTGTAACGTCTGCAGCGGGTAAACAGACTGTAACGTCTGCAGGTAAACAGACTGTAACATCTGCAGGTAAACAGACTGTAACGTCTGCAGCAGGTTGTGACGGGGTCCTCTGGCAATCCACCCGAAACTTAAAAACAGGCGTAGTCGCAGACTGTAAGTGAAGTGTTTTTATTTTCTGCCGGCCTCCCAAAGTGCAGTGATAGCTATTTACAAACATGAAAAAATGCAAAAACAGAAAACCAAACAAAAACAAACAAACGGTACTTCCAAAAAAAAAAGAACTCTCGCTGTAACATGTTACCTTCCCTGTAACCATCCTCAACTGCCTGAAAGCAGTAAGCAGCCATCTTTTAAAAGCAAGAAGCCCCTCCCACTGGGCGTTATGAATTGCATAACGTTTTACACAAAACACACTTTCTCATGAATGAGCAATTTATAACCGGTTAAATTCATATGGTCTACTCATCACTAAATTACCCATTTTCATCCATATTTTATTAACACCTCGCTAATGTATCTGTGGCGATACATTGCAAACAAACATTTAATTACCCAATCAATCACGTGATTACCAATGTGCGCCCATCCGCCTATTTAGAATGCGGAACTGGGCCCACTCTGTTTGGCACCCAAACGGGACACAGCGGCGCGCATGAAACGCACCAACGGTAATACCGCTATGACTATATATATATATATATGTATGAAACCAAAAATAGAGCTCTCAAGTGTGCACCCTTAATCGCGCTATGAAACTGAGAGGGAAAGGAGGATGATGGTGTGATTTACTGTATGATTATAGGCGCACTGGCAGAGGGAAAAGTTTGGCGGATGTGTGTGTGTCAGCGTGTGTCAGTGTGTGTCAGCGTGTGTCAGTGTGTGTCAGTGTGTGTCAGCGTGTGTCAGTGTGTGTCAGCGTGTGTGCGCTGACTGCAGTCAGTGACGGAGCCGCTCCGTCACACAGGTAAACAGAATGTAACGTCTGCAGTAGGTGAACAGACTGTAACGTCTGCAGAAGGTAAACAGACTGTAACGTCTGCAGCAGGTAAACAGACTGTAACGTCTGCAGCAGGTAAACAGACTGTAACGTCTGCAGGTAAACAGACTGTAACGTCTGCAGCGGGTAAACAGACTGTAACGTCTGCAGGTAAACAGACTGTAACGTCTGCAGCAGGTAAACAGACTGTAACGTCTGCAGCGGGTAAACAGACTGTAAATGTTCAGCAGGTAAATAGACTGTAACGTCTGCAGGTAAACAGACTGTAACGTCTGCAGGTAAACAGACTGTAACGTCTGCAGGTAAACAGACTGTAACGTCTGCAGCAGGTAAACAGACTGTAACGTCTGCAGGTAAACAGACTGTAACGTCTGCAGCAGGTAAACAGACTGTAACGTCTGCAGGTAAACAGACTGTAACGTCTGCAGCAGGTAAACAGACTGTAACGTCTGCAGGTAAACAGACTGTAACGTCTGCAGCAGATAAACAGACTGTAACGTCTGCAGTTAAACAGACTGTAATGTCTGCAGGTAAACAGACTGTAATGTCTGCAACAGGTAAACAGACTGTAACTGTTCAGCAGGTAAACAGATTGTAACGTCTGCAGTGGGTAAACAGACTGTAACATCTGCAGCAGGTAAACAGACTGTAACGTCTGCAGCGGGTAAACAGACAGTAACGTCTGCAGCAGGTAAACAGACTGTAACGTCTGCAGGTAAACAGACTGTAACGTCTGCAGCGGGTAAAGAGACTGTAACGTCTGCAGCAGGTAAACAGACTGTAACGTCTGCAGCAGGTAAACAGACTGTAATGTCTGGAGGTAAACAGACTGTAACGTCTGCAGCGGTTAAAAAGACTGTAACGTCTGCAGGTAAACAGACTGTAACGTCTGCAGCAGATAAACAGACTGTAACGTCTGCAGTTAAACAGACTGTAATGTCTGCAGGTAAACAGACTGTAATGTCTGCAACAGGTAAACAGACTGTAACTGTTCAGCAGGTAAACAGATTGTAACGTCTGCAGTGGGTAAACAGACTGTAACATCTGCAGCAGGTAAACAGACTGTAACGTCTGCAGCGGGTAAACAGACAGTAACGTCTGCAGCAGGTAAACAGACTGTAACGTCTGCAGGTAAACAGACTGTAACGTCTGCAGCGGGTAAAGAGACTGTAACGTCTGCAGCAGGTAAACAGACTGTAACGTCTGCAGCAGGTAAACAGACTGTAACGTCTGGAGGTAAACAGACTGTAACGTCTGCAGCGGTTAAACAGACTGTAACGTCTGCAGCAGGTAAACAGACTGTAACGTCTGCAGCGGGTGAACAGACTGTAACGTCTGCAGCGGGTAAACAGACTGTAATGTCTGCAGCAGGTAAACAGACTGTAACGTCTGCAGGTAAACAGACTGTAACGTCTGCAGCGGTTAAACAGACTGTAACGTCTGCAGCAGGTAAACAGACTGTAACGTCTGCAGGTAAACAGACTGTAACTTCTGCAGCGGGTAAACAGACTGTAACGTCTGCAGGTAAACAGACTGTAACGTCTGCAGCAGGTAAACAGACTGTAACGTCTGCAGGTAAACAGACTGTAACGTCTGCAGCAGATAAACAGACTGTAACGTCTGCAGTTAAACAGACTGTAATGTCTGCAGGTAAACAGACTGTAATGTCTGCAACAGTTAAACAGACTGTAACTGTTCAGCAGGTAAACAGATTGTAACGTCTGCAGTGGGTAAACAGACTGTAACGTCTGCAGCAGGTAAACAGACTGTAACGTCTGCAGGTAAACAGACTGTAACGTCTGCAGCAGGTAAACAGACTGTAACGTCTGCAGGTAAACAGACTGTAACGTCTGCAGCAGATAAACAGACTGTAACGTCTGCAGTTAAACAGACTGTAATGTCTGCAGGTAAACAGACTGTAATGTCTGCAACAGGTAAACAGACTGTAACTGTTCAGCAGGTAAACAGATTGTAACGTCTGCAGTGGGTAAACAGACTGTAACGTCTGCAGCAGGTAAACAGACTGTAACGTCTGCAGCGGGTAAACAGACAGTAACGTCTGCAGCAGGTAAACAGACTGTAACGTCTGCAGGTAAACAGACTGTAACGTCTGCAGCGGGTAAACAGACTGTAACGTCTGCAGCAGGTAAACAGACTGTAACGTCTGCAGCAGGTAAACAGACTGTAACGTCTGGAGGTAAACAGACTAACGTCTGCAGCGGTTAAACAGACTGTAACGTCTGCAGCAGGTAAACAGACTGTAACGTCTGCAGCGGGTGAACAGACTGTAACGTCCGCAGCGGGTAAACAGACTGTAACGTCTGCAGCGGTTAAACAGACTGTAACGTCTGCAGCAGGTAAACAGACTGTAACGTCTGCAGCGGGTGAACAGACTGTAACGTCTGCAGCGGGTAAACAGACTGTAATGTCTGCAGCAGGTAAACAGACTGTAACGTCTGCAGGTAAACAGACTGTAACGTCTGCAGCGGTTAAACAGACTGTAACGTCTGCAGCAGGTAAACAGACTGTAACGTCTGCAGGTAAACAGACTGTAACTTCTGCAGCGGGTAAACAGACTGTAACGTCTGCAGGTAAACAGACTGTAACGTCTGCAGCAGGTAAACAGACTGTAACGTCTGCAGGTAAACAGACTGTAACGTCTGCAGCAGATAAACAGACTGTAACGTCTGCAGTTAAACAGACTGTAATGTCTGCAGGTAAACAGACTGTAATGTCTGCAACAGGTAAACAGACTGTAACTGTTCAGCAGGTAAACAGATTGTAACGTCTGCAGTGGGTAAACATACTGTAACGTCTGCAGCAGGTAAACAGACTGTAACGTCTGCAGCGGGTAAACAGACAGTAACGTCTGCAGCAGGTAAACAGACTGTAACGTCTGCAGGTAAACAGACTGTAACGTCTGCAGCGGGTAAACAGACTGTAACGTCTGCAGCAGGTAAACAGACTGTAACGTCTGCAGCAGGTAAACAGACTGTAACGTCTGGAGGTAAACAGACTAACGTCTGCAGCGGTTAAACAGACTGTAACGTCTGCAGCAGGTAAACAGACTGTAACGTCTGCAGCGGGTGAACAGACTGTAACGTCCGCAGCGGGTAAACAGACTGTAATGTCTGCAGCAGGTAAACAGACTGTAACGTCTGCAGGTAAACAGACTGTAACGTCTGCAGCGGTTAAACAGACTGTAACGTCTGCAGCAGGTAAACAGACTGTAACGTCTGCAGCAGGTAAACAGACTGTAACGTCTGCAGGTAAACAGACTGTAACTTCTGCAGCGGGTTAACAGACTGTAATGTCTGCAGCGGGTAAACAGACTGTAACGTCTGCAGGTAAACAGACTGTAACGTCTGCAGCAGATAAACAGACTGTAACGTCTGCAGTTAAACAGACTGTAATGTCTGCAGGTAAACAGACTGTAATGTCTGCAACAGGTAAACAGACTGTAACTGTTCTGCAGGTAAACAGATTGTAACGTCTGCAGTGGGTAAACAGACTGTAACGTCTGCAGCAGGTAAACAGACTGTAACGTCTGCAGCGGGTAAACAGACTTTAACGTCTGCAGCGGGTGAACAGACTGTAACGTCTGCAGCGGGTAAACAGACTGTAATGTCTGCAGCAGGTAAACAGACTGTAACGTCTGCAGGTAAACAGACTGTAACGTCTGCAGCGGTTAAACAGACTGTAACGTCTGCAGCAGGTAAACAGAGTGTAACGTCTGCAGCAGGTAAACAGACTGTAACGTCTGCAGGTAAACAGACTGTAACTTCTGCAGCGGGTAAACAGACTGTAATGTCTGCAGCGGGTAAACAGACTGTAACGTCTGCAGCAGGTAAACAGACTGTAACGTCTGCAGTTAAACAGACTGTAATGTCTGCAGGTAAACAGACTGTAACGTCTGCAGGTAAACAGACTGTAACGTCTGCAGCGGGTAAAGAGACTGTAACGTCTGCAGCAGGTAAACAAACTGTAACGTCTGCAGCAGGTAAACAGACTGTAACGTCTGGAGGTAAACAGACTGTAACGTCTGCAGCGGTTAAACAGACTGTAACGTCGGCAGCAGGTAAAGAGACTGTAACGTCTGCAGCAGGTAAACAGACTGTATCGTCTGCAGCAGGTAAACAGACTGTAACGTCTGCAGCGGGTAAACAGACAGTAACGTCTGCAGCAGTTAAACAGACTGTAACTGTTCAGCAGGTAAACAGACTGTAACGTCTGCAGGTAAACAGACTGTAACGTCTGCAGCGGGTAAACAGACAGTAACGTCTGCAGCAGGTAAACAGATGTAACGTCTGCAGGTAAACAGACTGTAAAGTCTGCAGGTAAACAGACTGTAACTTCTGCAGCGGGTAAACAGACTGTAATGTCTGCAGCGGGTAAACAGACTGTAACGTCTGCAGCAGGTAAACAGACTGTAACGTCTGCAGCGGGTAAACAGACAGTAACGTCTGCAGCAGGTAAACAGACTGTAACGTCTGCAGCAGGTAAACAGACTGTAACGTCTGCAGTTAAACAGACTGTAACGTCTGCAGGTAAACAGACTGTAAAGTCTGCAGGTAAACAGACTGTAAAGTCTGCAGGTAAACAGACTGTAACGTCTGCAGCAGGTAAACAGACTGTAACGTCTGCAGCAGGTAAACAGACTGTAACGTCTGCAGGTAAACAGACAGTAACGTCTGCAGCAGGTAAACAGACTTTAACGTCTGCAGCGGGTGAACAGACTGTAACGTCTGCAGCGGGTAAACAGACTGTAATGTCTGCAGCAGGTAAACAGACTGTAACGTCTGCAGGTAAACAGACTGTAACGTCTGCAGCGGTTAAACAGACTGTAACGTCTGCAGCAGGTAAACAGAGTGTAACGTCTGCAGCAGGTAAACAGACTGTAACGTCTGCAGGTAAACAGACTGTAACTTCTGCAGCGGGTAAACAGACTGTAATGTCTGCAGCGGGTAAACAGACTGTAACGTCTGCAGCGGGTAAACAGACAGTAACGTCTGCAGCAGGTAAACAAACTGTAACGTCTGCAGCAGGTAAACAGACTGTAACGTCTGCAGGTAAACAGACTGTAACGTCTGCAGTTAAACAGACTGTAATGTCTGCAGCAGGTAAACAGACTGTAACGTCTGCAGGTAAACAGACTGTAACGTCTGCAGTTAAACAGACTGTAATGTCTGCAGGTAAACAGACTGTAACGTCTGCAGGTAAACAGACTGTAACGTCTGCAGCGGGTAAAGAGACTGTAACGTCTGCAGCAGGTAAACAAACTGTAACGTCTGCAGCAGGTAAACAGACTGTAACGTCTGGAGGTAAACAGACTGTAACGTCTGCAGCGGTTAAACAGACTGTAACGTCGGCAGCAGGTAAAGAGACTGTAACGTCTGCAGCGGGTGAACAGACTGTAACGTCTGCAGCGGGTAAACAGACTGTAATGTCTGCAGCAGGTAAACAGACTGTAACGTCTGCAGGTAAACAGACTGTAACGTCCGCAGCGGTTAAACAGACTGTAACGTCTGCAGCAGGTAAACAGACTGTATCGTCTGCAGAAGGTAAACAGACTGTAACGTCTGCAGCGGGTAAACAGACAGTAACGTCTGCAGCAGTTAAACAGACTGTAACTGTTCAGCAGGTAAACAGACTGTAACGTCTGCAGGTAAACAGACTGTAACGTCTGCAGCGGGTAAACAGACAGTAACGTCTGCAGCAGGTAAACAGACTGTAACGTCTGCAGTTAAACAGACTGTAACATCTGCAGGTAAACAGACTGTAAAGTCTGCAGGTAAACAGACTGTAAAGTCTGCAGGTAAACAGACTGTAACGTCTGCAGCAGGTAAACAGACTGTAACGTCTGCAGCAGGTAAACAGACTGTAACGTCTGCAGCAGGTAAACAGACTGTAACGTCTGCAGGTAAACAGACTGTAACGTCTGCAGCAGATAAACAGACTGTAACGTCTGCAGTAGGTAAACAGACTGTAACGTCTGCAGAAGGTAAACAGACTGTAACGTCTGCAGCAGGTAAACAGACTGTAAGGTCTGCAGTTAAACAGACTGTAATGTCTGCAGGTAAACAGACTGTAACATCTGCAGGTAAACAGACTGTAACGTCTGCAGAAGGTAAACAGACTGTAACGTCTGCAGCAGGTAAACAGACTGTAAGGTCTGCAGCAGGTAAACAGACTGTAACGTCTGCAGGTAAACAGACTGTAACATCTGCAGCGTGTAAACAGACTGTAACGTCTGCAGCGGGTAAACAGACTGTAACTGTTCAGCAGGTAAACAGACTGTAACGTCTGCAGCGGGTAAACAGACTGTAACATCTGCAGGTAAACAGACTGTAACGTCTGCAGGTAAACAGACTGTAACGTCTGCAGGTAAACAGACTGTAACGTCTGCAGCGGGTAAACAGACTGTAACTGTTCAGCAGGTAAACAGACTGTAACGTCTGCAGCGGGTAAACAGACTGTAACATCTGCAGGTAAACAGACTGTAACGTCTGCAGGTAAACAGACTGTAACGTCTGCAGGTAAACAGACTGTAACGTCTGCAGCAGGTAAACAGACTGTAAAGTTTGCAGGTAAACAGACTGTAAAGTCTGCAGGTAAACAGACTGTAACGTCTGCAGCAGATAAACAGACTGTAACGTCTGCAGTTAAACAGACTGTAATGTCTGCATGTAAACAGACTGTAATGTCTGCAACAGGTAAACAGACTGTAACTGTTCAGCAGGTAAACAGATTGTAACGTCTGCAGCGGGTAAACAGACTGTAACGTCTGCAGGTAAACAGACTGTAACGTCTGCAGCGGGTAAACAGACTGTAACGTCGGCAGGTAAACAGACTGTAACATCTACAGGTAAACAGACTGTAACGTCTGCAGCAGGTAAACAGAATGTAACGTCTGCAGAAGGTAAACAGACTGTAACGTCTGCAGCAGGTAAACAGACTGTAACGTCTGCAGCAGGTAAACAGACTGTAACGTCTGCAGGTAAACAGACTGTAACGTCTGCAGCGGGTAAACAGACAGTAACGTCTGCAGCAGGTAAACAGACTGTAACGTCTGCAGGTAAACAGACTGTAACGTCTGCAGCGGGTAAACAGACTGTAACGTCTGCAGCAGGTAAACAGACTGTAACGTCTGGAGGTAAACAGACTGTAACGTCTGCAGCGGTTAAACAGACTGTAACGTCTGCAGCAGGTAAACAGACTGTAACGTCTGCAGCGGGTGAACAGACTGTAACGTCTGCAGCAGGTAAACAGACTGTAACGTCTGCAGCAGGTAAACAGACTGTAACGTCTGCAGGTAAACAGACTGTAACGTCTGCAGCGGTTAAACAGACTGTAACGTCTGCAGCAGGTAAACAGACTGTAACGTCTGCAGGTAAACAGACTGTAACTTCTGCAGCGGGTAAACAGTCTGTAACGTCTGCAGGTAAACAGACTGTAACGTCTGCAGCAGGTAAACAGACTGTAACGTCTGCAGGTAAACAGACTGTAACGTCTGCAGCAGATAAACAGACTGTAACGTCTGCAGTTAAACAGACTGTAATGTCTGCAGGTAAACAGACTGTAATGTCTGCAACAGGTAAACAGACTGTAACTGTTCAGCAGGTAAACAGATTGTAACGTCTGCAGTGGGTAAACAGACTGTAACGTCTGCAGCAGGTAAACAGACTGTAACGTCTGCAGGTAAACAGACTGTAACGTCTGCAGCAGGTAAACAGACTGTAACGTCTGCAGGTAAACAGACTGTAACGTCTGCAGCAGATAAACAGACTGTAACGTCTGCAGTTAAACAGACTGTAATGTCTGCAGGTAAACAGACTGTAATGTCTGCAACAGGTAAACAGACTGTAACTGTTCAGCAGGTAAACAGATTGTAACGTCTGCAGTGGGTAAACAGACTGTAACGTCTGCAGCAGGTAAACAGACTGTAACGTCTGCAGCGGGTAAACAGACAGTAACGTCTGCAGCAGGTAAACAGACTGTAACGTCTGCAGGTAAACAGACTGTAACGTCTGCAGCGGGTAAACAGACTGTAACGTCTGCAGCAGGTAAACAGACTGTAACGTCTGCAGCAGGTAAACAGACTGTAACGTCTGGAGGTAAACAGACTAACGTCTGCAGCGGTTAAACAGAGTGTAACGTCTGCAGCAGGTAAACAGACTGTAACGTCTGCAGCGGGTGAACAGACTGTAACGTCCGCAGCGGGTAAACAGACTGTAACGTCTGCAGCGGTTAAACAGACTGTAACGTCTGCAGCAGGTAAACAGACTGTAACGTCTGCAGCGTGTGAACAGACTGTAACGTCTGCAGCGGGTAAACAGACTGTAATGTCTGCAGCAGGTAAACAGACTGTAACGTCTGCAGGTAAACAGACTGTAACGTCTGCAGCGGTTAAACAGACTGTAACGTCTGCAGCAGGTAAACAGACTGTAACGTCTGCAGGTAAACAGACTGTAACTTCTGCAGCGGGTAAACAGACTGTAACGTCTGCAGGTAAACAGACTGTAACGTCTGCAGCAGGTAAACAGACTGTAACGTCTGCAGGTAAACAGACTGTAACGTCTGCAGCAGATAAACAGACTGTAACGTCTGCAGTTAAACAGACTGTAATGTCTGCAGGTAAACAGACTGTAATGTCTGCAACAGGTAAACAGACTGTAACTGTTCAGCAGGTAAACAGATTGTAACGTCTGCAGTGGGTAAACATACTGTAACGTCTGCAGCAGGTAAACAGACTGTAACGTCTGCAGCGGGTAAACAGACAGTAACGTCTGCAGCAGGTAAACAGACTGTAACGTCTGCAGGTAAACAGACTGTAACGTCTGCAGCGGGTAAACAGACTGTAACGTCTGCAGCAGGTAAACAGACTGTAACGTCTGCAGCAGGTAAACAGACTGTAACGTCTGCAGCGGTTAAACAGACTGTAACGTCTGCAGCAGGTAAACAGACTGTAACGTCTGCAGCAGGTAAACAGACTGTAACGTCTGCAGGTAAACAGACTGTAACTTCTGCAGCGGGTTAACAGACTGTAATGTCTGCAGCGGGTAAACAGACTGTAACGTCTCCAGGTAAACAGACTGTAACGTCTGCAGCAGGTAAACAGACTGTAACGTCTGCAGGTAAACAGACTGTAACGTCTGCAGCAGATAAACAGACTGTAACGTCTGCAGTTAAACAGACTGTAATGTCTGCAGGTAAACAGACTGTAATGTCTGCAACAGGTAAACAGACTGTAACTGTTCTGCAGGTAAACAGATTGTAACGTCTGCAGTGGGTAAACAGACTGTAACGTCTGCAGCAGGTAAACAGACTGTAACGTCTGCAGCGGGTAAACAGACTTTAACGTCTGCAGCGGGTGAACAGACTGTAACGTCTGCAGCGGGTAAACAGACTGTAATGTCTGCAGCAGTTAAACAGACTGTAACGTCTGCAGGTAAACAGACTGTAACGTCTGCAGCGGTTAAACAGACTGTAACGTCTGCAGCAGGTAAACAGAGTGTAACGTCTGCAGCAGGTAAACAGACTGTAACGTCTGCAGGTAAACAGACTGTAACTTCTGCAGCGGGTAAACAGACTGTAATGTCTGCAGCGGGTAAACAGACTGTAACGTCTGCAGCAGGTAAACAGACTGTAACGTCTGCAGTTAAACAGACTGTAATGTCTGCAGGTAAACAGACTGTAACGTCTGCAGGTAAACAGACTGTAACGTCTGCAGCGGGTAAAGAGACTGTAACGTCTGCAGCAGGTAAACAAACTGTAACGTCTGCAGCAGGTAAACAGACTGTAACGTCTGGAGGTAAACAGACTGTAACGTCTGCAGCGGTTAAACAGACTGTAACGTCGGCAGCAGGTAAAGAGACTGTAACGTCTGCAGCAGGTAAACAGACTGTATCGTCTGCAGCAGGTAAACAGACTGTAACGTCTGCAGCGGGTAAACAGACAGTAACGTCTGCAGCAGTTAAACAGACTGTAACTGTTCAGCAGGTAAACAGACTGTAACGTCTGCAGGTAAACAGACTGTAACGTCTGCAGCGGGTAAACAGACAGTAACGTCTGCAGCAGGTAAACAGATGTAACGTCTGCAGGTAAACAGACTGTAAAGTCTGCAGGTAAACAGACTGTAACTTCTGCAGCGGGTAAACAGACTGTAATGTCTGCAGCGGGTAAACAGACTGTAACGTCTGCAGCAGGTAAACAGACTGTAACGTCTGCAGCGGGTAAACAGACAGTAACGTCTGCAGCAGGTAAACAGACTGTAACGTCTGCAGCAGGTAAACAGACTGTAACGTCTGCAGTTAAACAGACTGTAACGTCTGCAGGTAAACAGACTGTAAAGTCTGCAGGTAAACAGACTGTAAAGTCTGCAGGTAAACAGACTGTAACGTCTGCAGCAGGTAAACAGACTGTAACGTCTGCAGCAGGTAAACAGACTGTAACGTCTGCAGGTAAACAGACAGTAACGTCTGCAGCAGGTAAACAGACTTTAACGTCTGCAGCGGGTGAACAGACTGTAACGTCTGCAGCGGGTAAACAGACTGTAATGTCTGCAGCAGGTAAACAGACTGTAACGTCTGCAGGTAAACAGACTGTAACGTCTGCAGCGGTTAAACAGACTGTAACGTCTGCAGCAGGTAAACAGAGTGTAACGTCTGCAGCAGGTAAACAGACTGTAACGTCTGCAGGTAAACAGACTGTAACTTCTGCAGCGGGTAAACAGACTGTAATGTCTGCAGCGGGTAAACAGACTGTAACGTCTGCAGCGGGTAAACAGACAGTAACGTCTGCAGCAGGTAAACAAACTGTAACGTCTGCAGCAGGTAAACAGACTGTAACGTCTGCAGGTAAACAGACTGTAACGTCTGCAGTTAAACAGACTGTAATGTCTGCAGCAGGTAAACAGACTGTAACGTCTGCAGGTAAACAGACTGTAACGTCTGCAGTTAAACAGACTGTAATGTCTGCAGGTAAACAGACTGTAACGTCTGCAGGTAAACAGACTGTAACGTCTGCAGCGGGTAAAGAGACTGTAACGTCTGCAGCAGGTAAACAAACTGTAACGTCTGCAGCAGGTAAACAGACTGTAACGTCTGGAGGTAAACAGACTGTAACGTCTGCAGCGGTTAAACAGACTGTAACGTCGGCAGCAGGTAAAGAGACTGTAACGTCTGCAGCGGGTGAACAGACTGTAACGTCTGCAGCGGGTAAACAGACTGTAATGTCTGCAGCAGGTAAACAGACTGTAACGTCTGCAGGTAAACAGACTGTAACGTCCGCAGCGGTTAAACAGACTGTAACGTCTGCAGCAGGTAAACAGACTGTATCGTCTGCAGAAGGTAAACAGACTGTAACGTCTGCAGCGGGTAAACAGACAGTAACGTCTGCAGCAGTTAAACAGACTGTAACTGTTCAGCAGGTAAACAGACTGTAACGTCTGCAGGTAAACAGACTGTAACGTCTGCAGCGGGTAAACAGACAGTAACGTCTGCAGCAGGTAAACAGACTGTAACGTCTGCAGTTAAACAGACTGTAACGTCTGCAGGTAAACAGACTGTAAAGTCTGCAGGTAAACAGACTGTAAAGTCTGCAGGTAAACAGACTGTAACGTCTGCAGCAGGTAAACAGACTGTAACGTCTGCAGCAGGTAAACAGACTGTAACGTCTGCAGCAGGTAAACAGACTGTAACGTCTGCAGGTAAACAGACTGTAACGTCTGCAGCAGATAAACAGACTGTAACGTCTGCAGTAGGTAAACAGACTGTAACGTCTGCAGAAGGTAAACAGACTGTAACGTCTGCAGCAGGTAAACAGACTGTAAGGTCTGCAGTTAAACAGACTGTAATGTCTGCAGGTAAACAGACTGTAACATCTGCAGGTAAACAGACTGTAACGTCTGCAGAAGGTAAACAGACTGTAACGTCTGCAGCAGGTAAACAGACTGTAAGGTCTGCAGCAGGTAAACAGACTGTAACGTCTGCAGGTAAACAGACTGTAACATCTGCAGCGTGTAAACAGACTGTAACGTCTGCAGCGGGTAAACAGACTGTAACTGTTCAGCAGGTAAACAGACTGTAACGTCTGCAGCGGGTAAACAGACTGTAACATCTGCAGGTAAACAGACTGTAACGTCTGCAGGTAAACAGACTGTAACGTCTGCAGGTAAACAGACTGTAACGTCTGCAGCGGGTAAACAGACTGTAACTGTTCAGCAGGTAAACAGACTGTAACGTCTGCAGCGGGTAAACAGACTGTAACATCTGCAGGTAAACAGACTGTAACGTCTGCAGGTAAACAGACTGTAACGTCTGCAGGTAAACAGACTGTAACGTCTGCAGCAGGTAAACAGACTGTAACGTCTGCAGCAGGTAAACAGGCTGTAACGTCTTCAGCAGGTAAACAGACTGTAACGTCTGCAGTTAAACAGACTGTAACGTCTGCAGGTAAACAGACTGTAAAGTTTGCAGGTAAACAGACTGTAAAGTCTGCAGGTAAACAGACTGTAACGTCTGCAGCAGATAAACAGACTGTAACGTCTGCAGTTAAACAGACTGTAATGTCTGCAGGTAAACAGACTGTAATGTCTGCAACAGGTAAACAGACTGTAACTGTTCAGCAGGTAAACAGATTGTAACGTCTGCAGCGGGTAAACAGACTGTAACGTCTGCAGGTAAACAGACTGTAACGTCTGCAGCGGGTAAACAGACTGTAACGTCGGCAGGTAAACAGACTGTAACATCTACAGGTAAACAGACTGTAACGTCTGCAGCAGGTAAACAGAATGTAACGTCTGCAGTAGGTAAACAGACTGTAACGTCTGCAGAAGGTAAACAGACTGTAACGTCTGCAGCAGGTAAACAGACTGTAACGTCTGCAGCAGGTAAACAGACTGTAACGTCTGCAGGTAAACAGACTGTAACGTCTGCAGCGGGTAAACAGACAGTAACGTCTGCAGCAGGTAAACAGACTGTAACGTCTGCAGGTAAACAGACTGTAACGTCTGCAGCGGGTAAACAGACTGTAACGTCTGCAGCAGGTAAACAGACTGTAACGTCTGGAGGTAAACAGACTGTAACGTCTGCAGCGGTTAAACAGACTGTAACGTCTGCAGCAGGTAAACAGACTGTAACGTCTGCAGCGGGTGAACAGACTGTAACGTCTGCAGCGGGTAAACAGACTGTAATGTCTGTAGCAGGTAAACAGACTGTAACGTCTGCAGCAGGTAAACAGACTGTAACGTCTGCAGCAGGTAAACAGACTGTAACGTCTGCAGGTAAACAGACTGTAACGTCTGCAGGTAAACAGACTGTAACGTCTGCAGCGGTTAAACAGACTGTAACGTCTGCAGCAGGTAAACAGACTGTAACGTCTGCAGCAGGTAAACAGACTGTAACGTCTGCAGGTAAACAGACTGTAACTTCTGCAGCGGGTAAACAGACTGTAATGTCTGCAGCGGGTAAACAGACTGTAACGTCTGCAGCAGGTAAACAGACTGTAACGTCTGCAGCGGGTAAACAGACAGTAACGTCTGCAGCAGGTAAACAGACTGTAATGTCTGCAACAGGTAAACAGACTGTAACTGTTCAGCAGGTAAACAGATTGTAACGTCTGCAGCGGGTAAACAGACTGTAACGTCTGCAGCGGGTAAACAGACTGTAACGTCTGCAGCGGGTAAACAGACTGTAACGTCTGCAGGTAAACAGACTGTAACGTCTGCAGCGGGTAAAGAGACTGTAACGTCTGCAGCAGGTAAACAAACTGTAACGTCTGCAGCAGGTAAACAGACTGTAACGTCTGGAGGTAAACAGACTGTAACGTCTGCAGCGGTTAAACAGACTGTAACGTCTGCAGCAGGTAAACAGACTGTAACGTCTGCAGCGGGTGAACAGACTGTAACGTCTGCAGCAGGTAAACAGACTGTAACGTCTGCAGGTAAACAGACTGTAACGTCCGCAGCGGTTAAACAGACTGTAACGTCTGCAGCAGGTAAACAGACTGTATCGTCTGCAGCAGGTAAACAGACTGTAACGTCTGCAGCGGGTAAACAGACAGTAACGTCTGCAGCAGTTAAACAGACTGTAACTGTTCAGCAGGTAAACAGCCTGTAACGTCTGCAGGTAAACAGACTGTAACGTCTGCAGCGGGTAAACAGACAGTAACGTCTGCAGCAGGTAAAGAGATGTAACGTCTGCAGGTAAACAGACTGTAACGTCTGCAGGTAAACAGACTGTAACTTCTGCAGCGGGTAAACAGACTGTAATGTCTGCAGCGGGTAAACAGACTGTAACGTCTGCAGCAGGTAAACAGACTGTAACGTCTGCAGCGGGTAAACAGACAGTAACGTCTGCAGCAGGTAAACAGACTGTAACGTCTGCAGCAGGTAAACAGACTGTAACGTCTGCAGTTAAACAGACTGTAACGTCTGCAGGTAAACAGACTGTAAAGTCTGCAGGTAAACAGACTGTAAAGTCTGCAGTTAAACAGACTGTAACGTCTGCAGCAGGTAAACAGACTGTAACGTCTGCAGCAGGTAAACAGACTGTAACGTCTGCAGGTAAACAGACTGTAACGTCTGCAGCAGGTAAACAGACTGTAACGTCTGCAGGTAAACAGACTGTAACGTCTGCAGCAGATAAACAGACTGTAACGTCTGCAGTTAAACAGACTGTAACTGTTCAGCAGGTAAACAGATTGTAACGTCTGCAGCGGGTAAACAGACTGTAACGTCTGCAGCAGGTAAACAGACTGTAACGTCTGCAGCGGGTAAACAGACAGTAACGTCTGCAGCAGGTAAACAGACTGTAACGTCTGCAGCAGGTAAACAGACTGTAACGTCTGGAGGTAAACAGACTGTAACGTCTGCAGCGGTTAAACAGACTGTAACGTCTGCAGCAGGTAAACAGACTGTAACGTCTGCAGCGGGTGAACAGACTAACGTCTGCAGCGGGTAAACAGACTGTAATGTCTGCAGCAGGTAAACAGACTGTAACGTCTGCAGGTAAACAGACTGTAACGTCTGCAGCGGTTAAACAGACTGTAACGTCTGCAGCAGGTAAACAGACTGTAACGTCTGCAGGTAAACAGACTGTAAATTCTGCAGCGGGTAAACAGACTGTAATGTCTGCAGCGGGTAAACAGACTGTAACGTCTGCAGCGGGTAAACAGACTGTAACGTCTGCAGCGGGTAAACAGACAGTAACGTCTGCAGCGGGTAAACAGACAGTAACGTCTGCAGCAGGTAAACAGACTGTAACGTCTGCAGCAGGTAAACAGACTGTAACGTCTGCAGGTAAACAGACTGTAACGTCTGCAGTTAAACAGACTGTAATGTCTGCAGGTAAACAGACTGTAATGTCTGCAACAGGTAAACAGACTGTAACTGTTCAGCAGGTAAACAGATTGTAACGTCTGCAGCGGGTAAAGAGACTGTAACGTCTGCAGCGGGTAAACAGACTGTAACGTCTGCAGCGGGTAAACAGACAGTAACGTCTGCAGCAGGTAAACAGACTGTAACGTCTGCAGGTAAACAGACTGTAACATCTGCAGCGGGTAAAGAGACTGTAACGTCTGCAGCAGGTAAACAGACTGTAACGTCTGCAGCAGGTAAACAGACTGTAACGTCTGGAGGTAAACAGACTGTAACGTCTGCAGCGGTTAAACAGACTGTAACGTCTGCAGCAGGTAAACAGACTGTAACGTCTGCAGCGGGTGAACAGACTGTAACGTCTGCAGCGGGTAAACAGACTGTAATGTCTGCAGCAGGTAAACAGACTGTAACGTCTGCAGGTAAACAGACTGTAACGTCTGCAGCGGTTAAACAGACTGTATCGTCTGCAGCAGGTAAACAGACTTTAACGTCTGCAGCGGGTAAACAGACAGTAACGTCTGCAGCAGGTAAACAGACTGTAACTGTTCAGCAGGTAAACAGACTGTAACGTCTGCAGGTAAACAGACTGTAACGTCTGCAGCGGGTAAACAGACAGTAACGTCTGCAGCAGGTAAACAGACTGTAACGTCTGCAGGTAAACAGACTGTAACTTCTGCAGCGGGTAAACAGACTGTAATGTCTGCAGCGGGTAAACAGACTGTAACGTCTGCAGCAGGTAAACAGACTGTAACGTCTGCAGCGGGTAAACAGACAGTAACGTCTGCAGCAGGTAAACAGACTGTAACGTCTGCAGCAGGTAAACAGACTGTAACGTCTGCAGTTAAACAGACTGTAACGTCTGCAGGTAAACAGACTGTAAAGTCTGCAGGTAAACAGACTGTAAAGTCTGCAGGTAAACAGACTGTAACGTCTGCAGCAGGTAAACAGAATGTAACGTCTGCAGCAGGTAAACAGACTGTAACGTCTGCAGGTAAACAGACTGAATCGTCTGCAGCAGGTAAACAGACTGTAACGTCTGCAGGTAAACAGACTGTAACGTCTGCAGCAGATAAACAGACTGTAACGTCTGCAGTTAAACAGACTGTAACTGTTCAGCAGGTAAACAGATTGTAACGTCTGCAGCGGGTAAACAGACTGTAACGTCTCCAGCATGTAAACAGACTGTAACGTCTGCGGCGGGTAAACAGACAGTAACGTCTGCAGCAGGTAAACAGACTGTAACGTCTGCAGGTAAACAGACTGTAACGTCTGCAGTGGGTAAACAGACTGTAACGTCTGCAGCAGGTAAACAGACTGTAACGTCTGCAGCAGGTAAACAGACTGTAACGTCTGGAGGTAAACAGACTGTAACGTCTGCAGCGGTTAAACAGACTGTAACGTCTGCAGCAGGTAAACAGACTGTAACGTCTGCAGCGGGTGAACAGACTGTAACGTCTGCAGGTAAACAGACTGTAACGTCTGCAGCGGTTAAACAGACTGTAACGTCTGCAGGTAAACAGACTGTAACGTCTGCAGCGGTTAAACAGACTGTAACGTCTGCAGCAGGTAAACAGACTGTAACGTCTGCAGGTAAACAGACTGTAACGTCTGCAGGTAAACAGACTGTAACGTCTGCAGCGGGTAAACAGACAGTAACGTCTGCAGCAGGTAAACAGACTGTAACGTCTGCAGGAAAACAGACTGTAACTTCTGCAGCGGGTAAATAGACTGTAACGTCTGCAGCGGGTAAACAGACTGTAACGTCTGCAGGTAAACAGACTGTAACGTCTGCAGCAGGTAAACAGACTGTAAAGTCTGCAGCAGGTAAACAGGCTGTAACGTCTGCAGCAGGTAAACAGACTGTAAGGTCTGCAGTTAAACAGACTGTAATGTCTGCAGGTAAACAGACTGTAACATCTGCAGGTAAACAGACTGTAACGTCTGCAGCAGGTAAACAGGCTGTAAGGTCTGCAGCAGGTAAACAGACTGTAAGGTCTGCAGTTAAACAGACTGTAATGTCTGCAGGTAAACAGACTGTAACGTCTGCAGCAGATAAACAGACTGTAGCGTCTGCAGCAGGTAAACAGACTGTAACGTCTGCAGCGGGTGAACAGACAATAACGTCTGCAGCGGGTAAACAGACTGTAACGTCTGCAGCAGGTAAACAGACTGTAACGTCTGCAGCGGGTAAACAGACAGTAACGTCAGCAGCGGGTACACAGACTGTAACTTCTGCAGCGGGTAAACAGACTGTAACGTCTGCAGCAGGTAAACAGACTGTAACGTATGCAGCAGGTATACAGACTGTAACGTCTGCAGCGGGTAAACAGACAGTAACGTCTGCAGCAGGTAAACAGACTGTAACTGTTCAGCAGGTAAACAGACTGTAACGTCTGCAGGTAAACAGACTGTAACGTCTGCAGCGGGTAAACAGACTGTAACGTCTGCAGCAGGTAAACAGACTGTAACGTCTGCAACAGGTAAACAGACTGTAACGTCTGGAGGTAAACAGACTGTAACGTCTGCAGCAGGTAAACAGACTGTAACGTCTGCAGCGGGTGAACAGACTGTAACGTCTGCAGCGGGTAAACAGACTGTAATGTCTGCAGCAGGTAAACAGACTGTAACGTCTGCAAGTAAACAGACTGTAACGTCTGCAGCGGTTAAACAGACTGTAACGTCTGCAGCAGGTAAACAGACTGTAACGTCTGCAGCAGGTAAACAGACTGTAACGTCTGCAGGTAAACAGACTGTAACTTCTGCAGCGGGTAAACAGACTGTAATGTCTGCAGCGGGTAAACAGACTGTAACGTCTGCAGCAGGTAAACAGACTGTAACGTCTGCAGCAGGTAAACAGACAGTAACGTCTGCAGCAGGTAAACAGACAGTAACGTCTGCAGCAGGTAAACAGACTGTAACGAGTGCAGGTAAACAGACTGTAACGTCTGCAGTTAAACAGACTGTAATGTCTGCAGGTAAACAGACTGTAATGTCTGCAACAGGTAAACAGACTGTAACTGTTCTGCAGGTAAACAGATTGTAACGTCTGCAGCGGGTAAACAGACTGTAACGTCTGCAGCGGGTAAACAGACTGTAACGTCTGCAGCGGGTAAACAGACTGTAACTGTTCAGCAGGTAAACAGATTGTAACGTCTGCAGCGGGTAAACAGACTGTAACGTCTGCAGCGGGTAAACAGACTGTAACGTCTGCAGCGGGTAAACAGACAGTAACGTCTGCAGCAGGTAAACAGACTGTAACGTCTGCAGGTAAACAGACTGTAACGTCTGCAGCGGGTAAAGAGACTGTAACGTCTGCAGCAGGTAAACAGACTGTAACGTCTGCAGCAGGTAAACAGACTGTAACGTCTGCAGGAAAACAGACTGTAACTTCTGCAGCGGGTAAACAGACTGTAACGTCTGCAGCGGGTAAACAGACTGTAACGTCTGCAGGTAAACAGACTGTAACGTCTGCAGCAGGTAAACAGACTGTAACGTCTGCAGCAGGTAAACAGGCTGTAACGTGTGCAGCAGGTAAACAGACTGTAAGGTCTGCAGTTAAACAGACTGTAATGTCTGCAGGTAAACAGACTGTAACATCTGCAGGTAAACAGACTGTAAAGTCTGCAGCAGGTAAACAGGCTGTAAGGTCTGCAGCAGGTAAACAGACTGTAAGGTCTGCAGTTAAACAGACTGTAACGTCTGCAGCAGGTAAACAGACTGTAGCGTCTGCAGCAGGTAAACAGATTGTAACGTCTGCAGCGGGTGAACAGACAATAACGTCTGCAGTGGGTAAACAGACTGTAACGTCTGCAGCAGGTAAACAGAATGTAACGTCTGCAGCGGGTAAACAGACAGTAACGTCAGCAGCGGGTAAACAGACTGTAACTTCTGCAGCGGGTAAACAGACTGTAACGTCTGCAGCAGGTAAACAGACTGTAACGTATGCAGCAGGTATACAGACTGTAACGTCTGAAGCGGGTAAACAGACAGTAACGTCTGCAGCAGGTAAACAGACTGTAACTGTTCAGCAGGTAAACAGACTGTAACGTCTGCAGGTAAACAGACTGTAACGTCTGCAGCGGGTAAACAGACTGTAACGTCTGCAGCAGGTAAATAGACTGCAACGTCTGCAGATAAACAGACCGTAACGTCTGCAGCAGGAAAAAAGGCTGTAACGTCTGCAGCAGGTCAACAGACTGTAACGTCTGCAGCAGGTAAACAGACTGTAACGTCTGCAGCAGGTAAACAGACTGTAACGTCTGCAGGTAAACAGACTGTAAACTCTGCAGCGGGTGAACAGACAGTAACGTCTGCAGTGGGTAAACAGACTGTAACGTCTGCAGCAGGTAAACAGACTATAACGTCTGCAGGTAAACAGACTGTAACGTCTGCAGCGGTTAAACAGACTGTAACGTCTGCAGCAGGTAAACAGACTGTAACGTCTGCAGCAGGTAAACAGACTGTAACGTCTGCAGCGGGTAAACAGACAGTAACGTCAGCAGCTGGTAAACAGACTGTAACGTCTGCAGCGGGTAAACAGACTGTAACTTCTGCAGCGGGTAAACAGACTGTAACGTCTGCAGTGGGTAAACAGACAGTAACGTCTGCAGCAGGTAAAAAGACTGTAACGTCTGCAGGTAAACAGACTGTAACTTCTGCAGCGGGTAAACAGACTGTAACGTCTGCAGCGGGTAAACAGACTGTAACGTCTGCAGCGGGTAAACAGACTGTAACGTCTGCAGGTAAACAGACTGTAACGTCTGCAGCAGGTAAACAGACTGTAACGTCTGCAGCAGGTAAACAGGCTGTAACGTCTGCAGCAGGTAAAAAGACTGTAAGGTCTGCAGTTAAACAGACTGTAATGTCTGCAGGTAAACAGACTCTAACGTCTGCAGCAGGTAAACAGACTGTAACGTCTGCAGGTAAACAGACTGTAAAGTCTGCAGCGGGTAAACAGACTGTAACGTCTTCAGCAGGTAAACAGACTGTAACGTCTGCAGCAGGTAAACAGACTGTAACGTCTGCAGCGGGTGAACAGACAATAACGTCTGCAGTGGGTAAACAGACTGTAACGTCTGCAGCAGGTAAACAGAATGTAACGTCTGCAGCGGGTAAACAGACAGTAACGTCAGCAGCGGGTAAACAGACTGTAACTTCTGCAGCGGGTAAACAGACTGTAACGTCTGCAGCAGGTAAACAGACTGTAACGTATGCAGCAGGTATACAGACTGTAACGTCTGAAGCGGGTAAACAGACAGTAACGTCTGCAGCAGGTAAACAGACTGTAACTGTTCAGCAGGTAAACAGACTGTAACGTCTGCAGGTAAACAGACTGTAACGTCTGCAGCGGGTAAACAGACTGTAACGTCTGCAGCAGGTAAATAGACTGCAACGTCTGCAGGTAAACAGACCGTAACGTCTGCAGCAGGAAAACAGGCTGTAACGTCTGCAGCAGGTCAACAGACTGTAACGTCTGCAGCAGGTAAACAGACTGTAACGTCTGCAGCAGGTAAACAGACTGTAACGTCTGCAGGTAAACAGACTGTAAACTCTGCAGCGGGTGAACAGACAGTAACGTCTGCAGTGGGTAAACAGACTGTAACGTCTGCAGCAGGTAAACAGACTATAACGTCTGCAGGTAAACAGACTGTAACGTCTGCAGCGGTTAAACAGACTGTAACGTCTGCAGCAGGTAAACAGACTGTAACGTCTGCAGCAGGTAAACAGACTGTAACGTCTGCAGCAGGTAAACAGGCTGTAACGTCTGCAGCAGGTAAAAAGACTGTAAGGTCTGCAGTTAAACAGACTGTAATGTCTGCAGGTAAACAGACTCTAACGTCTGCAGCAGGTAAACAGACTGTAACGTCTGCAGGTAAACAGACTGTAAAGTCTGCAGCGGGTAAACAGACTGTAACGTCTTCAGCAGGTAAACAGACTGTAACGTCTGCAGCGTGTAAACAGACTGTAACGTCTGCAGGTAAACAGACTGTAGCGTCTGCAGCGGGTAAACAGGCTGTAACGTCTGCAGCAGGTAAACAGACTGTAAGGTCTGCAGTTAAACAGACTGTAATGTCTGCAGGTAAACAGACTGTAACATCTGCAGGTAAACAGACTGTAACGTCTGCAGCGGGTGAACAGACAGTAACGTCTGCAGTGGGTAAACAGACTGTAACGTCTGCAGCAGGTAAACAGACTATAACGTCTGCAGGTAAACAGACTGTAACGTCTGCAGTGGTTAAACAGACTGTAACGTCTGCAGCAGGTAAACAGACTGTAACGTCTGCAGGTAAACAGACTGTAACGTCTGCAGCGGTTAAACAGACTGTAACGTCTGCAGCAGGTAAACAGACTGTAACATCTGCAGCAGGTAAACAGACTGTAAAGTCTGCAGCGGGTAAACAGAAAGTAACGTCTGCAGCAGGTAAACAGACTGTAACGTCTGCAGGTAAACAGACTGTACCTTCTGAAGCGGGTAAACAGACTGTAACGTCTGCAGCGTGTAAACAGACAGTAACGTCTGCAGGTAAACAGACTGTAACGTCTGCAGCGGGTAAACAGGCTGTAACGTCTGCAGCAGGTAAACAGACTGTAAGGTCTGCAGTTAAACAGACTGTAATGTCTGCAGGTAAACAGACTGTAACATCTGCAGGTAAACAGACTGTAACGTCTGCAGCAGGTAAACAGACTGTAACGTCTGCTGTAGGTAAACAGACTGTAACGTCTGCAGAAGGTAAACAGACTGTAACGTCTGCAGGTAAACAGACTGTAACGTCTGCAGCGGGTAAACAGACTGTAACGTCTGCAGGTAAACAGACTGTAACGTCTGCAGCAGGTAAACAGACTGTAACGTCTGCAGCGGGTAAACAGACTGTAACTTTTCAGCAGGTAAACAGACTGTAACGTCTGCAGGTAAACAGACTGTAAAGTCTGCAGGTAAACAGACTGTAAAGTCTGCAGGTAAACAGACTGTAACGTCTGCAGCAGGTAAACAGACTGTAACGTCTGCAGCAGGTAAACAGACTGTAACGTCTGCAGCAGGTAAACAGACTGTAACGTCTGCAGCAGGTAAACAGGCTGTAACGTCTGCAGCAGGTAAACAGACTGTAAGGTCTGCAGTTAAACAGACTGTAATGTCTGCAGGTAAACAGACTGTAACATCTGCAGGTAAACAGACTGTAACGTCTGCAGCAGGTAAACAGGCTGTAAGGTCTGCAGCAGGTAAACAGACTGTAAGGTCTGCAGTTAAACAGACTGTAATGTCTGCAGGTAAACAGACTGTAACGTCTGCAGCAGGTAAACAGACTGTAGCGTCTGCAGCAGGTAAACAGACTGTAACGTCTGCAGCTGTTGAACAGACAATAACGTCTGCAGTGGGTAAACAGACTGTAACGTCTGCAGCAGGTAAACAGAATGTAACGTCTGCAGCGGGTAAACAGACAGTAACGTCAGCAGCGGGTAAACAGACTGTAACTTCTGCAGCGGGTAAACAGACTGTAACGTCTGCAGCAGGTAAACAGACTGTAACGTCTGCAGCGGTTAAACAGACTGTAACGTCTGCAGCAGGTAAACAGACTGTAACATCTGCAGCAGGTAAACAGACTGTAAAGTCTGCAGCGGGTAAACAGACAGTAACGTCTGCAGCAGGTAAACAGACTGTAACGTCTGCAGGTAAACAGACTGTACCTTCTGAAGCGGGTAAACAGACTGTAACGTCTGCAGCGTGTAAACAGACTGTAACTTCTGCAGGTAAACAGACTGTAACGTCTGCAGCGGGTAAACAGGCTGTAACGTCTGCAGCAGGTAAACAGACTGTAAGGTCTGCAGTTAAACAGACTGTAATGTCTGCAGGTAAACAGACTGTAACATCTGCAGGTAAACAGACTGTAACATCTGCAGCAGGTAAACAGACTGTAACGTCTGCTGTAGGTAAACAGACTGTAACGTCTGCAGAAGGTAAACAGACTGAAACGTCTTCAGCAGGTAAACAGACTGTAACGTCTGCAGCAGGTAAACAGACTGTAGCGTCTGCAGGTAAACAGACTGTACCTTCTGAAGCGGGTAAACAGACTGTAACGTCTGCAGCGTGTAAACAGACTGTAACGTCTGCAGGTAAACAGACTGTAACGTCTGCAGCGGGTAAACAGGCTGTAACGTCTGCAGCAGGTAAACAGACTGTAAGGTCTGCAGTTAAACAGACTGTAATGTCTGCAGGTAAACAGACTGTAACATCTGCAGGTAAACAGACTGTAACGTCTGCAGCAGGTAAACAGACTGTAACGTCTGCTGTAGGTAAACAGACTGTAAAGTCTGCAGCGGGTGAACAGACAGTAACGTCTGCAGTGGGTATACAGACTGTAACGTCTGCAGCAGGTAAACAGACTATGACGTCTGCAGGTAAACAGACTGTAACGTCTGCAGTGGTTAAACAGACTGTAACGTCTGCAGCAGGTAAACAGACTGTAACTTCTGCAGCGGGTAAACAGACTGTAACGTCTGCAGCGGGTAAACAGACAGTAACGTCTGCAGCAGGTAAACAGACTGTAACGTCTGCAGGTAAACAGACTGTAACTTCTGCAGCGGGTAAACAGACTGTAACGTCTGCAGCAAGTAAACAGGCTGTAACGTCTGCAGCAGGTAAACAGACTGTAAGGTCTGCAGTTAAACAGACTGTAATGTCTGCAGGTAAACAGACTCTAACGTCTGCAGCAGGTAAACAGACTGTAACGTCTGCAGGTAAACAGACTGTACCTTCTGAAGCGGGTAAACAGACTGTAACGTCTGCAGCGTGTAAACAGACAGTAACGTCTGCAGGTAAACAGACTGTAACGTCTGCAGCGGGTAAACAGGCTGTAACGTCTGCAGCAGGTAAACAGACTGTAAGGTCTGCAGTTAAACAGACTGTAATGTCTGCAGGTAAACAGACTGTAACATCTGCAGGTAAACAGACTGTAACGTCTGCAGCAGGTAAACAGACTGTAACGTCTGCTGTAGGTAAACAGACTGTAACGTCTGCAGAAGGTAAACAGACTGTAACGTCTGCAGGTAAACAGACTGTAACGTCTGCAGCGGGTAAACAGACTGTAACGTCTGCAGGTAAACAGACTGTAACGTCTGCAGCAGGTAAACAGACTGTAACGTCTGCAGCGGGTAAACAGACTGTAACTTTTCAGCAGGTAAACAGACTGTAACGTCTGCAGGTAAACAGACTGTAAAGTCTGCAGGTAAACAGACTGTAAAGTCTGCAGGTAAACAGACTGTAACGTCTGCAGCAGGTAAACAGACTGTAACGTCTGCAGCAGGTAAACAGACTGTAACGTCTGCAGCAGGTAAACAGACTGTAACGTCTGCAGCAGGTAAACAGGCTGTAACGTCTGCAGCAGGTAAACAGACTGTAAGGTCTGCAGTTAAACAGACTGTAATGTCTGCAGGTAAACAGACTGTAACATCTGCAGGTAAACAGACTGTAACGTCTGCAGCAGGTAAACAGGCTGTAAGGTCTGCAGCAGGTAAACAGACTGTAAGGTCTGCAGTTAAACAGACTGTAATGTCTGCAGGTAAACAGACTGTAACGTCTGCAGCAGGTAAACAGACTGTAGCGTCTGCAGCAGGTAAACAGACTGTAACGTCTGCAGCTGTTGAACAGACAATAACGTCTGCAGTGGGTAAACAGACTGTAACGTCTGCAGCAGGTAAACAGAATGTAACGTCTGCAGCGGGTAAACAGACAGTAACGTCAGCAGCGGGTAAACAGACTGTAACTTCTGCAGCGGGTAAACAGACTGTAACGTCTGCAGCAGGTAAACAGACTGTAACGTCTGCAGCGGTTAAACAGACTGTAACGTCTGCAGCAGGTAAACAGACTGTAACATCTGCAGCAGGTAAACAGACTGTAAAGTCTGCAGCGGGTAAACAGACAGTAACGTCTGCAGCAGGTAAACAGACTGTAACGTCTGCAGGTAAACAGACTGTACCTTCTGAAGCGGGTAAACAGACTGTAACGTCTGCAGCGTGTAAACAGACTGTAACTTCTGCAGGTAAACAGACTGTAACGTCTGCAGCGGGTAAACAGGCTGTAACGTCTGCAGCAGGTAAACAGACTGTAAGGTCTGCAGTTAAACAGACTGTAATGTCTGCAGGTAAAAAGACTGTAACATCTGCAGGTAAACAGACTGTAACATCTGCAGCAGGTAAACAGACTGTAACGTCTGCTGTAGGTAAACAGACTGTAACGTCTGCAGAAGGTAAACAGACTGAAACGTCTTCAGCAGGTAAACAGACTGTAACGTCTGCAGCAGGTAAACAGACTGTAGCGTCTGCAGGTAAACAGACTGTACCTTCTGAAGCGGGTAAACAGACTGTAACGTCTGCAGCGTGTAAACAGACTGTAACGTCTGCAGGTAAACAGACTGTAACGTCTGCAGCGGGTAAACAGGCTGTAACGTCTGCAGCAGGTAAACAGACTGTAAGGTCTGCAGTTAAACAGACTGTAATGTCTGCAGGTAAACAGACTGTAACATCTGCAGGTAAACAGACTGTAACGTCTGCAGCAGGTAAACAGACTGTAACGTCTGCTGTAGGTAAACAGACTGTAAAGTCTGCAGCGGGTGAACAGACAGTAACGTCTGCAGTGGGTATACAGACTGTAACGTCTGCAGCAGGTAAACAGACTATGACGTCTGCAGGTAAACAGACTGTAACGTCTGCAGTGGTTAAACAGACTGTAACGTCTGCAGCAGGTAAACAGACTGTAACTTCTGCAGCGGGTAAACAGACTGTAACGTCTGCAGCGGGTAAACAGACAGTAACGTCTGCAGCAGGTAAACAGACTGTAACGTCTGCAGGTAAACAGACTGTAACTTCTGCAGCGGGTAAACAGACTGTAACGTCTGCAGCGGGTAAACAGACTGTAAGGTCTGCAGTTAAACAGACTGTAATGTCTGCAGGTAAACAGACTCTAACGTCTGCAGCAGGTAAACAGACTGTAACGTCTGCAGGTAAACAGACTGTAAAGTCTGCAGCGGGTAAACAGACTGAAACGTCTTCAGCAGGTAAACAGACTGTAACGTCTGCAGCAGGTAAACAGACTGTAGCGTCTGCAGCAGGTAAACAGACTGTAACGTCTGCAGCAGGTAAACAGGCTGTAACGTCTGCAGCAGGTAAACAGACTGTAAGGTCTGCAGTTAAACAGACTGTAATGTCTGCAGGTAAACAGACTCTAACGTCTGCAGCAGGTAAACAGACTGTAACGTCTGCAGGTAAACAGACTGTAAAGTCTGCAGCGGGTAAACAGACTGAAACGTCTTCAGCAGGTAAACAGACTGTAACGTCTGCAGCAGGTAAACAGACTGTAGCGTCTGCAGCAGGTAAACAGACTGTAACGTCTGCAGCGGGTGAACAGACAGTAACGTCTGCAGCGGGTAAACAGACTGTAACGTCTGCAGCAGGTAAACAGACTGTAACGTCTGCAGGTAAACAGACTGTAACGTCTGCAGCGGTTAAACAGACTGTAACGTCTGCAGCAGGTAAACAGACTGTATCGTCTGCAGCAGGAAAACAGACTGTAAAGTCTGCAGCGGGTAAACAGACAGTAACGTCTGCAGCAGGTAAACAGACTGTAACGTCTGCAGGTAAACAGACTGTACCTTCTGAAGCGGGTAAACAGACTGTAACGTCTGCAGCGTGTAAACAGACTGTAACGTCTGCAGGTAAACAGACTGTAACGTCTGCAGCGGGTAAACAGGCTGTAACGTCTGCAGCAGGTAAACAGACTGTAACGTCTGCAGGTAAACAGACTGTACCTTCTGAAGCGGGTAAACAGACAGTAACGTCTGCAGCAGGTAAACAGACTGTAATGTCTGCAGGTAAACAGACTGTACCTTCTGAAACGGGTAAACAGACTGTAACGTCTGCAGCGTGTAAACAGACTGTAACGTCAGCAGGTAAACAGACTGTAACGTCTGCAGGTAAACAGACTGTAACGTCTGCAGCGGGTAAACAGGCTGTAACGTCTGCAGCAGGTAAACAGACTGTAAGGTCTGCAGTTAAACAGACTGTAATGTCTGCAGGTAAACAGACTGTAACATCTGCAGGTAAACAGACTGTAACGTCTGCAGCAGGTAAACAGACTGTAACGTCTGCTGTAGGTAAACAGACTGTAACGTCTGCAGAAGGTAAACAGACTGTAACGTCTGCAGCAGGTAAACAGACTGTAACGTCTGCAGCAGGTAAACAGACTGTAACGTCTGCAGGTAAACAGACTGTAACGTCTGCAGCGGGTAAACAGACTGTAACGTCTGCAGGTAAACAGACTGTAACGTCTGCAGCAGGTAAACAGACTGTAACGTCTGCAGCAGGTAAACAGACTGTAACGTCTGCAGGTAAACAGACTGTAAAGTCTGCAGCGGGTGAACAGACAGTAACGTCATCAGTGGATAAACAGACTGTAACGTCTGCAGCAGGTAAACAGACTATAACGTCTGCAGGTAAACAGACTGTAACGTCTGCAGTGGTTAAACAGACTGTAACGTCTGCAGCAGGTAAACAGACTGTAACGTCTGCAGCAGGTAAACAAACTATAACGTCTGCAGGTAAACAGACTGTAACGTCTGCAGCGGTTAAACAGACTGTAACGTCTGCAGCAGGTAAACAGACTGTAACGTCTGCAGCAGGTAAACAGACTGTAACGTCTGCAGCGGGTAAACAGACAGTAACGTCAGCAGCAGGTAAACAGACTGTAACGTCTGCAGCGGGTAAACAGACTGTAACGTCTGCAGCGGGTAAACAGACTGTAACGTCTGCAGCGGGTAAACAGACAGTAACGTCTGCAGCAGGTAAACAGACTGTAACGTCTGCAGGTAAACAGACTGTAACTTCTGCAGCGGGTAAACAGTCTGTAACGTCTGCAGCGGGAAAACAGACTGTAACGTCTGCAGGTAAACAGACTGTAACGTCTGCAGGTAAATAGACTGTAACGTCTGCAGCGGGTAAACAGGCTGTAACGTCTGGAGCAGGTAAACAGACTGTAAGGTCTGCAGTTAAACAGACTGTAATGTCTGCAGGTAAACAGACTGTAACATCTGCAGGTAAACAGACTGTAACGTCTGAAGCAGGTAAACAGACTGTAACGTCTGCTGTAGGTAAACAGACTGTAACGTCTGCAGAAGGTAAACAGACTGTAACGTCTGCAGCAGGTAAACAGACTGTAACGTCTGCAGCAGGTAAACAGACTGTAACGTCTGCAGGTAAACAGACTGTAACGTCTGCAGCGGGTAAACAGACTGTAACGTCTGCAGGTAAACAGACTGTAACGTCTGCAGCAGGTAAACAGACTGTAACGTCTGCAGCAGGTAAACAGACTGTAACGTCTGCAGGTAAACAGACTGTAACGTCTGCAGCGGGTAAACAGACTGTAACGTCTGCAGGTAAACAGACTGTAACGTCTGCAGCAGGTAAACAGACTGTAACGTCTGCAGCAGGTAAACAGACTATAACGTCTGCAGGTAAACAGACTGTAACGTCTGCAGCGGTTAAACAGACTGTAACGTCTGCAGCAGGTAAACAGACTGTAACGTCTGCAGCGGGTAAACAGACAGTAACGTCAGCAGCAGGTAAACAGACTGTAACGTCTGCAGCGGGTAAACAGACTGTAACTTCTGCAGCGGGTAAACAGACTGTAACGTCTGCAGCGGGTAAACAGACAGTAACGTCTGCAGCAGGTAAACAGACTGTAACGTCTGCAGGTAAACAGACTGTAACTTCTGCAGCGGGTAAACAGACTGTAACGTCTGCAGCGGGTAAACAGACTGTAACGTCTGCAGGTAAACAGACTGTAACGTCTGCAGCAGGTAAACAGACTGTAACGTCTGCAGCAGGTAAACAGGCTGTAACGTCTGCAGCAGGTAAACAGACTGTAAGGTCTGCAGTTAAACAGACTGTAATGTCTGCAGGTAAACAGACTCTAACGTCTGCAGCAGGTAAACAGACTGTAACGTCTGCAGGTAAACAGACTGTAAAGTCTGCAGCGGGTAAACAGACTGTAACGTCTTCAGCAGGTAAACAGACTGTAACGTCTGCAGCAGGTAAACAGACTGTAGCGTCTGCAGTGGGTGAACAGACAGTAACGTCTGCAGCGGGTAAACAGACTGTAACGTCTGCAGCAGGTAAACAGACTGTAACGTCTGCAGGTAAACAGACTGTAACGTCTGCAGGTAAACAGACTCTAACGTCTGCAGCGGGTAAAGAGACTGTAACGTCTGCAGCAGGTAAACAGACTGTAACGTCTGCAGCAGGTAAACAGACTGTAACGTCTGGAGGTAAACAGACTGTAACGTCTGCAGCGTGTAAACAGACTGTAATGTCTGCAGGTAAACAGACTGTAACGTCTGCAGAGGGTAAACAGGCTGTAACGTCTGCAGCAGGTAAACAGACTGTAAGGTCTGGAGTTAAACAGACTGTAATGTCTGCAGGTAAACAGACTGTAACATCTGCAGGTAAACAGACTGTAACGTCTGCAGCAGGTAAACAGACTGTAACGTCTGCTGTAGGTAAACAGACTGTAACGTCTGCAGAAGGTAAACAGACTGTAACGTCTGCAGCAGGTAAACAGACTGTAACGTCTGCAGGTAAACAGACTGTAACGTCTGCAGCAGATAAACAGACTGTAACGTCTGCAGTTAAACAGACTGTAATGTCTGCAGGTAAACAGACTGTAATGTCTGCAACAGGTAAACAGACTGTAACGTCTGCAGCAGGTAAACAGACTGTAACGTCTGGAGATAAACAGACAGTAACGTCTGCAGCGGTTAAACAGACTGTAATGTCTGCAGCAGGTAAACAGACTTTAACGTCTGCAGCGGGTGAACAGACTGTAACGTCTGCAGCGGGTAAACAGACTGTAATGTCTGCAGCAGGTAAACAGACTGTAACGTCTGCAGGTAAACAGACTGTAACGTCTGCAGCGGTTAAACAGACTGTAACGTCTGCAGCAGGTAAACAGACTGTAACGTCTGCAGGTAAACAGACTGTAACTTCTGCAGCGGGTAAACAGACTGTAATGTCTGCAGCGGGTAAACAGACTGTAACGTCTGCAGCAGGTAAACAGACTGTAACGTCTGCAGCGGGTAAACAGACAGTAACGTCTGCAGCAGGTAAACAGACTGTAACGTCTGCAGCAGGTAAACAGACTGTAACGTCTGCAGGTAAACAGACTGTAACGTCTGCAGTTAAACAGACTGTAATGTCTGCAGCAGGTAAACAGACTGTAACGTCTGCAGGTAAACAGACTGTAACGTCTGCAGTTAAACAGACTGTAATGTCTGCAGGTAAACAGACTGTAACGTCTGCAGGTAAACAGACTGTAACGTCTGCAGCAGGTAAACAAACTATAACGTCTGCAGGTAAACAGACTGTAACGTCTGCAGCGGTTAAACAGACTGTAACGTCTGCAGCAGGTAAACAGACTGTAACGTCTGCAGCAGGTAAACAGACTGTAACGTCTGCAGCGGGTAAACAGACAGTAACGTCAGCAGCAGGTAAACAGACTGTAAAGTCTGCAGCGGGTAAACAGACTGTAACGTCTGCAGCGGGTAAACAGACTGTAACGTCTGCAGCGGGTAAACAGACAGTAACGTCTGCAGCAGGTAAACAGACTGTAACGTCTGCAGGTAAACAGACTGTAACTTCTGCAGCGGGTAAACAGTCTGTAACGTCTGCAGCGGGAAAACAGACTGTAACGTCTGCAGGTAAACAGACTGTAACGTCTGCAGGTAAACAGACTGTAACGTCTGCAGCGGGTAAACAGGCTGTAACGTCTGCAGCAGGTAAACAGACTGTAAGGTCTGCAGTTAAACAGACTGTAATGTCTGCAGGTAAACAGACTGTAACATCTGCAGGTAAACAGACTGTAACGTCTGCAGCAGGTAAACAGACTGTAACGTCTGCTGTAGGTAAACAGACTGTAACGTCTGCAGAAGGTAAACAGACTGTAACGTCTGCAGCAGGTAAACAGACTGTAACGTCTGCAGCAGGTAAACAGACTGTAACGTCTGCAGGTAAACAGACTGTAACGTCTGCAGCGGGTAAACAGACTGTAACGTCTGCAGGTAAACAGACTGTAACGTCTGCAGCAGGTAAACAGACTGTAACGTCTGCAGCAGGTAAACAGACTGTAACGTCTGCAGGTAAACAGACTGTAACGTCTGCAGCGGGTAAACAGACTGTAACGTCTGCAGGTAAACAGACTGTAACGTCTGCAGCAGGTAAACAGACTGTAACGTCTGCAGCAGGTAAACAGACTGTAACGTCTGCAGGTAAACAGACTGTAAAGTCTGCAGCGGTTGAACAGACAGTAACGTCTGCAGTGGGTAAACAGACTGTAACGTCAGCAGCAGGTAAACAGACTATAACGTCTGCAGGTAAACAGACTGTAACGTCTGCAGTGGTTAAACAGACTGTAACGTCTGCAGCAGGTAAACAGACTGTAACGTCTGCAGCAGGTAAACAGACTATAACGTCTGCAGGTAAACAGACTGTAACGTCTGCAGCGGTTAAACAGACTGTAACGTCTGCAGCAGGTAAACAGACTGTAACGTCTGCAGCGGGTAAACAGACAGTAAAGTCAGCAGCAGGTAAACAGACTGTAACGTCTGCAGAAGGTAAACAGACTGTAACGTCTGCAGCAGGTAAACAGACTGTAACGTCTGCAGGTAAACAGACTGTAACGTCTGCAGCAGATAAACAGACTGTAACGTCTGCAGTTAAACAGACTGTAATGTCTGCAGGTAAACAGACTGTAATGTCTGCAACAGGTAAACAGACTGTAACGTCTGCAGCAGGTAAACAGACTGTAACGTCTGGAGATAAACAGACAGTAACGTCTGCAGCGGTTAAACAGACTGTAATGTCTGCAGCAGGTAAACAGACTTTAACGTCTGCAGCGGGTGAACAGACTGTAACGTCTGCAGCGGGTAAACAGACTGTAATGTCTGCAGCAGGTAAACAGACTGTAACGTCTGCAGGTAAACAGACTGTAACGTCTGCAGCGGTTAAACAGACTGTAACGTCTGCAGCAGGTAAACAGACTGTAACGTCTGCAGGTAAACAGACTGTAACTTCTGCAGCGGGTAAACAGACTGTAATGTCTGCAGCGGGTAAACAGACTGTAACGTCTGCAGCAGGTAAACAGACTGTAACGTCTGCAGCGGGTAAACAGACAGTAACGTCTGCAGCAGGTAAACAGACTGTAACGTCTGCAGCAGGTAAACAGACTGTAACGTCTGCAGGTAAACAGACTGTAACGTCTGCAGTTAAACAGACTGTAATGTCTGCAGCAGGTAAACAGACTGTAACGTCTGCAGGTAAACAGACTGTAACGTCTGCAGTTAAACAGACTGTAATGTCTGCAGGTAAACAGACTGTAACGTCTGCAGCAGGTAAACAAACTATAACGTCTGCAGGTAAACAGACTGTAACGTCTGCAGCGGTTAAACAGACTGTAACGTCTGCAGCAGGTAAACAGACTGTAACGTCTGCAGCAGGTAAACAGACTGTAACGTCTGCAGCGGGTAAACAGACAGTAACGTCAGCAGCAGGTAAACAGACTGTAACGTCTGCAGCGGGTAAACAGACTGTAACGTCTGCAGCGGGTAAACTGACTGTAACGTCTGCAGCGGGTAAACAGACAGTAACGTCTGCAGCAGGTAAACAGACTGTAACGTCTGCAGGTAAACAGACTGTAACTTCTGCAGCGGGTAAACAGTCTGTAACGTCTGCAGCGGGAAAACAGACTGTAACGTCTGCAGGTAAACAGACTGTAACGTCTGCAGGTAAACAGACTGTAACGTCTGCAGCGGGTAAACAGGCTGTAACGTCTGCAGCAGGTAAACAGACTGTAAGGTCTGCAGTTAAACAGACTGTAATGTCTGCAGGTAAACAGACTGTAACATCTGCAGGTAAACAGACTGTAACGTCTGCAGCAGGTAAACAGACTGTAACGTCTGCTGTAGGTAAACAGACTGTAACGTCTGCAGAAGGTAAACAGACTGTAACGTCTGCAGCAGGTAAACAGACTGTAACGTCTGCAGCAGGTAAACAGACTGTAACGTCTGCAGGTAAACAGACTGTAACGTCTGCAGCGGGTAAACAGACTGTAACGTCTGCAGGTAAACAGACTGTAACGTCTGCAGCAGGTAAACAGACTGTAACGTCTGCAGCAGGTAAACAGACTGTAACGTCTGCAGGTAAACAGACTGTAACGTCTGCAGCGGGTAAACAGACTGTAACGTCTGCAGGTAAACAGACTGTAACGTCTGCAGCAGGTAAACAGACTGTAACGTCTGCAGCAGGTAAACAGACTGTAACGTCTGCAGGTAAACAGACTGTAAAGTCTGCAGCGGGTGAACAGACAGTAACGTCTGCAGTGGGTAAACAGACTGTAACGTCAGCAGCAGGTAAACAGACTATAACGTCTGCAGGTAAACAGACTGTAACGTCTGCAGTGGTTAAACAGACTGTAACGTCTGCAGCAGGTAAACAGACTGTAACGTCTGCAGCAGGTAAACAGACTATAACGTCTGCAGGTAAACAGACTGTAACGTCTGCAGCGGTTAAACAGACTGTAACGTCTGCAGCAGGTAAACAGACTGTAACGTCTGCAGCGGGTAAACAGACAGTAAAGTCAGCAGCAGGTAAACAGACTGTAACGTCTGCAGCGGGTAAACAGACTGTAACTTCTGCAGCGGGTAAACAGACTGTAACGTCTGCAGCGGGTAAACAGACAGTAACGTCTGCAGCAGGTAAACAGACTGTAACGTCTGCAGGTAAACAGACTGTAACTTCTGCAGCGGGTAAACAGACTGTAACGTCTGCAGCGGGTAAACAGACTGTAACGTCTGCAGGTAAACAGACTGTAACGTCTGCAGCAGGTAAACAGACTGTAACGTCTGCAGCAGGTAAACAGGCTGTAACGTCTGCAGCAGGTAAACAGACTGTAAGGTCTGCAGTTAAACAGACTGTAATGTCTGCAGGTAAACAGACTCTAACGTCTGCAGCAGGTAAACAGACTGTAACGTCTGCAGGTAAACAGACTGTAAAGTCTGCAGCGGGTAAACAGACTGTAACGTCTTCAGCAGGTAAACAGACTGTAGCGTCTGCAGCAGGTAAACAGACTGTAACGTCTGCAGTGGGTGAACAGACAGTAACGTCTGCAGCGGGTAAACAGACTGTAACGTCTGCAGCAGGTAAACAGACTGTAACGTCTGCAGGTAAACAGACTGTAACGTCTGCAGGTAAACAGACTCTAACGTCTGCAGCGGGTAAAGAGACTGTAACGTCTGCAGCAGGTAAACAGACTGTAACGTCTGCAGCAGGTAAACAGACTGTAACGTCTGGAGGTAAACAGACTGTAA
The DNA here is from genome assembly GCF_963584025.1 of Labrus mixtus. Lineage (NCBI taxonomy): Eukaryota > Metazoa > Chordata > Actinopteri > Labriformes > Labridae > Labrus > Labrus mixtus. Next base: position 368,090 of record NW_026870318.1, read on the forward strand.
CGTCTGCAGCGTGTAAACAGACTGTAATGTCTGCAGGTAAACAGACTGTAACGTCTGCAGAGGGTAAACAGGCTGTAACGTCTGCAGCAGGTAAACAGACTGTAAGGTCTGGAGTTAAACAGACTGTAACGTCTGCAGCGGGTAAAGAGACTGTAACGTCTGCAGCAGGTAAACAGACTGTAACGTCTGCAGCAGGTAAACAGACTGTAACGTCTGGAGGTAAACAGACTGTAACGTCTGCAGCGTGTAAACAGACTGTAATGTCTGCAGGTAAACAGACTGTAACGTCTGCAGAGGGTAAACAGGCTGTAACGTCTGCAGCAGGTAAACAGACTGTAAGGTCTGGAGTTAAACAGACTGTAACGTCTGCAGTTAAACAGACTGTAACGTCTGCAGGTAAACAGACTGTAAAGTCTGCAGGTAAACAGACTGTAAAGTCTGCAGGTAAACAGACTGTAACGTCTGCAGCAGGTAAACAGACTGTAACGTCTGCAGGTAAACAGACAGTAACGTCTGCAGCAGATAAACAGACTGTAACGTCTGCAGTTAAACAGACTGTAATGTCTGCAGGTAAACAGACTGTAATGTCTGCAACAGGTAAACAGACTGTAACGTCTGCAGCAGGTAAACAGACTGTAACGTCTGGAGATAAACAGACAGTAACGTCTGCAGCGGTTAAACAGACTGTAATGTCTGCAGCAGGTAAACAGACTTTAACGTCTGCAGCGGGTGAACAGACTGTAACGTCTGCAGCGGGTAAACAGACTGTAACGTCTGCAGGTAAACAGACTGTAACGTCTGCAGCGGTTAAACAGACTGTAACGTCTGCAGCAGGTAAACAGACTGTAACGTCTGCAGGTAAACAGACTGTAACTTCTGCAGCGGGTAAACAGACTGTAATGTCTGCAGCGGGTAAACAGACTGTCTGCAGCAGGTAAACAGACTGTAACGTCTGCAGCGGGTAAACAGACAGTAACGTCTGCAGCAGGTAAACAGACTGTAACGTCTGCAGCAGGTAAACAGACTGTAACGTCTGCAGGTAAACAGACTGTAACGTCTGCAGTTAAACAGACTGTAATGTCTGCAGCAGGTAAACAGACTGTAACGTCTGCAGGTAAACAGTCTGTAACGTCTGCAGTTAAACAGACTGTAATGTCTGCAGGTAAACAGACTGTAACGTCTGCAGGTAAACAGACTGTAACGTCTGCAGCGGGTAAAGAGACTGTAACGTCTGCAGCAGGTAAACAAACTGTAACGTCTGCAGCAGGTAAACAGACTGTAACGTCTGGAGGTAAACAGACTGTAACGTCTGCAGCGGTTAAACAGACTGTAACGTCGGCAGCAGGTAAAGAGACTGTAACGTCTGCAGCGGGTGAACAGACTGTAACGTCTGCAGCGGGTAAACAGACTGTAATGTCTGCAGCAGGTAAACAGACTGTAACGTCTGCAGGTAAACAGACTGTAACGTCCGCAGCGGTTAAACAGACTGTAACGTCTGCAGCAGGTAAACAGACTGTATCGTCTGCAGCAGGTAAACAGACTGTAACGTCTGCAGCGGGTAAACAGACAGTAACGTCTGCAGCAGTTAAAGAGACTGTAACTGTTCAGCAGGTAAACAGACTGTAACGTCTGCAGGTAAACAGACTGTAACATCTGCAGCGGGTAAACAGACAGTAACGTCTGCAGCAGGTAAACAGATGTAACGTCTGCAGGTAAACAGACTGTAACGTCTGCAGGTAAACAGACTGTAACTTCTGCAGCGGGTAAACAGACTGTAATGTCTGCAGCGGGTAAACAGACTGTAACGTCTGCAGCAGGTAAACAGACTGTAACGTCTGCAGCGGGTAAACAGACAGTAACGTCTGCAGCAGGTAAACAGACTGTAACGTCTGCAGCAGGTAAACAGACTGTAACGTCTGCAGTTAAACAGACTGTAACGTCTGCAGGTAAACAGACTGTAAAGTCTGCAGGTAAACAGACTGTAAAGTCTGCAGTTAAACAGACTGTAATGTCTGCAGCAGGTAAACAGACTGTAACGTCTGCAGGTAAACAGACTGTAACGTCTGCAGTTAAACAGACTGTAATGTCTGCAGGTAAACAGACTGTAACGTCTGCAGGTAAACAGACTGTAACGTCTGCAGCGGGTAAACAGACTGTAACGTCTGCAGCAGGTAAACAAACTGTAACGTCTGCAGCAGGTAAACAGACTGTAACGTCTGGAGGTAAACAGACTGTAACGTCTGCAGCGGTTAAACAGACTGTAACGTCGGCAGCAGGTAAAGAGACTGTAACGTCTGCAGCGGGTGAACAGACTGTAACGTCTGCAGCGGGTAAACAGACTGTAATGTCTGCAGCAGGTAAACAGACTGTAACGTCTGCAGGTAAACAGACTGTAACGTCCGCAGCGGTTAAACAGACTGTAACGTCTGCAGCAGGTAAACAGACTGTATCGTCTGCATCAGGTAAACAGACTGTAACGTCTGCAGCGGATAAACAGACAGTAACGTCTGCAGCAGTTAAACAGACTGTAACTGTTCAGCAGGTAAACAGACTGTAACGTCTGCAGGTAAACAGACTGTAACGTCTGCAGCGGGTAAACAGACAGTAACGTCTGCAGCAGGTAAACAGATGTAACGTCTGCAGGTAAACAGACTGTAACGTCTGCAGCGGGTAAAGAGACTGTAACGTCTGCAGCAGGTAAACAAACTGTAACGTCTGCAGCGGGTAAACAGACAGTAACGTCTGCAGCGGGTAAACAGACTGTAACGTCTGCAGCAGGTAAACAGACTGTAACGTCTGCAGTTAAACAGACTGTAACGTCTGCAGGTAAACAGACTGTAAAGTCTGCAGGTAAACAGACTGTAAAGTCTGCAGGTAAACAGACTGTAACGTCTGCAGCAGGTAAACAGACTGTAACGTCTGCAGCAGGTAAACAGACTGTAACGTCTGCAGGTAAACAGACAGTAACGTCTGCAGCAGGTAAACAGACTGTAACGTCTGCAAGTAAACAGACTGTAACGACTGCAGCAGATAAACAGACTGTAACGTCTGCAGTAGGTAAACAGACTGTAACGTCTGCAGAAGGTAAACAGACTGTAACGTCTGCAGCAGGTAAACAGACTGTAAGGTCTGCAGTTAAACAGACTGTAATGTCTGCAGGTAAACAGACTGTAACATCTGCAGGTAAACAGACTGTAACGTCTGCAGAAGGTAAACAGACTGTAACGTCTGCAGCAGGTAAACAGACTGTAACGTCTGCAGCAGGTAAACAGACTGTAACGTCTGCAGGTAAACAGACTGTAACATCTGCAGCGTGTAAACAGACTGTAACGTCTGCAGCAGGTAAACAGACTGTAACGTCTGCAGGTAAACAGACTGTAACGTCCGCAGCGGTTAAACAGACTGTAACGTCTGCAGCAGGTAAACAGACTGTATCGTCTGCAGCAGGTAAACAGACTGTAACGTCTGCAGCGGGTAAACAGACAGTAACGTCTGCAGCAGTTAAAGAGACTGTAACTGTTCAGCAGGTAAACAGACTGTAACGTCTGCAGGTAAACAGACTGTAACGTCTGCAGCGGGTAAACAGACAGTAACGTCTGCAGCAGGTAAACAGATGTAACGTCTGCAGGTAAACAGACTGTAACGTCTGCAGGTAAACAGACTGTAACTTCTGCAGCGGGTAAACAGACTGTAATGTCTGCAGCGGGTAAACAGACTGTAACGTCTGCAGCAGGTAAACAGACTGTAACGTCTGCAGCGGGTAAACAGACAGTAACGTCTGCAGCAGGTAAACAGACTGTAACGTCTGCAGCAGGTAAACAGACTGTAACGTCTGCAGTTAAACAGACTGTAACGTCTGCAGGTAAACAGACTGTAAAGTCTGCAGGTAAACAGACTGTAAAGTCTGCAGTTAAACAGACTGTAATGTCTGCAGCAGGTAAACAGACTGTAACGTCTGCAGGTAAACAGACTGTAACGTCTGCAGTTAAACAGACTGTAATGTCTGCAGGTAAACAGACTGTAACGTCTGCAGGTAAACAGACTGTAACGTCTGCAGCGGGTAAAGAGACTGTAACGTCTGCAGCAGGTAAACAAACTGTAACGTCTGCAGCAGGTAAACAGACTGTAACGTCTGGAGGTAAACAGACTGTAACGTCTGCAGCGGTTAAACAGACTGTAACGTCGGCAGCAGGTAAAGAGACTGTAACGTCTGCAGCGGGTGAACAGACTGTAATGTCTGCAGCAGGTAAACAGACTGTAACGTCTGCAGGTAAACAGACTGTAACGTCCGCAGCGGTTAAACAGACTGTAACGTCTGCAGCAGGTAAACAGACTGTATCGTCTGCAGCAGGTAAACAGACTGTAACGTCTGCAGCGGGTAAACAGACAGTAACGTCTGCAGCAGTTAAACAGACTGTAACTGTTCAGCAGGTAAACAGACTGTAACGTCTGCAGGTAAACAGACTGTAACGTCTGCAGCGGGTAAACAGACAGTAACGTCTGCAGCGGGTAAACAGACAGTAACGTCTGCAGCAGTTAAACAGACTGTAACTGTTCAGCAGGTAAACAGACTGTAACGTCTGCAGCAGGTAAACAGACTGTAAGGTCTGCAGTTAAACAGACTGTAAGGTCCGCAGCGGTTAAACAGACTGTAACGTCTGCAGGTAAACAGACTGTAACTTCTGCAGCGGGTAAACAGACTGTAATGTCTGCAGTGGGTAAACAGACTGTAACGTCTGCAGCAGGTAAACAGACTGTAACGTCTGCAGCGGATAAACAGACAGTAACGTCTGCAGCAGGTAAACAGACTTTAACGTCTGCAGCAGGTAAACAGACTGTAACGTCTGCAGGTAAACAGACTGTAACGTCTGCAGTTAAACAGACTGTAATGTCTGCAGGTAAACAGACTGTAACGTCTGCAGGTAAACAGACTGTAACGTCTGCAGGTAAACAGACTGTAACGTCTGCAGTTAAACAGACTGTAATGTCTGCAGCAGGTAAACAGACTGTAACGTCTGCAGGTAAACAGACTGTAACGTCTGCAGTTAAACAGACTGTAATGTCTGCAGGTAAACAGACTGTAACGTCTGCAGGTAAACAGACTGTAACGTCTGCAGCGGGTAAAGAGACTGTAACGTCTGCAGCATGTAAATAAACTGTAACGTCTGCAGCAGGTAAACAGACTGTAACGTCTGGAGGTAAACAGACTGTAACGTCTGCAGCGGTTAAACAGACTGTAACGTCGGCAGCAGGTAAAGAGACTGTAACGTCTGCAGCGGGTGAACAGACTGTAACGTCTGCAGCGGGTAAACAGACTGTAATGTCTGCAGCAGGTAAACAGACTGTAACGTCTGCAGGTAAACAGACTGTAACGTCCGCAGCGGTTAAACAGACTGTAACGTCTGCAGCAGGTAAACAGACTGTATCGTCTGCAGCAGGTAAACAGACTGTAACGTCTGCAGCGGGTAAACAGACAGTAACGTCTGCAGCAGTTAAACAGACTGTAACTGTTCAGCAGGTAAACAGACTGTAACGTCTGCAGGTAAACAGACTGTAACGTCTGCAGCGGGTAAACAGACAGTAACGTCTGCAGCAGGTAAACAGATGTAACGTCTGCAGGTAAACAGACTGTAACGTCTGCAGGTAAACAGACTGTAACTTCTGCAGCGGGTAAACAGACTGTAATGTCTGCAGCGGGTAAACAGACTGTAATGTCTGCAGCAGGTAAACAGACTGTAACGTCTGCAGCGGGTAAACAGACAGTAACGTCTGCAGCAGGTAAACAGACTGTAACGTCTGCATCAGGTAAACAGACTGTAACGTCTGCAGTTAAACAGACTGTAACTTCTGCAGGTAAACAGACTGTAAAGTCTGCAAGTAAACAGACTGTAAAGTCTGCAGGTAAACAGACTGTAACGTCTGCAGCAGGTAAACAGACTGTAACGTCTGCAGCAGGTAAACAGACTGTAACGTCTGCAGGTAAACAGACAGTAACGTCTGCAGCAGGTAAACAGACTGTAACGTCTGCAGGTAAACAGACTGTAACGTCTGCAGCAGATAAACAGACTGTAACGTCTGCAGTAGGTAAACAGACTGTAACGTCTGCAGAAGGTAAACAGACTGTAACGTCTGCAGCAGGTAAACAGACTGTAAGGTCTGCAGTTAAACAGACTGTAATGTCTGCAGGTAAACAGACTGTAACATCTGCAGGTAAACAGACTGTAACGTCTGCAGAAGGTAAACAGACTGTAACGTCTGCAGCAGGTAAACAGACTGTAACGTCTGCAGCAGGTAAACAGACTGTAACGTCAGCAGGTAAACAGACTGTAACATCTGCAGCGTGTAAACAGACTGTAACGTCTGCAGCGGGTAAACAGACTGTAACTGTTCAGCAGGTAAACAGACTGTAACGTCTGCAGCGGGTAAACAGACTGTAACATCTGCAGGTAAACAGACTGTAACGTCTGCAGGTAAACAGACTGTAACGTCTGCAGGTAAACAGACTGTAACGTCTGCAGGTAAACAGACTGTAACGTCTGCAGCAGGTAAACAAACTGTAACGTCTGCAGCAGGTAAACAGGCTGTAACGTCTGCAGCAGGTAAACAGACTGTAACGTCTGCAGTTAAACAGACTGTAACGTCTGCAGCGGGTAAAGAGACTGTAACGTCTGCAGCATGTAAATAAACTGTAACGTCTGCAGCAGGTAAACAGACTGTAACGTCTGGAGGTAAACAGACTGTAACGTCTGCAGCGGTTAAACAGACTGTAACGTCGGCAGCAGGTAAAGAGACTGTAACGTCTGCAGCGGGTGAACAGACTGTAACGTCTGCAGCGGGTAAACAGACTGTAATGTCTGCAGCAGGTAAACAGACTGTAACGTCTGCAGGTAAACAGACTGTAACGTCCGCAGCGGTTAAACAGACTGTAACGTCTGCAGCAGGTAAACAGACTGTATCGTCTGCAGCAGGTAAACAGACTGTAACGTCTGCAGCGGGTAAACAGACAGTAACGTCTGCAGCAGTTAAACAGACTGTAACTGTTCAGCAGGTAAACAGACTGTAACGTCTGCAGGTAAACAGACTGTAACGTCTGCAGCGGGTAAACAGACAGTAACGTCTGCAGCAGGTAAACAGATGTAACGTCTGCAGGTAAACAGACTGTAACGTCTGCAGGTAAACAGACTGTAACTTCTGCAGCGGGTAAACAGACTGTAATGTCTGCAGCGGGTAAACAGACTGTAATGTCTGCAGCAGGTAAACAGACTGTAACGTCTGCAGCGGGTAAACAGACAGTAACGTCTGCAGCAGGTAAACAGACTGTAACGTCTGCATCAGGTAAACAGACTGTAACGTCTGCAGTTAAACAGACTGTAACTTCTGCAGGTAAACAGACTGTAAAGTCTGCAAGTAAACAGACTGTAAAGTCTGCAGGTAAACAGACTGTAACGTCTGCAGCAGGTAAACAGACTGTAACGTCTGCAGCAGGTAAACAGACTGTAACGTCTGCAGGTAAACAGACAGTAACGTCTGCAGCAGGTAAACAGACTGTAACGTCTGCAGGTAAACAGACTGTAACGTCTGCAGCAGATAAACAGACTGTAACGTCTGCAGTAGGTAAACAGACTGTAACGTCTGCAGAAGGTAAACAGACTGTAACGTCTGCAGCAGGTAAACAGACTGTAAGGTCTGCAGTTAAACAGACTGTAATGTCTGCAGGTAAACAGACTGTAACATCTGCAGGTAAACAGACTGTAACGTCTGCAGAAGGTAAACAGACTGTAACGTCTGCAGCAGGTAAACAGACTGTAACGTCTGCAGCAGGTAAACAGACTGTAACGTCAGCAGGTAAACAGACTGTAACATCTGCAGCGTGTAAACAGACTGTAACGTCTGCAGCGGGTAAACAGACTGTAACTGTTCAGCAGGTAAACAGACTGTAACGTCTGCAGCGGGTAAACAGACTGTAACATCTGCAGGTAAACAGACTGTAACGTCTGCAGGTAAACAGACTGTAACGTCTGCAGGTAAACAGACTGTAACGTCTGCAGGTAAACAGACTGTAACGTCTGCAGCAGGTAAACAAACTGTAACGTCTGCAGCAGGTAAACAGGCTGTAACGTCTGCAGCAGGTAAACAGACTGTAACGTCTGCAGTTAAACAGACTGTAACGTCTGCAGGTAAACAGACTGTAAAGTTTGCAGGTAAACAGACTTTAAAGTCTGCAGGTAAACAGACTGTAACGTCTGCAGCAGATAAACAGACTGTAACGTCTGCAGTAGGTAAACAGACTGTAACGTCTGCAGGTAAACAGACTGTAACGTCTGCAGCAGGTAAACAGACTGTAACGTCTGCAGGTAAACAGACTGTAACGTCTGCAGCAGATAAACAGACTGTAACGTCTGCAGTTAAACAGACTGTAATGTCTGCAGGTAAACAGACTGTAATGTCTGCAACAGGTAAACAGACTGTAACTGTTCAGCAGGTAAACAGATTGTAACGTCTGCAGCGGGTAAACAGACTGTAACGTCTGCAGGTAAACAGACTGTAACGTCTGCAGCGGGTAAACAGACTGTAACGTCGGCAGGTAAACAGACTGTAACATCTGCAGGTAAACAGACTGTAACGTCTGCAGCAGGTAAACAGAATGTAACGTCTGCAGTAGGTAAACAGACTGTAACGTCTGCAGAAGGTAAACAGACTGTAACGTCTGCAGCAGGTAAACAGACTGTAACGTCTGCAGCAGGTAAACAGACTGTAACGTCTGCAGGTAAACAGACTGTAACGTCTGCAGCGGGTAAACAGACAGTAACGTCTGCAGCAGGTAAACAGACTGTAACGTCTGCAGGTAAACAGACTGTAACGTCTGCAGCGGGTAAACAGACTGTAACGTCTGCAGCAGGTAAACAGACTGTAACGTCTGCAGCAGGTAAACAGACTGTAACGTCTGGAGGTAAACAGACTGTAACGTCTGCAGCGGTTTAACAGACTGTAACGTCTGCAGCAGGTAAACAGACTGTAACGTCTGCAGCGGGTGAACAGACTGTAACGTCTGCAGCGGGTAAACAGACTGTAATGTCTGTAGCAGGTAAACAGACTGTAACGTCTGCAGGTAAACAGACTGTAACGTCTGCAGCGGGTAAACAGACTGTAACGTCGGCAGGTAAACAGACTGTAACATCTGCAGGTAAACAGACTGTAACGTCTGCAGCAGGTAAACAGAATGTAACGTCTGCAGTAGGTAAACAGACTGTAACGTCTGCAGAAGGTAAACAGACTGTAACTTCTGCAGCAGGTAAACAGACTGTAACGTCTGCAGCAGGTAAACAGACTGTAACGTCTGCAGGTAAACAGACTGTAACGTCTGCAGCGGGTAAACAGACAGTAACGTCTGCAGCAGGTAAACAGACTGTAACGTCTGCAGGTAAACAGACTGTAACGTCTGCAGCGGGTAAACAGACTTTAACGTCTGCAGCAGGTAAACAGACTGTAACGTCTGCAGCGGGTGAACAGACTGTAACGTCTGCAGCGGGTAAACAGACTGTAATGTCTGTAGCAGGTAAACAGACTGTAACGTCTGCAGGTAAACAGACTGTAACGTCTGCAGCGGTTAAACAGACTGTAACGTCTGCAGCAGGTAAACAGACTGTAACGTCTGCAGCAGGTAAACAGACTGTAACGTCTGCAGGTAAACAGACTGTAACGTCTGCAGCGGTTAAACAGACTGTAACGTCTGCAGCAGGTAAACAGACTGTAACGTCTGCAGCAGGTAAACAGACTGTAACGTCTGCAGGTAAACAGACTGTAACTTCTGCAGCGGGTAAACAGACTGTAACGTCTGCAGCGGGTAAACAGACTGTAACGTCTGCAGCGGGTAAACAGACAGTAACGTCTGCAGCAGGTAAACAGACTGTAACGTCTGCAGGTAAACAGACTGTAACGTCTGCAGCGGGTAAAGAGACTGTAACGTCTGCAGCAGGTAAACAAACTGTAACGTCTGCAGCAGGTAAACAGACTGTAACGTCTGGAGGTAAACAGACTGTAACGTCTGCAGCGGTTAAACAGACTGTAACGTCTGCAGCAGGTAAACAGACTGTAACGTCTGCAGCGGGTGAACAGACTGTAACGTCTGCAGCGGGTAAACAGACTGTAATGTCTGCAGCAGGTAAACAGACTGTAACGTCTGCAGGTAAACAGACTGTAACGTCCGCAGCGGTTAAACAGACTGTAACGTCTGCAGCAGGTAAACAGACTGTATCGTCTGCAGCAGGTAAACAGACTGTAACGTCTGCAGCGGGTAAACAGACAGTAACGTCTGCAGCAGTTAAACAGACTGTAACTGTTCAGCAGGTAAACAGACTGTAACGTCTGCAGGTAAACAGACTGTAACGTCTGCAGCGGGTAAACAGACAGTAACGTCTGCAGCAGGTAAACAGATGTAACGTCTGCAGGTAAACAGACTGTAACGTCTGCAGGTAAACAGACTGTAACTTCTGCAGCGGGTAAACAGACTGTAATGTCTGCAGCGGGTAAACAGACTGTAACGTCTGCAGCAGGTAAACAGACTGTAACGTCTGCAGCGGGTAAACAGACAGTAACGTCTGCAGCAGGTAAACAGACTGTAACGTCTGCAGCAGGTAAACAGACTTTAACGTCTGCAGTTAAACAGACTGTAACGTCTGCAGGTAAACAGACTGTAAAGTCTGCAGGTAAACAGACTGTAAAGTCTGCAGGTAAACAGACTGTAACGTCTGCAGCAGGTAAACAGACTGTAACGTCTGCAGCAGGTAAACAGACTGTAACGTCTGCAGGTAAACAGACAGTAACGTCTGCAGCAGGTAAACAGACTGTAACGTCTGCAGGTAAACAGACTATAACGTCTGCAGCAGATAAACAGACTGTAACGTCTGCAGTAGGTAAACAGACTGTAACGTCTGCAGAAGGTAAACAGACTGTAACGTCTGCAGCAGGTAAACAGACTGTAAGGTCTGCAGTTAAACAGACTGTAAGGTCTGCAGTTAAACAGACTGTAATGTCTGCAGGTAAACAGACTGTAACATCTGCAGGTAAACAGACTGTAACGTCTGCAGAAGGTAAACAGACTGTAACGTCTGCAGCAGGTAAACAGACTGTAACGTCTGCAGCAGGTAAACAGACTGTAACGTCTGCAGGTAAACAGACTGTAACATCTGCAGCGTGTAAACAGACTGTAACGTCTGCAGCAGGTAAACAGACTGTAACGTCTGCAGGTAAACAGACTGTAACGTCCGCAGCGGTTAAACAGACTGTAACGTCTGCAGGTAAACAGACTGTAACTTCTGCAGCGGGTAAACAGACTGTAATGTCTGCAGTGGGTAAACAGACTGTAACGTCTGCAGCAGGTAAACAGACTGTAACGTCTGCAGCGGATAAACAGACAGTAACGTCTGCAGCAGGTAAACAGACTTTAACGTCTGCAGCAGGTAAACAGACTGTAACGTCTGCAGGTAAACAGACTGTAACGTCTGCAGTTAAACAGACTGTAATGTCTGCAGGTAAACAGACTGTAACGTCTGCAGGTAAACAGACTGTAACGTCTGCAGGTAAACAGACTGTAACGTCTGCAGTTAAACAGACTGTAATGTCTGCAGCAGGTAAACAGACTGTAACGTCTGCAGGTAAACAGACTGTAACGTCTGCAGTTAAACAGACTGTAATGTCTGCAGGTAAACAGACTGTAACGTCTGCAGGTAAACAGACTGTAACGTCTGCAGCGGGTAAAGAGACTGTAACGTCTGCAGCATGTAAATAAACTGTAACGTCTGCAGCAGGTAAACAGACTGTAACGTCTGGAGGTAAACAGACTGTAACGTCTGCAGCGGTTAAACAGACTGTAACGTCGGCAGCAGGTAAAGAGACTGTAACGTCTGCAGCGGGTGAACAGACTGTAACGTCTGCAGCGGGTAAACAGACTGTAATGTCTGCAGCAGGTAAACAGACTGTAACGTCTGCAGGTAAACAGACTGTAACGTCCGCAGCGGTTAAACAGACTGTAACGTCTGCAGCAGGTAAACAGACTGTATCGTCTGCAGCAGGTAAACAGACTGTAACGTCTGCAGCGGGTAAACAGACAGTAACGTCTGCAGCAGTTAAACAGACTGTAACTGTTCAGCAGGTAAACAGACTGTAACGTCTGCAGGTAAACAGACTGTAACGTCTGCAGCGGGTAAACAGACAGTAACGTCTGCAGCAGGTAAACAGATGTAACGTCTGCAGGTAAACAGACTGTAACGTCTGCAGGTAAACAGACTGTAACTTCTGCAGCGGGTAAACAGACTGTAATGTCTGCAGCGGGTAAACAGACTGTAATGTCTGCAGCAGGTAAACAGACTGTAACGTCTGCAGCGGGTAAACAGACAGTAACGTCTGCAGCAGGTAAACAGACTGTAACGTCTGCAGCAGGTAAACAGACTGTAACGTCTGCAGTTAAACAGACTGTAACTTCTGCAGGTAAACAGACTGTAAAGTCTGCAAGTAAACAGACTGTAAAGTCTGCAGGTAAACAGACTGTAACGTCTGCAGCAGGTAAACAGACTGTAACGTCTGCAGCAGGTAAACAGACTGTAACGTCTGCAGGTAAACAGACAGTAACGTCTGCAGCAGGTAAACAGACTGTAACGTCTGCAGGTAAACAGACTGTAACGTCTGCAGCAGATAAACAGACTGTAACGTCTGCAGTAGGTAAACAGACTGTAACGTCTGCAGAAGGTAAACAGACTGTAACGTCTGCAGCAGGTAAACAGACTGTAAGGTCTGCAGTTAAACAGACTGTAATGTCTGCAGGTAAAAAGACTGTAACATCTGCAGGTAAACAGACTGTAACGTCTGCAGAAGGTAAACAGACTGTAACGTCTGCAGCAGGTAAACAGACTGTAACGTCTGCAGCAGGTAAACAGACTGTAACGTCAGCAGGTAAACAGACTGTAACATCTGCAGCGTGTAAACAGACTGTAACGTCTGCAGCGGGTAAACAGACTGTAACTGTTCAGCAGGTAAACAGACTGTAACGTCTGCAGCGGGTAAACAGACTGTAACATCTGCAGGTAAACAGACTGTAACGTCTGCAGGTAAACAGACTGTAACGTCTGCAGGTAAACAGACTGTAACGTCTGCAGGTAAACAGACTGTAACGTCTGCAGCAGGTAAACAAACTGTAACGTCTGCAGCAGGTAAACAGGCTGTAACGTCTGCAGCAGGTAAACAGACTGTAACGTCTGCAGTTAAACAGACTGTAACGTCTGCAGGTAAACAGACTGTAAAGTTTGCAGGTAAACAGACTTTAAAGTCTGCAGGTAAACAGACTGTAACGTCTGCAGCAGATAAACAGACTGTAACGTCTGCAGTAGGTAAACAGACTGTAACGTCTGCAGGTAAACAGACTGTAACGTCTGCAGCAGGTAAACAGACTGTAACGTCTGCAGGTAAACAGACTGTAACGTCTGCAGCAGATAAACAGACTGTAACGTCTGCAGTTAAACAGACTGTAATGTCTGCAGGTAAACAGACTGTAATGTCTGCAACAGGTAAACAGACTGTAACTGTTCAGCAGGTAAACAGATTGTAACGTCTGCAGCGGGTAAACAGACTGTAACGTCTGCAGGTAAACAGACTGTAACGTCTGCAGCGGGTAAACAGACTGTAACGTCGGCAGGTAAACAGACTGTAACATCTGCAGGTAAACAGACTGTAACGTCTGCAGCAGGTAAACAGAATGTAACGTCTGCAGTAGGTAAACAGACTGTAACGTCTGCAGAAGGTAAACAGACTGTAACGTCTGCAGCAGGTAAACAGACTGTAACGTCTGCAGCAGGTAAACAGACTGTAACGTCTGCAGGTAAACAGACTGTAACGTCTGCAGCGGGTAAACAGACAGTAACGTCTGCAGCAGGTAAACAGACTGTAACGTCTGCAGGTAAACAGACTGTAACGTCTGCAGCGGGTAAACAGACTGTAACGTCTGCAGCAGGTAAACAGACTGTAACGTCTGCAGCAGGTAAACAGACTGTAACATCTGCAGGTAAACAGACTGTAACGTCTGCAGCAGGTAAACAGAATGTAACGTCTGCAGTAGGTAAACAGACTGTAACGTCTGCAGAAGGTAAACAGACTGTAACTTCTGCAGCAGGTAAACAGACTGTAACGTCTGCAGCAGGTAAACAGACTGTAACGTCTGCAGGTAAACAGACTGTAACGTCTGCAGCGGGTAAACAGACAGTAACGTCTGCAGCAGGTAAACAGACTGTAACGTCTGCAGGTAAACAGACTGTAACGTCTGCAGCGGGTAAACAGACTTTAACGTCTGCAGCAGGTAAACAGACTGTAACGTCTGCAGCGGGTGAACAGACTGTAACGTCTGCAGCGGGTAAACAGACTGTAATGTCTGTAGCAGGTAAACAGACTGTAACGTCTGCAGGTAAACAGACTGTAACGTCTGCAGCGGTTAAACAGACTGTAACGTCTGCAGCAGGTAAACAGACTGTAACGTCTGCAGCAGGTAAACAGACTGTAACGTCTGCAGGTAAACAGACTGTAACGTCTGCAGCGGTTAAACAGACTGTAACGTCTGCAGCAGGTAAACAGACTGTAACGTCTGCAGCAGGTAAACAGACTGTAACGTCTGCAGGTAAACAGACTGTAACTTCTGCAGCGGGTAAACAGACTGTAATGTCTGCAGCGGGTAAACAGACTGTAACGTCTGAAGCAGGTAAACAGACTGTAACGTCTGCAGCGGGTAAACAGACAGTAACGTCTGCAGCAGGTAAACAGACTGTAATGTCTGCAACAGGTAAACAGACTGTAACTGTTCAGCAGGTAAACAGATTGTAACGTCTGCAGCGGGTAAACAGACTGTAACGTCTGCAGCGGGTAAACAGACTGTAACGTCTGCAGCGGGTAAACAGACAGTAACGTCTGCAGCAGGTAAACAGACTGTAACGTCTGCAGGTAAACAGACTGTAACGTCTGCAGCGGGTAAAGAGACTGTAACGTCTGCAGCAGGTAAACAAACTGTAACGTCTGCAGCAGGTAAACAGACTGTAACGTCTGGAGGTAAACAGACTGTAACGTCTGCAGCGGTTAAACAGACTGTAACGTCTGCAGCAGGTAAACAGACTGTAACGTCTGCAGCGGGTGAACAGACTGTAACGTCTGCAGCGGGTAAACAGACTGTAATGTCTGCAGCAGGTAAACAGACTGTAACGTCTGCAGGTAAACAGACTGTAACGTCCGCAGCGGTTAAACAGACTGTAACGTCTGCAGCAGGTAAACAGACTGTATCGTCTGCAGCAGGTAAACAGACTGTAACGTCTGCAGCGGGTAAACAGACAGTAACGTCTGCAGCAGTTAAACAGACTGTAACTGTTCAGCAGGTAAACAGACTGTAACGTCTGCAGGTAAACAGACTGTAACGTCTGCAGCGGGTAAACAGACAGTAACGTCTGCAGCAGGTAAACAGATGTAACGTCTGCAGGTAAACAGACTGTAACGTCTGCAGGTAAACAGACTGTAACTTCTGCAGCGGGTAAACAGACTGTAATGTCTGCAGCGGGTAAACAGACTGTAACGTCTGCAGCAGGTAAACAGACTGTAACGTCTGCAGCGGGTAAACAGACAGTAACGTCTGCAG